>NC_045734.1:24958895-25308440 GCF_008692095.1 Etheostoma spectabile | reverse complement strand
TTTCTTCTTCTCCTAAACCCAACGCGCCCTGCTTCTCCAATTCTACTCCTTAATCCAACTGTCCCTGTTCTTCGTCTACAACCACACCGCACAACATGTGTCCCTGATTCTCTATTTACTCAATCACAAACAGCGATCTTGTGACCTTTGGTCGTTCGCACTGACACCTGTAAGCTTGGTGACCGGGCTGACATAGCTCTGCAACCCCAACTGACATGTCTGATTTCAGAGCGAGTACAAAGTGGACAGGTCTTGACTACAAGAACGAACCACAGTCCTTTGTTGCGGTGACACTCGTTCTGACGCTGCAACACCAAATCCAGCTTCTAGTGCTCCCTACACTGATAGACCAACTTAGCTCTCTGTTTCCTTCCATTCATTCAAACCTCACAACACACTAATGAAGTCAAACACCTTTAGGCACGGGTACATCCTTGCACTTAATCCTGCTAATGGCGCCAGGGAAAGAATAGAAAACTACGTTACTAAGATGTTAATGCTTAGACTTTTGTGTTCCCCCCTGTATTCTGCAGCAATGAGATGTGGGCGTGGAGGGTTTCAGCTCAGATTGACAATCACTATCACTCCCAGAACGTAAGATTGAGTGGTAAGTCTGCTTGTTGAAACAATATTATTCAGGAGAGGCTACAGAAGCAGGATCGGGCCCTGCTAATACTAATCTCAAAGACATGGCGGACTAGTTCCTATTAGCAGTCTGCCACTGCTGGGTTTTGTGAACACTCCAAGTAAGCTTTTGTGGGTAGAAATCTGCCTATCGTCATTCCAGAGGCTGCGAGGCTGCAAGATTTTACATTGAGTTTTTGCAGTTTAGCGGAGACTGCAATTCAGAGCTTATAGAAAAATCAGAGTCCAGGTGTTTATCCTGAGAGGCGTGAACCTGTGGAAGCCTTTAGTTTAGATGGTTGAGGCCGATGGTTTAACCCTTTATGTTGTCCCCGGGTCAATTTGCCATCTTCCTTAGCAGTTTTAATTCCCCAATCACATGACTGATTCCACCACGCTCTTGGCAAGTACACATCGCTAACTTTCATCAATTTTGGGTCTTATCATGTTATAGCATTTGGGGAAAACAATAAAGTGGTTTTGAAATATTGTTGAGTAAAAAGTTGACATATTCTAGTCTGATTATCCCATCAACATCCATTCCTTTATTTTTAGTCACATAATTCCGAATTTCTGCTTTTTCTAAATCACACATGAGCTTGATTGACCAAAAATTCAAAAATAACTGTAAAAGTAAGTATTATGTAGTTGTTAGAAACGTGCAAAAAAGGTGACAAACATTGTTCACAAAAGTGTGGACAAAAGAGAACAAAACGTGAGAAAAAGTTAAAACTTGTTTAAAAAATTCAACAAAATGTTGATTTTTTTGGAAGACCCACACAGGGTTAAGGACGGGCCCTAGCTGAGGAAAGACTGAAAAAGTCTGCTTGGTCTTGTTGAACCCATTTGGACGTTTCCTAATCAGCAGTGTTGGAAATAGTAGAAGAACGGGACGGTTGGGTTTAGGAGAAGAAGAACGGGACGGTTGGGTTTAGGAGAAAAAGAACTGCATGGTTGGGTTTAGTAGAAGAAGAACGAGACGGTTGGGTGTGAGTTAGTTTGTTTGAATGGTTAGGGTTTAAGTGAGTTCATTATTCTGCAGAATGAGTACAGATGAAGTGTATTTTGATTTTTTTTGTCCTTTGATTTGAGGAACATTTGAAATTAGGGCTGTGCAATTAATCAAATGTTGATTGTGATTTTGATTCCGGCTTCTAACGATCCCAAAAACAATGTTATCTAGAAAAACTTATTTATATTAGAAATCATTTTGCACATTACGTCTTTATTAAACTCTTAATTTGTCTGTTAGACCTCCAGAAAGCTAAATCACTTTTTCTTGAGGCATTCAGTCCTTTATTGTTACAGCTTAAGACATGAACGGGGGGGGGTGACATACAGGAGAGTGACCCTGCGACCTCTGAGTTAAAAGGGGAAAAGTACGAAGGTAAATTTAAATTTAACAGTTCAAGTTTTTTTTTTACTGTTGATTTGTTTCACTGTTTCAATAAATGCAACGTGTTTCTCAAAAGTGAACGAGCAACCGTGGTTACTAATAATGATTTCAGTACTAACCAAAATAATTCTTTCCATAATCGAGCATACGGTTAGTGCAGGACTTGTATAAGAGTATTTTTGCTCTATGGTACTTTTATTGAAGTAAAAGTTCTGAGAACTTCTTCCTCCTCTACTTGTGTGTGGCGGAGTTTAACAGTTTCATATTAAAGTCAGCAAAATGACTCAGTAATGGTACTTTAAATCAACTTTTCATTGGTATGAGAAAACGTTCATTTCTGAAGTTTTGTAGTGTTGCTTCAATGTTATTTTTGCAGATTGAAGGTTGTTGTTAAAGTGTAATCAGCTAATTGTTCTCAGAAGAAGAAGAAATAATGACCTGTTGACCAATTACTCTGCTAAGTCGAGCGCAGCCAACTTAGCTCACTTGTAAAGCCCTTCCAGTCCCACGCGGGCTGTTTGTGAAACTGTTGTTTCCCAGTTGTCCCCTGAGGCGAACCTTGCGACCACGGTGGTAATTATCTGGGCTGCAGTCAGGACCCCCCCTCCACCTCCCCCCCCCGTCCCGCCATCCCCCCCCCCCCCGAGTGGCCTGGCTATGGTGGTCCATCCACGCTAATGATCACTCATTACAGTCTCCTTACATCAGACGGGGCTTCTTGGACCGCCATGGTTGTGTTGAAATAGATGCCATCTACTAATTGGAGGCACACACACACACCCCCCACACAACACACACACACCCACACACACACACACACAACGTGACATACCGGAAAGTTTTGAATACGGACATTATATTGTGGGGGTTGTGTATGTCAGTTTTCTTCTTCGTGTTTGTGTGTCTGTGTGCAAGTGTGTTGTGTGGTGTGTGTGTGTGTGTGTGTGGTGTGTGTGTGTGTTTGGGTGTGTGTTGGTGTGTGTGGTGTTTGTATAGTGACCTCCGATGGTAACACTAAATTCATCCATGGATACAGTACTGCAACTTAAGACCTGATGAAAGCCAACATGACTCCAATCCACCTATGAGCTTTATTGGACCCGGTCTTAACCTTGTGTGTCCCGCTTTACCTACTCGGCTTTATTGGACTTTATTAACCAGTAACAATAAATAAACAACCATACAGATTATTGTTTTCCCTTTATTATAGTGGATAGACATGAAAGGAGAGAGAGATGGGGAGAGAGATGGGGGAGAGAGATGGGGGATGACAGTCACCAAAGGGCCGCAGGTTGGACTTGAACCCGGGCCGGAAAACTAGATTGTATAGCAATAAAGTGTTGAATTGAAGTTTTTGGCAAATGGAGAGTCGTCAGAGAGAGCAACCTGACAATAAGGAATTACAATAGTCCAGCTACAACAATAACATGTACCCATGGACTAGTTTTTCCAGATTACAGCATGTGAAATCTTCTTAGAAAGATAGGAAATATTGGAAATATTGAATGGGATAGAACAACAGAGCAGTTATTTAGCAGTTGTATGGTGCTAAAACAGTCTCATAAGTATTTCCATCTTGTAAAACACACAAAAGAATTCAAAGCGATTTGTATCTGCAAATGCACATCTGTGTCCTTGCATCTAATTTGTAACTCAAGTTTCTTCATTTGTAAATTAACTTAGTATTTATATATCTTCTCCTATATGTGTGGGTACTTTTGATATTATTTCTCCATGCCGCCGTCACAAAAACTATTCGTTTCTCAAGTGACAATCCCAGCCCTCTCCAGAAGGAATACCAACCGCTGTTTATCTACAGGAAGATACTGAAGAAGCCTTGTCTGTTATGGTTGTGGTGTCTTGTCTTATTGTGGTATTCTGTTTTCTTGTCTTACTTTTGGTAGCCTGGTTTTCTGTCATGTGTTGTGAGTGTGTAATCTTGGGTCTTGTCTTTGTTTTGTTTCCTGTTTTATTTTGACAGTCTGGTTTTCTGTGTTGTCTAGTTTTACTTCCTGTGTTTTCCCGCTCTTGTGATTACCTGATGTTTTCACCTGTTTCCCAGCCCTTGTGTCATCTGCCTCTTTTTACCTTCTGTATTTAGTCTTTGTTCAAGGAGAAGGTGTCGGAGTTCGACCCAACTGTGGAGAGCCTCATTAACTCTGAACCAAGCCAGCATTCTCTATTCCTGGGAAGGATCGCCATACAGCAGAAACAGTTTAAAGAGAGACCTTGGGTGAGCCATTTTGTAGCCCACCTGGATGTAGTCAAGGAGAGGTTAGACTTAATTTAATGACTCACCCACCAGCCTGCCGGTTTCCCGGTCTGCCCCTTTGCCTGGTTCACCATCTCATGGCATTTATCAACCTGAAGGAGAGGCAGAGTCTATGTCAGATGAACTATGTGAGTTAGTTTGTGACCTGATTAGGCTGAAGACCATGTGGAAGGAGTCTGACAGTGATTGCCAGAGGGAGGCAATCTTGTAGTTTGCTCAAGATAAGGTGTCAGAGTCCTTAAACCAGGGCTTTTCTAATCCTGACTGGGCTAAACGCTTAATTTCCATTCATCTGCTAAGGGGTTTTGTTCGTCCCAGGCTATTAGCTACACCAATTATCCTTTTCAAATTTCTGGCCTACCTCAACAACCACGACCCTGCCTGCTGACATTATGACAACAGGTTTTTGTTTCTTTACCTGGAGGAGAGCCAGAAACTGATATGACATTGTTCCAGTATTTTGCAATGTTGCTAGAAAGACTTTCAGTTGGAAGGGAAAAGTCTTGTACAGCAACTAACTGCTCCCCAGACTTCCTGTCTGTCAACTCAACAGCTACCTGTTCATCAGATTCCCTCAACTATAAGTAGTCTTTTGAGTGGACTTGTCTGGCCATATTCTCTGGGACTCGTGGAGGCCAAAGACAAGAAAAAGGATTACATGGCTCTCGTTGCCATGCCCTGCTCTTCACTACAGAGCCAGAGCTGTCCAGTGGACCATAGCACAAAGTGTTGTCCAGTGGACCAGAGCCCGTGCTGTCCAGCTGCCCCAAGCTGTGCAGCAGTTCCAAGCCCGCGGTGAGCAGCCTTCCACAGTCTCACCTGATGTGCAGCCTTCCAGACTCTCTGAACGGCTGCACGTCAGCTGAGTCTCAGCTCACCGTTCTCCCAGAGTCTGCGCTGACCAGTCTCCCAGTGCCTCAGCTGACCGTTGTTCAAGACTTTACCTTGGTCGGGCACCCCAGAGACTTTGCCGTGGTCGGGCACCCCAGACATTTTGCCTTGGTAGGGCAGCTCAGAGACTGTGCGGTTGCCCGGTAATTAAGAGACTTTGCCTATGTTCAGTGACACAGAGACTCTTGCTCCCCTTGTTTAGTCAGTGGTCCAATCAACTTCTGTTCTTGTCACCTTGTTGGCTGACCCAGGTCCTGCTGACCCATCGCCTTCCTTCAGCCCAGCTGAACGTTCACTTGTCTTCCGCCCAGCTGACCGTTGGCGTGCCCAGCCCTTGGAGAGGCTCCACTTTCGCCGCCAGCCACCTGAGGAATACTACGTTCGTGCTCGGCCGCCAGAGGGATATTGCCTCCGCAGACGGCTGCCAGTGAGTATTGCCTTTGCCATTGGCCTCCAGAAGGGATCCACCTTTGCCGCCTGAGTGGCTTCGCCCTCGCAACTGGCCGCCTCAGAGCCCTCGCTGTCCTGTGTGACCGCCAGAAGGATTCTGTCTTCACCGCTCTGTCTTCACCCTTCTGCATATCTTCCGGGGGGTACAGCCTACGCCGTCCTGCTTGACCGTTAGTCCTCCCTGTTTTGTTCTTGGTGTTACTGGTTGCAGTTATTTTTTAGTTTTGTTTGGACTTCCTTTTCTTCTTTGACTTCTTTTTGCCTGGTTTTTCAAGGTCACCTTTTTTATGTATAATTAAAATCTTTATATGAACTCCCCTGCCTATCTTCTCTGCTTTTGGGTCCGCCATTGTCTGGAACGCCACATTGTCAAATTTTTCAGAGACAGTTGTTGGTTAATTTATATTACGTATTAGGATTTTGTCTTCAAATAACTCACATTTATGTTTTCCTCATCATGATTGCAGTGCATGGTTGCAATGCCCACACGGGGGCAAGAGTTGGCCGAGCCCCCAACAGGACACGGGGGGTGGAGTTGGATGACCCGGTGACAAAACATAGGAAAAGGCAAAGTCTCTGGGACGTCGGACAGCGGCAAAGTCTTTGGGATGCCAGACAATGGCAATGTTTCTGAGGGGCCGAGTACCAGCACAGACTCTGAGGTGCCGGGTAACTGCAAAGACTCTGGGTTGTCGATCAGCAAAGACTCTGGGAGGTTGGTCTATGAAGGCTCAGAGAGGCTGGTCATCAAAGACTCTGGGAGAACGGTCATTGAAGACTCATCAACAGTCTTCCATACACTCCACTCACCAATCAGGGGATTATTTTCAGGTTAAGGCAACACCCTGATTTATTCCAGGTCATGTTTCATGTTACCCTGTATTGTTTTTTTATTGTTGTAACAGACCAGGAGAACTACTTCAGTATATGGGGTATCCCTGCATGTATACAACTTAACCAGAGTATAGACTGCCCTTCTCCACTCACACGTCTTCCCCTCTCTTCCCTTTTATGCTGTCCTGGTGATTAAAGGTGGAAAAGACCAAAAAATAATCTTAAAAAAAATCTCCTATCTCCTCCGTCTTGGCAGTCTGGGCTCTGTTATAGCAACACAACACAACACAACACACACACACACACACACACACACACACACACACACACAACCCAACCGTTCCCTCACTGTGGACCCTTTGGACAGGTTGCTGGTCTCATGTGACAGCAAAACAGGATAAGTTCAGCTGCTGCCTCAGTCTTGCTGTAGTCAGGGAGGTGCGTGTATTATTCTAAATGTTCACATACACTGATAGCAAGACTTTTCTTAATGTCTTTATGATGTATTAACTGAAAGACAACGATTAACATAAACAACTTTACAGTATTAATGGCTGATAACCACTGATTTCTCAGCTTTTAGAAGAACAAAAACTTTCATAGCTTTGAAAGCTTTTCGATTGCATTCACTTGCGGAAAAGGAGTTTTTGTTAAGTTGATTGTGCATTTATTTTATGTAACACGACCTTTTGTCCACCCATTTGTATTTTTGAACTATTTGAATTGGTTAATTATGCTGAATATTATCGCGCCCAATTGTGAAATGATGCACTTTATGAAAATACATGTAATGCGGTTATTTCTAATGTTGGCGTCTACTGTTAAAATAGGACATTTTGCTGTGAACATTTAATCTCATTTACTGTATCTCCATCTGTTCTCACTTGTCCTTCTTCCACCTGCTGCTCTGCAGACGGATGACAACAACAGCCGAATCCTTTGTATTTTCAGCTCACTCTGTTTTGCAGACTTTGGCCCCTCAGATATCTGTTTCTTCTGTCTGTGTCTGTTGCTCTACATGACTATTGTCTCTCTACGTTGTCATTATTCTGACAGTCTGTCTGGAAAGTCTCTGCATCATCCCATGTATTTTTATCAGCTGTCCTGTCTTTAACATTCTCTGTACGGCTCAGCCGGCTTCTTCCCCAGTTTCTGATGACATTGTGTCTCGACACTCATTACTTCTCACGTCCGTCATGTTTCATTCAGATATATGTTATTTACACCGATTTATCATGTAGATGACTTTCCTCAGCATCATGAGCCTATGATAGATTGTGGCTATTGCCAGCCATTACACTATCACGTAAATGGACATTTAAGAGTGTAACACATCTTGTGTTTTTTGCCGTTTCCTGATCCCTTATGTTGCTGTTGGCTTCTGTCCTCTATCTCACAGTCCGATTACCACTGTGTGGCAATAACCTGAATAGGTGTGTGTTCCAACTGGCGCGGTTCGCTCTCCTGTGTGGACACAACTCTGAACAACATAGCTAGGGCGGTTTGTTACAAAATAACTCTCTTCACCCCCCTGTTCTTGTCCTGTACACCTATCTCCGTATTCTTGCTTGTCTGTCAGAGAAGCTCGTCTGAATTCAGAGGAAAGGCGTTCCAGACATTGCCTGCCTCACATCATCACATTCACCACCTATTCTCTCTCTGTCTTCTGTGAGCTGTCTTTTGACATCGATTTGAGGTGATAAAATTAACTTGCTCATCACGGTTTGTCTTATCTTTAGATTATTGATGGCCCCGCCCTTAATACTCCCTCTAGTTTACGGCCTGAGTCTTCCTCAAATCAAAGGAGTGGTTTTTAGATTTTTTAAGATGGATCCTCCTGCAAAAATGTAAAACTTAAAATGCACATTTAGCAAACCCTATATTGCTCAGCTACAAAATATGCTTCTAGAAATGTATTTGTCTATAGATGTTGTTTGCTATTACATACATTTCAAGGGGGAGGGGGCTTTGAAACTCACATTGTGGGTTTTGAATTAGTCTCACTGAAATCTATTTCTCACACAGTAATGTTAAAAGCGCATGTTAGAATATTAAAGTTGATTGTTATAGGGAGGCCGATTGGAAGCCAATAAAACTTGGGCCATTGATATCATAACCTCAGAACTCTGTGGTTTCCAAACTTTTTTTTCCCGTCCAGTAAGGACACCTAAACGACTCTAATCAGCCAGGGACCCCCTCTACAGAATAGGTTTTATGAAAATCCATTATTAAAATAGTCATACATTCTGATCATGGTGTAACTAATGATTGAATTATAGGGAAAATAGAATGTTCCCTTTTTGCTGGGGACCCCTGGACCCCCTCCGGTACCCCTTTGGATCCCCAGACCCCCACTTTGGTAACCACTGAACAGATTTGATAGGATTTCAGGTGGTTTTGATTGAGATTTAGTCTCACAATATTTGGCCTTGTATGTTACACTGTTCATTCCATTTTAATATTATTTTGTAGTTTGTTGGGATTGAGTTTCCCTTTTTTTTAAATATTGATAAGATTATAATGATGTACGATATCAAATAAACACGACGGCCTACGAGTATGGAATCAGATTTGTGTCAATAAAATCAAACAAAAGTTAGTAAATATCAAACAAAAATAAGAATTTAGGAGTAAAAGAAAACAGCATGAAATGTCAATTGAAAATAAAGTTCTGGGGTCTGTCCTGGCTGAAATCAATTTGCATCAGCCGCTAACTGAAGGTCTGTCTACACACAACCAGAATCTTTCCCTATTATTAGCCAAGATGCTTTTGTTGCACTGGCCTAGTCAGACAATGCCAGACCCATTTCCCCAGCGCTGTGGAGTAAGGTCTAGCTACAACATGGCTACATTCCAGGACAGAGGAAGAAACGCTCTAGGTTAACTGCATTTTAAACCAATTAAATTTGTTGTGGGAGGGGCTAAGCTTTTCGACGCAGCAACGCTTGGCTCTGAAAAATAGTTTGGGGAAGGAAGTGGTTTTGGTGGAGCCTTTGGACCCCTCAAAAAGTAAAGGCCACATTAATTATTAAATGAAGTTAAATGTTCTTAAAAAACAGCAATGTGAGCTATTTAAATTAGCTGATACGTGGTTCCACATTATTTACTCCTACAACTGTATTGCTGTGTGTACTTGGTTCATAGCAATCACCGCCATTCGGTCCAATAACATCTCGGTTAGATAGTAAATGCCGTTTATATATTTTTTTGTAAATTTTTGAACTCATTCTGTGAAACAGCTGGGCAAGCCTGCATTATTGCACATCCCAATTTTCTTCGAAACTTGTCACTGTCAGCGTGTAGCTTGCTAGCTCCAAGGTTGTCGTTCAGTTCCCTGCTGAGGATTCATTGGCTTCCTCCTACAAGAGCTGGCCATCTCGAAGGGTCAATTGGGTAATTGGCTGGCACCTGTATAAGACTATCTAGGCCTTAAAGTTGCTATATGTAACTTTTATGTTGATTTTAACGGTCAAATGCTAGTGTTTTTACCACACCTGTACTGTACTGTACTCCCTACGCACACGGGTGATGGGGGGGGGAACCTTTGACTGTTGTTTGTGCATATTCACCAAACAAGAGTTTGGAGTATGTTTTCTTCTTGGAGACCTTGAATGGAGTCCTGTATGGGCTCCAGTAGGGGACTCCATAGTTCTGCAGGGGGACTTGATGTTGGACTTCTGTGCTATCTCATGGATTTTCCTAACAAACACCATGTTGACCATAGGGGTTTTTTTATAATTGTTTCATCTCTGATCTTGTGGTCGTATTTTTTTGGACACTCAGGTGAAGAGAGGGGCGGAGTTTAAACTGTCACCATCTCGTGTTGTGACTTGTTCCAGGGGGTGGGAAGACCTCCTGGACAGACCTGGTAAGCGCAATGGATAATTCGTGTAATTGGGAAGGTCTGGAAGTGCCCCTTCCCGACGGACTTTCAACATGCACCTCCTGGCGGAGCTTTTTGTGCATCCCTGTGGAGGCTGGGGGAATTTGAACCTGAGTGGACAATGTTCAAATTTTCCACTGCTGAAGCTGCAGCGGCGAGCTGTGGTCTTAGGTTCTTCTTAGGTGCCCTCAAGGGGCGGTATCCACACACACCCTGGGGGACACCCAGTGGTCAGAGAAGCCGTCCAAATGAAGAAGTCTTTTTCCAGGACATAGTTGATCCCGCGTCCTCCAGAGACAGTTTGCGAGCACTGAAGGGCTTGCACGCTCCGGCGTGAAAGAAGGCAAAAGCGCACGGTGTGTTGAGAAGTTCGGAGAAGACGTGGAGATAAGCCTTTTTCGACGGCACAAGGTGCTTCTGGACACCGATCGCCGAGGGGGAAAGTGTGGATCCATCCCAAGCTGTGTACAGGATGGGATCCTGTTGACCTCAACTGGGAGGTAATACAGCGGTGGAAGGCGCACTTTGAGGACTCCTAATCCAGCTAATACTCCGCCCTCTCTAGTAGAGGGCAGAGCTGGAGGATGATGGGGGGTTTTTGTCGTCAATTTCCCTGGTGAAGTGTCGCGGAGGTAGTTAAACAACTCCACAGTGACAAAAGCCCCAGGGATAAGAGATCCGTCCATAAGCTGAAAGCTCTGGGTGTGGAGAGACTGTCTTGGTTGACACGGCTCTTGTAAACATTGCGTGGAGGTCTGGGACAATGCCTGATTGGCAGTCCGGGTGTGGCCATGAGTTCTCCCTTCTTCAAAAGGGCGACCAGAGGTGTGTGGCCAATTACAGGGGTATCACACTCTTCTCCCGCCATCCTGTTAAGTCTTACTCCCAAGTGTTGCGTAGAAAAAAAGGAGGGTTTGGCCGATAGTCAAAGACCTCTCGCGTTGGAAGACCGGGAACAATGCGGATTTTCACGTTCCTGTTTGTGAAACAACGGATCCAGGACTCGGTCATTCTTGCTCAAAGTCCGGTTGAGGGAGCCCTGGGAGTAATGGCCAAACCATCTAGGCATGTGTTTTTGTGGATCTGGAACGGCGTTATGACCGGTCCCACGAGGAGATGCGTGGGAGGGGCTGCAAAGGTTGGTGGGAACGGCGTCCTTCTTCTCAGGCCATCAATAGGGATAGATCGATAGATAGCTCCAGTCACACAACAGAGAATAACTAACTAAATGCGATACTGGAAAAAATATCATACAAACATATACCATTATAATATCTAAATAATATAGCAGGAATCAAAAAAAGATTAGATGTTTGAATATATACAGGATGGGAAACCAAAAACCTGTTGCAAACTGCTTAATGAATGTGCTAAATGTTAATGCTAAATTAAACAAAAAACATTGTGCAGGTTGCACTTAGTTTTTCCAAGTGTGTGGTGTCTAAAAAATCTTATCCCAGCACCCAGTGATGCAATGTTAAAAAATGTTATAGCCTGTGGGTAGTAAGGATTTCCTTCTGAGCGGACGTGCGGCAGCTGTCGGAGTCCTTTTTAGGAAAGGCTGCTCTTCTCTTTCGTTGGACCGTTTGGGGGGTGGAGTGGGTTGTCGGGGGGTTTTATCCATGATAGATAACATTGGTGCTCAGTGACCTCCTCCCCACCACAAGCTTCCAAACGTCCAATGTTTGCAAAGCCAATCACAGAGCCGTTTTTTGTTCCAGTCTGTTTTGTATGTTATTTCGCTGGCTCCGATGCTGCTGCCGCCTGCCCTTTACCCCCCCCCCACACCAGCAGCTGTGGAGGAGGAAAAGCGAGCGCGTAGCCACAACAGAACTGGTAGAACAGTCTCCAACATTTACTGCACACATTGAAGGATCTCAGCTTCCTCATGAAAATAGAGTCTGCTCATATCCCCTTCTTTAAACCAGCTGCAACTGTTGATCTTTTCCCGTGTTTCAGCCTGCGTCGTCGATGTTGACCCCCCTAGTTATCTATGTAGCTCCCAACCTGTCACTGTCCCCTGTGTGGGGGGGGGGGGGGGGGCCTAGATGCAAAGGGGCTGTGGAGCAGTTCTCCCTTCCTCCTGAATCCTCCTGTCTTATACCACTGTTTCAGCACATGACCCCACTTACACCAGAACCACCTCCACCCACAAGTCATCCCGTATGCCCCTGTATCGGTCTCTCCTCCCCTGTCATCCCTTAACACCCAACCACCTGCCAAGCGCCAGCAGAAACTTCTGTAGTGTGACATGAACTCGAGTTGAACTGTGAAGTCTTGTTTGCCTTAAGGTGAACAGAAAGCGTACAGTCACAGCCCCCCTTTTGGGGCTACCGTCCACCCCACCAGCCACTTTTGACAGGAACCACTGGTCAGTTGGAATAACTATAGTCCCTAGTTCTCAACCTAAGCACGTGGCTGGAGGGGTTTGAATCAAAAATTGATTCTCTCACAGTGCCGCCACCTGCCATCCAAGTGCATAGATTACCAGCATAGTCCCCCCCCCCAGAACAAGGCTGGTAGGCAACTTGTGACAAAGTCTAAAAAGACACTCACCTGCTGCCTCAGTAAGGCCAAGACCAGCCTCTCACAGCACCTTCGATCACATGGGGATTTGAGAGCCATGGGCGGGAAGTCCCTTTAGGCCCAGATGGAGTTGATTCTTGGAACCGGTACAAGGCAGGACGCCTTCCACAGCAGCGGCACCACTCTGCGGCTCAGGTTGAAGAGGGTAACTGGAGAACTCCAGGACAGCGGACCTGTCCCAGGTCCCTGTTCAGGACCCCTGTGGCTGATGCCCGGTCCGGGGGCAGCATCCCTTTGGGCGCTCAAGAAGCCTCTCCAGCCGTCCTTTACCTGGCATGTGTGATAGTGAGCGGGGGGTTGCTTGACAGTGCCAGTGGGGGGAGAGGAAATCCTGCTGATTGGTGGGTGGTGGGGAGGGGCTTGCCCTGGCAGTAGGCTGACTTACGGGGGTGAGGGAGGCAATTTAGGGGGGAGGAGGTTGGGTTGTGTGTTGTGGAGGAGGCGAGGAATGGCGTGAGCTAAAAAACGAGGAATTAGCCAGTATTAAGCTTGTTGTGCCTCTCCCCGCTGCCTGTGGTTTTGGTCCTCTTTCTAACTACCCCCACCACCCGGGATCCCTTTCATTCCCTGTTCCCCACACCTCCCCTCCTGTTTGTCTGGCATGGAGACTAGCCCCCTCCAGCTTTTCCTCCTGAGGTGTTTTTTACACCTCCCGCAGATTAATCCCCCCATCGTGCCTGTCTTCCCTAAGCTCCCTGTTCGGTCCCCCCATGACCTGTAAAGCCTGTCCTTCTTCTCCATTAAGAAGGACTTCAGGTCACTTGTGATCCACGCTTATGGTGTTGGGAAAAACACTACCGTCGGGAGGCATAGGGTGTTTTTCGGGCAGATTTTGATGTATTCTTGTGATACAGTCCCAACCAATGTTGTGTTGAGTTTCTCCCCCCAATGTGGCTCACGAGCACCACCAGTCCCCCCCCGTAGACTCCAAGCAGTCCCCTGCAGTTGCCCTCCTCCCTCAGCCTCCCTGAGTCCACCTCCTCAACATCTTTTGGTGGACACTATGCTCAGGAACACAGTAAACATAGTAATCATCGGAGACAGCAAGACAAGGGGGGATCCTGTTTGCCAAGTGTGGGGGGGGGGTGGGGCAATGGCACTGTACCATCCTTATCTTTGCATACAGGAGTCCAAACGTTTTATTTCTTTCCTGTGGGGCAGTGTTTAAGGATTGTGAAATGGAGCCAAGAAATTGTTTTACGTAAATTAAAAAGTACAAAATTAGTCCAATTAATACAAATTCAACCTCTGATCACATCACTGGTGTTAAATTCCTGCTTTTTCTTTTTGAAAATGAGTGAATACATAGCAGCTAAGACGCGCTCTCAGGTGAAGATTGCGGAGATGAGGAAGCAAGAAGTATGGCTGAAGAGCCAAATGTGTGTGTGTGTGTGTGTGTGTGTGTGTGTGTGTGTGTGTGTGTGTGTGTGTGTGTGTGTGTGTGTGTGTGTGTGTGTGTGTGTGTGTGTGTGTCATATTAATAAGCCACACTGTTATACTGGGTCACATGTAGCTTCATGAACATAGTAGTTTATTTTTAATTCCCAAAAAACTGCAGCAGTCGTTCAAAGTCACTAGCACATATCAATCCATGTCTGAAAAGAATCTATCAAGAAAAGCACTATTTACTCTTACTGTTTCAGGAAATAACAAGCCATTTCATATCGAAACTTTACATTTGTGTGGCCTATTTTAAAAGCTTACTTTTTTTTTTTTTAGGAACCGGAGCTTGGTATCCAGTACCACTATGTTCAGCAAAGAGCTAAATGCCAGATTTAATTCGGAGCAGTAGGAGTCTTGTGCTGTTCATTTCAGTCTGGATGGACAACACGTTCTCACTCCCAAGTCGTAACATGTGGACGCTTGGTCAGGAACCCTTGGCGTAACATTTCAACGTAATGGGCACCCCTCGAAGTAATATTTTAACGTGCAGGGAACTCCTATAGACTTTAATGGAGCCCCGTCCTCGTAAAATATAGACGACAGGGGACCATGACGTTTCAGATCTCGGGGATGACTGGCCCACAATAGGAATAAAAAATAGCATAATAAATGATATGTATATAACATTTAAACACATAGAGAGTGGCAAAATAACAGCTCCTCCATTTTAACAGCCGTTTTTTAGTTTAACGTTGCTCTATAAATAAGGTTTTCGCCAGAAGTTTTGGCGGATATTGCGTCAAACTGACGAGCTATAGGCATTATACACTGTCGATAGTCGATTAATTAATTTATTTTTGTCTTTGCATAGCTTCATTTAAATCTGGTTTAAATGTTTAAATGTTTAAGAAACGCATTTGCCATTATTTCTACGCTGGCATATTTAGTGTTTCCTATGTGGATAGCGGTGCCGCCCAACTAGACGGAGCGGCATCCTTGGCGTCGCGCACCGCTCGGAATAGCCGCCGAGCGCGGCGCTTTCAGCTTTGACTTCATTGCCGCTGACCTATCAAGGCGCGACCAATGGCTGAGCCAAGAAGCAATGATGACGTCCCTGCGCTGGTCGTGCATCTATGCACTGCGCGCCACTCGACGCACAGATCTGCACGCGTTTTCAACTTGGTAAGTAAAATACAGAAGTACAATTATCCCCACGCTACCTAGTTAGCTCAATAAGTTGTAGTTCAAACCCTTCAACGTGCAGGCTAGCAGTCTAATGGGACGATGAATGATGTAAAGCGTTAATAAAAATACTAGCTAGCTCCAACAAGTGAAACCTACAGTAACGTTAGCGGTAAGGTAACGTTAGCTGCTGTTAGCAAATCAAGTGTTTCTTTATGCCTAGCTTATTGCCACATATAACCTCATAACGGGTACAATCATGGTCTCACCTAGCACCTAAGCACTAACTTTGAAAAGCCATCCCTAACTTTGATTGAAAATACTCTAACAGCAGATTAACTGTTTTGACTTTACTATTGTGCTATTCCTGAATTGTCTACAGTAAAATGAACTTGATAAAGCCTGATAAGTTTTCCTACTGCTATTGTCTCTCTTATTCCATCTCAACATGTGCTTAATGTAATTAGCCATAACAGTAGATTTACTAAAATATTGGCCAGATGTGTTGGTGAAGTAGTGGCAGAGAAACAGTAAATATGTTGTTTAGACAGTTACAAAATGCAGTTTGTCTAATATTTGTCAGTAAGTTTATAATCACACAGTGTAATAAATCAGTTACTAGTTCATAGTAAGTTTTTACTATGCCTAATTAAGATAATTTTCTCTAAGTTGGCATGGTGGCTTACGGAATTATTTAATTACTTTTTTATAAAGGATAATAATTACAATTCCAGCCACAGATAAATGACATTTTGTTTAAATTAGGCTTTTTGCAATTGCTCAAATTGTATCTTATTTGTGTTTCAAATCAACTTTATTCTTTCTGTACTGAAAGGATTTAAATTAGAGGTTTTTCTGAGTAAATGAATAGAGCTGATGTTACTTAATGCTGCCGTGTACTTTTCTGGTTCAGTAAAACCATGAGCTGTTGTTAACAATTAATGCCTTATTTTAATATCACAGTAAAAATAATCCTTATATATTTTATTCTCATTTGCAGAAATGACAAAACCCAAAATGAAACCGTGCCCTTCCTGCCAGGCTCCAAACAGGCTCAACAGAAAACCTGTTTTGCCTGCCTTTTCTGCTTCCCATATAAGCAGAAGCAAAAAAAACAACAGGCAAAAGTAAAAAATACCAACTGGGCCTCATCAATTAAAAAAAACAAAAATAATGGCAAGATCTTAGATGCTGCCCAGTTGTCGGTAAGTTTTCATAGTTCTCAAATTGTAAGACGTTGGCTTCCAGATAATTATATAATTGTCACAGTCGCCAGATGGGCAGGAAAATATAGGTGGGTTATAGGGGTGTATGATATGCCTACAAAATGTTTATTGATTTACCTTTATAGTGTTAGTTGTTGCAATTCATTTTCACTGAAATATATATATATATTTGATGATTTTTGTTGGGGTCTGTACTAGAGTTGGGCGGTAATACAGTATCCCGTGGGGTCTTAAAAATTGTGATGGTATCAGTTTCAATACTGTCATTAAAAAATGCAATGCACTTATATAGGAGACAAGGATTAAATATTAAATATAATTTATTTAATGCCTAAAAATGCTTATGTGTGATTGTTATCATGTGACAGTGCAGAGGAGAGAGAGGGGGGAAAGATAGCAAGTGACCTGGTCTGGAAGAAGAACAGGACTTCTGTAGTCTGGCAGCATTTGGGATGCCGCCCTAATGAGAAGGGAGAGGTATTTCAGTATCAGTGTTTGGTTTTCACTTTCTGAATGGTGGAGGCACAAGCCAACAGTTGGTGATGCCGTCTGACCCTCACGTCTTAATTTTTAGTTAGTCACACTAATACTGTATACCACGGTAAAATAGGGAGGAGGTTTGACATTATCAAAATTTGGATACCACCCAACTCTAGTCTGTACTAAACAAATATAATTATATTATATAAATATATAAATATAATAATATTTGCCAACTTGTTTTCCTAGGCTTCAGTGTAACATGGTATTGCATAATTTCATATGGATATAACATTTTAACTTTAACAAAAAATTGCAGCTCCTAGGATTTGGATATGGCATCTGACCATATTGTAATTAAAATGATGTTTCAGTTAGTTGGGCAACCCTAGGGGGAGATTAAGGCCTGAACACCCAACTGCACAAGGGTCAGCAAATCAGAATGTCTGTTCTGAGTAGCTGTGTATGTCTGTGTGCATGCAGTCAGTGCATAATTGCAAAAGATTTCCTTTGATAAATGAAGATGAACAAAATGATAAACATCCACATTCACATAGACTACATTTACTTGTCAAAAGAAAAAGTGCCGGCATCAGGGCTGCTACGAACCACGATTCTTCAAAGATATTACAGCTCTAGAGATGGTGCTGTTTATTGTGACTAGAACATAAAGTCTGTACCACCATCTCCTGTGATGCTAACCAGAGGATACATATGCCTTTGTTTTTCTTGCAGGTTTTAAAATTGACAGCTCTTGGATACAAGCCAATCCTTTTTCTTGGTCATCAAGACCGCAAGAGCCAGCTAAGTGGTGACATTATACATTTTCTTGAGCCAACAGGGGTTGCTCAAGACATCATAGGAAAGATGAGCAAGCTCTATGAAACATCTGCTGAGAAGTAAGTTGTCCTTTGTTTAAGATTAGAAAAAATGGTGCTATGACAAGACAAAGTATACTTTTTCCCCCATAGACATGTGACATTCAACCATATACTATTACTAATATCAACATACATTAACGTGCCTTAGTAAAAACTTTAAGACAGCATATTGCAGCACCACAGTGCCTCACCTTATAGAATGCAAGCATCATGTACTAGGCTAAGTCCTTACTGTACTGGCCAAGGTTAGTTAATCTTGGGAAAATCTGAATGAGAATACTATTGAGTATGATATTAATTGGTAACCCTTGAACAACCTAAATACGTTAAGATATGCTGCTACATAAGCTGCTAAAAAAACTTTAAGTATTTTATATGTATTTGTGTTTACTAATATTCTACCCAGTTTAATTAATATTTAACATTTAACAATTGCAGAATTATTTGCTCCTGAAGATGTTGCAGGCTCCGCAACTGCACCCATCCCAGTTGTTCCAGAGGAGAAGTCAGCAGCACCAGATGCAGATGGAGAATATGTTCTACATCTGGTGCCCGTGTCACCTTCTCACCCTTCTCAGCCTCCTGCTCTCTCTTCTGCCTCCTCTCAGCCTCCTGCTCTCTCTTCAGCTCTTTCAGCCTCCTGCTCTCTCTTCAGCCCCTTTCAGCCTCCTGCTCTCTCTTCAGCCTCCTTTCAGCCTCCTGCTCTCTCTTCAGCCTCCTTTCAGCCTCCTGCTCTCTCTCTGCCTCCTCTCAGCCTCCTGCTCTCTCTTCTGCCTCTCTCAGCCTCCTGCTCTCTCTTCAGCCTCCTTTCAGCCTCCTGCTCTCTCTTCTGCCTCCTTCAGCCTCCTGCTCTCTCTTCTGCCTCCTTCAGCCTCCTGCTCTCTCTTCAGCCTCCTTTCAGCCTCCTGCTCTCTCTTCTGCCTCCTCTCAGCCTCCTGCTCTCTCTTCTGCCTCCTTTCAGCCTCCTGCTCTCTCTTCTGCCTCCTTTCAGCCTCCTGCTCTCTCTTCTGCCTCCTCTCAGCCTCCTGCTCTCTTCAGCCTCCTTTCAGCCTCCTGCTCTCTCTTCTGCCTCATCTCAGCCTCCTCCACACACATCGGTCTATGATTCATCTCCCTTTATGCAGCCAGGAGCAGGTGTCACAAGACGACAACAAGCTATTAAACTTAAAATGAAAGGTATTAGCTATAGTAAATAAATTGATATAAAGCTGTCAATGTGCAAAAAGATGAGGTGACCAGAGTCTTACTTGTTATCAGAGGTTAAAGTGGGATTTGGCAAGTGGGGGAACCTTAACATCAAGTGCAGTTTGGAAAAAACATTTGTATTGATTAGTAACTTAAACATAATTTGATATGTCAATGTAAGCTTGCTACACTTTTGCTATAGTTTTGCTAAATGGGTAGGATCACTGACCTAAAACTAATCAAGTCTAATACAAACCTCATATATTGCTTTGTTTTATTTGTCATTTTTCAGAATGCAGAAAACACCGTCTACAAAAGATATTCCCTTATGAATGCATCGTTGATAGAAGACTTGTTAATGTAAGTACTTTCCCCATTGTTACTTCTGCTCTTTATGCCTTGGTGCAGTCAATAACAACATCAGGAGAAATCTTGCCTCTACCTGCATCCATCTGCATATAAAGGAAGCCACAATATCACAAACACAGCCGCTGATGATATTTGGAGCCAGAGCCTGCGCAGATCAGGGTTGAGCTTTAGGACCAAGGTCTTGCATATATACCTGACCAACTCAATCACTAGCAGACCTCATCTGTTATAAGGTGAAACACCCTTTCTGTAGCATTCAAAATTACAGAAACCATCTTTGAGAGAAAATGTATGACTTTGATGTCTTTTATGTGTACTTTGATGTTTGGCCCATGTTCCATCTGCTAACATGAGCTATTTTCATATGAACTCAATGTCCTGGAAATCCAGTACAAACATGGCCCAGAGTTTTACTTGCACGCGTGTAGCACACAACAGGACATTGTACAGGACACATACATTTCACCCAGTTAATGTCCAGACATTGTAATGTGGGAATGCAGCTATGAAGGGAGTGTGATTTATGAACTATGGACATTTAGTGCTATGTGTTACACACTTCCACCAGAAATGTAATTCTTTACCATATGGACCCCGACTGATAGTGTTTCAGTATACTCGAAAACAAAGATGTATACTGTAGCGCATACTTCAATACATTTCAGGAAAATGATTAATAATTTGACATATTGAATTATGCTATAGAAGACAACTGTGCTTTTTCAGAAATGTCCTTAAAAAGTTATTACAACCATTACTTCCTTCTTAACTAATTCTAACTTTTGTCTGTCATTTGTTTTAGGGAAAAGAAGAAGTCAAAATAAAGTGGACACCTTGCTCAACATGGTAGGTCCTTTAAACTAGTGTCTTGGACTGGAAACATGTTTATATAGTGACAATACTGTAGTTACAACATCATTATGAATTTGTACATTTGTTAAAGCATGTTCTCAGAAAGACTTTTGTTGTTTATATTGTGGAATTCTGTACATGTAGCATGAAATTAAGACAGAGGACATGTTCCACGTCACAGCTGAGGTTATTCTTTTAACTTTTATTTTGTGTTTGTCTTTAATTTACGGACAGTGGCAAAGTGTGGGACGACACCTGGGAGCCAGCCAAAGACTATTCATAGAAGAAGCAGTGTTCCTTGTCCTGTGGAAGCTCCAACTTTGTATAATATCAATCTTGTTTTAAGGAACAGTTTTTATGTGACCTTGACTCAGAACGCATCAATAAAACCATTCAACACTGTTGTAAAACATTGCAAACTGAATTGCATCAAACATAATAATAACTAACGATAAAATCAATAGCTCATTTAAACAAAGCGCACAGGAAATGAAAGAGTACATGTGCTTTGGTTTTGATTATGGTCACTAGACAATTCCTGCATTGACCAGGTAAGTAGATGTAGGTAGAGAATACTAGGCCTTGTCCTGAGAGGAATCTAGCGCACAATATATAAATGCATCACATGCAGAGCAGGGTCAGTGCACAGCAGGTTGGCAGGAATGAACATCTGTAGGGATAGGGCCTTTGGATCAGATGGTAAGACCAGTTCATCCTGCAACTCAGTATCACAGCAGTTCTTGAAATGCACACTTAATTAAATATATTGTTTTGTGTACAGAGGCCTGTTTATCTGTTTTTTTTCTTAATATCTGCACGTTTTTTAAACTAATGTATTTCAAGATGAAGCATCTTTTGTGGCAACAGCACGGTTCTTTCTGCCAGTCAGGCTGCAGCAGAGAAGCTGTATACAAATTTGCAATTATTAGTATTTTAGCCCAATAACCAATGTTTCAATCAACATTTATTCACAGGTGCTATTGCCATGGAAGCTGGATTGCTTTGTTGTTAATTGCTATTTTTAAAACGCTACATCTATCAACATTTATTTCGATGTTGTCATGGTATGCATTTCTTAATTTTAATAATAACAATTCAGTCTTATCACCGGTGAAATTATAACGGTATGCTGTAAGACAGAAGCGGAGCAGGGCGCATTAAAAGCCGACATCCCGAATATCAGAGAATGGACAGCTATCAGCAGGTCTTTAACGCTAGTATGGCTTCAATGTTCACATATTTAATCAGAGGTTTGTCACTAGCAACAACACGTTTCTCAGTTTTGTTGCAGTAAGTTATGAACCGTAATATATTTTTTTTAACAATTAGGTAAGTACTTCGGAAGGGACATAGTACGTACCGCTTGATGACTAGAAAATATACTAATACATAATATTCAAAATATTGATGTTTTTGGCTAACGTTGCATTTGAGGATTCGAACAATAAAGATAATAAAATACAGTTTAATGTATTTGTCTCATGCATTGTTTGCTCGGCCGGCCTGCCGGCGGGAATCTGAAATGGAATGAAGCCCATTCACGGCAGACAGCAGAAACACAGGAGCCGAACGAGTCCAGCCACCCAGCCCTAAAGAACTACAAGTACATTGGCTTTATAACATGTTGTAGGGCTATAGTGGGAGTTGTAGTTTTTTTTAAACATATGGTATATTTCTCATAAGTAGAAGTTGGCATTGTAGAAATTTTGGATGCTACTATAACAGCTGGTTTGTGTGTGTCCTGTGTGTGTAGCCCCTACTATAACAGCTGGTCCTATGTGTGTAGCCCCTACTATAACAGCTGGTCCTATGTGTGTAGCCCCTACTATAACAGCTGGTCCTATGTGTGTAGCCCCTACTATAACAGCTGGTCCTGTGTGTGTAGCCCCTACTATAACAGCTGGTCCTATGTGTGTAGCCCCTACTATAACAGCTGGTCCTGTGTGTGTAGCTCCTCCATAACAGCTGGTCCTGTGTGTGTGTGTAGTCCCTTCTATAAGTCTTGAAGGAGTTCCCACAGATGCTTTGCACTTGTTGGTCTGCTGCTAGAACTCTGTGTGTGGTATCATGCTCTCTAATCTGAGCTGCTTTTAACTTTTGATTTCTGAGGCTGGTGACTCAGATGAACTTATCCTCAGCAGCAGAGGTGACTCTTGGTCTTTCTTTCCTGGGGCGGTCCTCATGTGAGCCAGTTTCGTTGTAGCACTTGATGGTTTTTGCGACTGCACTTGGGTACACATTCAAAGTTTTTGCAATTTTCCGGACCAACTGCCCTTCATTTCTTAAATTAATGATGGCCACTCGTTTCTCTTCCCTTAGCTGATTGGTTCTGGCCATGATATGAATTGTAACAGTCGTCCAATAGGCTGTTGGCTGTGTATCAACCTGACTTCTGTGCAACACAACTGATGGTCCCAACTCCATTAATAAGGGGGGGGACCATTTCAGGGACTACCTCATGAAGCTCATTGAGAGAACAGCAAGGGTTTGCAGCGCTATCAAAAAAGCAAAGGGGGGCTACTTTGAAGAAACTAGAATATAAGACATGTTTTCACTTATTTCCGCTTTTTTATTAAGTACATAATTCCACATGTGTTCATTCATAGTTCTGATACCTTCAGTGACAATCTACAATGGAAATAGTCCTGAAGATAAAGGAAACTCATTGGAGGACAAGGGTGTTAAAACATTTGGCCTGTACTGTTCTTACAATTAAAAACAACAAAGAAAGTGATATGTAGCCAGACTGAAGCAATTGCACAGCGGCTCTTTCACTCTCACTACACTGTCAGTGGCTGCTTATTGGATGAACTGCTAGAATGAAAATCACTCACTACTCACTTTAGGCCTGGGTCAAAATGGGCGGGCCCGGACCTATAATGTCATAGTGTCCTGGATGTAACTTTTGATTTGTAATGTAATCTATTCAGAAATAAATAGACTGTTCTATAATTATAATTTATTCAGTGATCTCTTAAACCTCCTATCACCAAGCCATTTCGGCCTGTCACATTG
The DNA here is from genome assembly GCF_008692095.1 of Etheostoma spectabile. Lineage (NCBI taxonomy): Eukaryota > Metazoa > Chordata > Actinopteri > Perciformes > Percidae > Etheostoma > Etheostoma spectabile. The sequence goes on along the minus strand of NC_045734.1, from coordinate 25,284,931 downwards.
TTACTTACTGTAGACTCATTTGTCACTCTATCTGCACATTTTGCATCTCAAATTCAAAAGCACAGTTATGGCCATTGTTAGAAGAAGGAAGAGCGCCTCAATCTCTTTTCAGCAGTATAACAAAGTTATAATGGCATAAAACATTAAAAAAGTCAAAACTTAAGTTACGTTTCGTTCATAATTTATTAAAAAAACATCATGCAAAACATTTCCATAAGGGAACACATTCATATACAATACAGGGAAAAAATGAGTTTTGCCTGTACATTCAAAATAATTATTTACATGTTTAAAACATTACAACAGTGGTGGAATGTAACTAAGTAAATTTACTCCAGTACTGTACTTCACTCGAGATGTTGAGGAACTTGTACTTTATGAGTCTTTTCTTTTTATGTCACTTTCTACTTCTACTCCGCGACATTTCAGAGAAAATATGTTACTTTTTACTCCACTACGTTAGTGTAGTCCAACTGACCCCAAATTGGCCCTAACATTTTGTTTATTTCATTTATAAAATAACAATGTGCAATGTGGTTGTACATCAGTAGCCAACATTAATTATGTCCACCTTCCATTTAGCACAGATTTTGTTTTATTCCTTTACTCCGTGTTTGTTGGCCTACCATTTTCGTTTCCCTTTACTTGTAAAAGAGTATTTTTACAGTGTGGCATTAGTACTTTTAATGAAATAAAGGATATGTATACTTCCACCACTGTTTAACACTAGGCTATGCTTAGTCTTTGTGCTGTGATTTGTAGTCTTAGATTGTTGGCGGTATTTGGGGTAGGTTTAAGATAAAATGTAATCAAATCAGGTGCAATGACATTGTAGTAGTATTTTAGTATTTTTGAAGAGTATTTACATAGCGTCAACATCGGAGTCTGAACTTTCCGAGCTAAAGTCAAATTCATCTGAACTATCTGTAGTGCAAAAAAACTGATTGTCATTTTCTGGGTTAGACAGGACATGCAGGTAGACTTTTCTTGCACGCCTTTGCAGCTCTTTCATTTGCCTCAGCCTTCTGCGGATGAGGCAAGTGACACCCTTCTTCGCATTCTCTGTGAGATGTCCTTAAAAAGGGACAAAATGTGTCACTATACAGGTAAGCAACAAGTCAAAAAAAATTAAACATGACTTTATGAAACGTGATACAAACATTTCAAATAGATGTTCACATTTACCTTGGGTGTTTTCACTCTGATGGAAAGACCACTCAGACAAGACTCTGGCATGGGACTTCAGAGAATCCCAGTGCTGCTTGATCTCTTTGACAAGGATCTTCTTCTCCTCTTGAAGCCTTCGAACTGCCATGACCCTATCAAAGACTTCCTTTTTTGTGCTGAAATCAACAGCGCCTGTACACATACGTGTGTAGATGAGAATGACCACTGCACAAACAATGTAGTTTCAGAGATCATTTCTCTCCCTCACATGCACTACTGTGGTGCCTGTAGAAAAAAATGCTTTCTCGCTTGCAGGCACACAGCTTCCAGAGTCAAACACCATTTTGGAGAGGTTAATGTCTTTTAATGAAATCTTTAACATTTCACATCCAAATAACTTGACATAGCAATAACCCACCTCGTTATTGGGATGAGTTGGTTGTTGAGAAAAGCAAAGAACAGACACAGACAGTGATTCCTTACTTTATAGATACTATAGCACGAACAGAATACATATTATGCGTACCTTCTTGTGTTATTTGCCAAGGCCAGGGATGTTCTGTGTCCAGAATATGATCCATGCAAACTGCTTGCTCGGGTGTTACAAGGCTGTTGTACTTGGCTAGCATGGTCTGCAAAGTGGTCTTTTCTTGCCTTATTTTCCGTCTAATTCTGTGTCGACATTTGTTGCTGTCTGTGAAACGAAAAATAAAAAACACTATCTGTTAATTACATAATGTAAATTACGTTGTTGGAATTACAGCAAATTCACTATCAATATTAAAGTTCATTGTAATGTGGAGAATATACTTGAATCAACAATCAACACTATCGTTTAGAACTTTATGGACTTATGGAAACATTTCAGACTTAAATGTTAAAATACCATTTGTTTTGTAGAGGCGTTGAGATCTTGTTTTTATACTTGATGTGAGGGCCTCAATCTTCTGACACAAAGCCTGTGTCGTGTCTTGGTGGTTTGTTTCTCCTAACAAAAAGTGAATAACACAGCACCAATATAAAAAAAGATTAAATCTTTATGTCAGACAATGTTTAGAATTATCTCACCATCTGCCCAGTCTTTCACATCTTGCACAAATTCCTCCATGTTTTTTTCTTGCAGTTGAAGCTTGGCTTTCAGAGTTTCCAGGTCCCCCAACTGGACATTTAGAGCTCTAGAAGTCTAAAATTAATTAGGTAATTATAATCTGTACAGTATATATCACAGAAACTTGAGCCATGACAATGTTTTTACACACTTTTAATCTACCTTATGGTATCTTTGGGAAAGAGAATTTGCCAGGTTTTGAAACTTCTGCTGGTTCCATCTCATGGAGAGGAGTGTAAGCATGTCATTGCGTCCTGCAAGGGCACAGAGATTTGTTCTGCAAGAATATCCTTTTAATTAAATGTAATTTCTTCTATAAATAAAAGGTACAATTATATGGTACCTGCTTTTGACATGTGCTTTGTAGTGACCGCTATTCTGGAGAGAAACGCATTACACTGCTCTACTTCCTCCCCTAATGTCGAACCAGCCCCATCTTGGTTGGCTCCACTCCATTTTACCTGGACAGATAGACACAAACTGAATATCAAGGGCATTCAGTAAAAACAACCAAATACATTCAGCAAGTCCCAAAAGCCCCCTTGAATTCAACTAAAGCCTAATCAAAATTCAAACTGACACAATATGCAAGAAAAAAAAAAAAACATTCTGTACATACACAAACACAGAAATACTACTGTGTTACTGTGGTATATAATTGTTATTTCTTATCACTTTTGGGGATTTTATGTCATTGTATAAGAATATTGTGCACTACACCAACCTCACATTTGAAGTCATGGGCTTTAGCATGCAAAACCGACAGGAAGGGCCTCATGTTTTGAAGAGACTGGAGCTCTGGACAGTCCAAACAAACTCTCTGTAGGTAGGGCCAGTATTTACATGCAACATCCATACAGAAGAAGGTTATGTCGTGCTTGGGCGCAAGCTGGTTCTGTAAGAATGAACATGGGGTATGCATATATTTCACCCCTAAACATATTAAGGGCAGACAGCAAGACACCGTGCCTGCAAACTGCCAGCTCCAGTCCTTCCTCATCCACCTTACTCCTAGATCTGCAGGAAGTCTCTCGGGCTGCCAACCACTCCCCACCACAAATGCCTTTTCCAGTGACCTACATTGTAGAATATCATAATTGACAAATGATCTTGTCAACAGTCATTGTAGAGAACAATTCTAAATAATATTTTGTGGGCAAGAAACAAATTAGCATTAATGGCTTTTTTTTTAAATTCAAGTATACAGGTAGATATCACAATACATGACAATATTGATAGACTATGACTTATTATGTCATTGACTTTAAATATTCAGATAGAAGTGCAATTACATGTTTGGTTTTGGTGTGTACTTGGTCCACAAATCTGGTCACATCTTCATCATTAGCAATGAAGACACCATCAAAGATCGGCCGCTCCTCTGATCTAAAAAACAACAACAGAGTTAACATTTTAGGATATAGTGTAGTAAAAGGTTGTACAATACATAAATGTCAATTTTACCGGTCATTAATACACATGTGCTAATAAGTAAATACCGTGCTGTACTCTTGAAACGATAAAGCTTGCGGTTTCCGTCAACCGAGACGGCAAGCATTGCTGGAGTGCAGGCAGGACAGCTAAATTGCTCCTCTTTGCAAATGGCATCAACTTCATATTGAACAGCAGCCCATTCAAAAAAGCTTTTCTGAAAGCTGTCAGATGAGAGCTTTCCAGTCTATTAAAAAAAACAACAGCACAAAACAATTCGAAAAAGAACTTCTAATATCAAAACATAAAAATGTAGGATGCTGCAGAATAAAGAAAGAAATACTGACACGGCCAAAGCGAACAGTCCGCTTCTCAAGCATTCGTAGAAATGCCTGACAGGACATTCCAGGTGATGCCATCTTCATGCTCTCAAAAGTAAAAAATAAGTCTTCCTCATAAACTGTCGCAAAATTGAGGGTGGCGGGCCAGTAGCCACTTTGTATAAGGTCATCCACTTCTGCAGTCCAAGTAGCCTGGCATCCCTCGCAGCTTAGCTCTGGCATGTTGAGATCATACCGTCCTACAAAGTAACATTTACCTCCACTGTAATGTTATGACTGTCAAACTTAGAATTCCATGTTGTATGCATCATATATAAAGCTTGGTGACTTGGCACTGATGTGCACATTTCTTTAAGATATTACATTATTGTGTCTGTTGAATATGAATCTTTTTTTTTAACTGGACAAAAGGAAATCTTTCACATAATTACCATTTATTGTGACCAAAGCAACTGCCTTTCCTTGGATGACCCTCAATGCCTCTGGTGGACAGCGACAGATTTGGACAGGCATCTCAATAGGCAAAAGCCGTACTAAAAAACATTACACAAATGGGTTTGGATAATTCATCTTTAGCGACAATTAGACATACAGAATAAACACTCTCACAAAAAAGTCCATAACTTACCACAGTGTGTAACAGCATTATCCACAACGCAACTGGTTGGAGGCAATGGCTGAAAGAAACCAGCACACATAGCATCCCGGTTGTGAAGGATGTAGGTTTTGTTGTGACGGCTGATGTCGCATTCAGCGCAGAGGAATGGACATGGTAAGCAGTCTCTGCATCTGACAGCTGCACAGTTGATCCCACATTGACTGCAGATTTTTGTTTCCACGTTCCCCTGTGCCAGCATGCTATTTACAAGGTAAGGTCTCTTTGCCCTCCATCTCTCAAAAAAGAGAGCGTTACGAGTGCTCCAATCCACAGAAGCCAGAGGAGCTCCCTGGTCAACTGCAGCTTCTTGTATCTCATCATCAGAGACACTCAAGGAGTACTGTAGATCTTGCACAAGACATTCTGTTACAATTGTAAAAATTGTAAAAGTACATAAGAATTAAAAAAAAATACAGTTTCACAATGGTTTTGCTCATCGTTTCATTTGCAAAAAAAACAGCCATACAAAAGGAAAATTCTTAATTAAGGGACAATTATACTACCATAAAACTTTTCTGGAGACTTTATTTTAACAGTTCATGTTGAATGTTATATAAATTATTACATACCAGCAGAGATGGTCTTTGAAGCAGTCTCTGAAGCAGAGTTAGGGCCATGATCAGCAGTGTTGCAGGGAGGATTAGGCGTGTGATCACCAGCTGTACAAAAAACTCACATCAACATTGATAACATTAAAAATGTCATCCTTGCACCATGGCTAGTGCCTAGGCTGGTTCACAACTGTTCATTTAGTTGCAAAATCCAACTACTGTTGGTTATCTGCATATCCAACAATATATAGACAATGGCAGCAAACACAAATGCTCGTTGTAAAAGCAAATTCAAAAATAAGTGAGCTATTAACAACTAATAAATAAACCATTTTAAACAAAGCCTTACCAAGGTTGACATCTTGTAAGAGATTATACTGCCCATCCATAACAAGATTTCTAAAAAATATTGTTCCAGCCGGCACAATGAAGCTAACTTTATCAGCTTATTTTATAGGTTGTACCGTATTAGTATGTAGTAGTAACCTTAATGTAGGCTATCTATTTCAATTAAGATCCGAGGTGCAAACATTTGAACTGAATGTATCCCTTGATATTCAGTTTTAAATGCCTAAACACTTTTGAAAATATCATGAATGAAAAAAACAATGCTGACCTTTTTCTGACTGATTCCTGCGTGACCTTGGCCTTGCATAGAGTACATTCCCATCACTGTCTCTCTTTCTCCACCTGACTTTTGACGTGGATGTCCTAGCTGGTAGTGCTGCCTTCTCTTTCTGCAGCTCAGCAAGCAGTTCATCAGCATTTTGGAGGTCATCAGTAAGTTTTTCATCAAGCAGGTAATCGTTCAGATCTGAAAGAAAGGTTTGAACAAACACTTATTGACCTAACTAGGTCGCTGTGGGGATAATTGTGCCTATTTATTTTACTTACCAAGTTGAAAGTGTGTGCAGAGGCGTTGAGTGGAGATGCAAGAGCATTGCGGGGATGTCATCATTAAGAAGTTTGGGTTTTGTCATTTCTGCAAATGAGAATAAAATATATAAGGATTATTTTTACTGTGATATTAAAATAAGGCATTAATTGTTAACAACAGCTCATGGTTTTACTGAACCAGAAAAGTACACGGCAGCATTAAGTAACATCAGCTCTATTCATTTACTCAGAAAAACCTCTAATTTAAATCCTTTCAGTACAGAAAGAATAAAGTTGATTTGAAACACAAATAAGATACAATTTGAGCAATTGCAAAAAGCCTAATTTAAACAAAATGTCATTTATCTGTGGCTGGAATTGTAATTATTATCCTTTATAAAAAAGTAATTAAATAATTCCGTAAGCCACCATGCCAACTTAGAGAAAATTATCTTAATTAGGCATAGTAAAAACTTACTATGAACTAGTAACTGATTTATTACACTGTGTGATTATAAACTTACTGACAAATATTAGACAAACTGCATTTTGTAACTGTCTAAACAACATATTTACTGTTTCTCTGCCACTACTTCACCAACACATCTGGCCAATATTTTAGTAAATCTACTGTTATGGCTAATTACATTAAGCACATGTTGAGATGGAATAAGAGAGACAATAGCAGTAGGAAAACTTATCAGGCTTTATCAAGTTCATTTTACTGTAGACAATTCAGGAATAGCACAATAGTAAAGTCAAAACAGTTAATCTGCTGTTAGAGTATTTTCAATCAAAGTTAGGGATGGCTTTTCAAAGTTAGTGCTTAGGTGCTAGGTGAGACCATGATTGTACCCGTTATGAGGTTATATGTGGCAATAAGCTAGGCATAAAGAAACACTTGATTTGCTAACAGCAGCTAACGTTACCTTACCGCTAACGTTACTGTAGGTTTCACTTGTTGGAGCTAGCTAGTATTTTTATTAACGCTTTACATCATTCATCGTCCCATTAGACTGCTAGCCTGCACGTTGAAGGGTTTGAACTACAACTTATTGAGCTAACTAGGTAGCGGTGGGGATAATTGTACTTCTGTATTTTACTTACCAAGTTGAAAACGCGTGCAGATCTGTGCGTCGAGTGGCGCGCAGTGCATAGATGCACGACCAGCGCAGGGACGTCATCATTGCTTCTTGGCTCAGCCATTGGTCGCGCCTTGATAGGTCAGCGGCAATGAAGTCAAAGCTGAAAGCGCCGCGCTCGGCGGCTATTCCGAGCGGTGCGCGACGCCAAGGATGCCGCTCCGTCTAGTTGGGCGGCACCGCTATCCACATAGGAAAACACTAAATATGCCAGCGTAGAAATAATGGCAAATGCGTTTCTTAAACATTTAAACATTTAAACCAGATTTAAATGAAGCTATGCAAAGACAAAAATAAATTAATTAATCGACTATCGACAGTGTATAATGCCTATAGCTCGTCAGTTTGACGCAATATCCGCCAAAACTTCTGGCGAAAACCTTATTTATAGAGCAACGTTAAACTAAAAAACGGCTGTTAAAAATGGAGGAGCTGTTATTTTGCCACTCTCTATGTGTTTAAATGTTATATACATATCATTTATTATGCTATTTTTTATTCCTATTGTGGGCCAGTCATCCCCGAGATCTGAAACGTCATGGTCCCCTGTCGTCTATATTTTACGAGGACGGGGCTCCATTAAAGTCTATAGGAGTTCCCTGCACGTTAAAATATTACTTCGAGGGGTGCCCATTACGTTGAAATGTTACGCCAAGGGTTCCTGACCAAGCGTCCACATGTTACGACTTGGGAGTGAGAACGTGTTGGGATGGAGGGTTCAGGGAACATTCGTGTTTTGTTAGTTTCATTCACTGCACAGACATTTTTTGTTTTTCAAAATACCATATTGCTGCACTTCTTAAAAATACCTAAAACTGCATACGCTTCCTTAGGTTTTCAATTATATTCAAATTGATTTTGATGGTTTTTTTTTTTGCGGAAGCATGTTCTGTCATTACATTTACGTAAATGTCTGTGTGTACATTAAACATCATTATACATCATTATACACAATAGAGCATTTCTTCTACAGGCCATCTTGCACACAGCGATGAAATAGAATTATGATAAAACCTTTTAAAGGTGACATTTGATGTATTTGGGAGAAAATCCCGCTGAGACACACCTGGGAAATAAGAAATCTATGGTTGCAAAAGGCTGTTCTAAAGTATTTTCCTCACTCATCGGGTATTTTAACATGGGTCGGGTCAGAGAGGTTCACACAGACAATATTAGCAACCTTACGACTTCTGGGGGAGTAGACAAGTTTGGCAGCGGAGGGGTAGCCTGCACTGGGAAAACGTCTAGGCAGTCAGACTTTCCTCAACATATACTGTAAGTAATTGAGTTAATTGTTAATGTGCTAAACTTATCATATGTGTGCTTATATTTACAGGATTTATGTGCGGATCTATTAAATTGCCCTTGTTGCATTGTCATCTTGTTTTCACTACAAAGAAAAAAATGACTGCTCATTTCTTTAAATTTCTTATGCTGCACTGTAACTTTTATTCTTGTGTCTTTGTGTCCTAATGTTTCTATTTTGTTTTTAACTGTCTATTCATGTGTTTTATTAGTTTTTAATGCTTATGATTTTTAACTGTTTTTACCTGTGTTTTATCTGTTTAACTGATTTTGTGTAAAGCACTTTGAATTGCCCTGTTGCTGAAATGTGCTATACAAATAAAGCTGCCTTGCCTTACAAAGCAATGATGTCTACATACTAGAGATAAATGCATGTTTAATAATGCACACAAGATAGTGGATGACGCATTTTCCTGTAGGTTATAATTTCTTTCTTTTTTTTTACATACGACCCAAACCGAATAAATATGATTTATTTCTCATGTTAAGATTTGATTTTTTTGTGTGTGTGCAAATGACATGCAAGATAAACCGTTTTAAATAGTGGCTGAGAAGTTACATTTGCGATAATCATTTATGAACAAAGCATCACACACATTTAAATTTAGTTTTTATTTGCACAACATGAGTTTGTCTCTCTTATGCACATGTTGCAGCCTGTAGTATTTACAGACATGTTTGATATGAATTGTTTCCAGGAACTGTGGCAAATACACAAGCGTCAGTCGGTGAGTGTATACTGTCAACACAACGCACTGGTTGTTTCTCATAATAACATAGATCTAATTTCCTGTAACTTTATTGAGATTTTTTTTCTCACTCTGTCCACACTTTTTTTTTTTGGCCTTCTCCATCCTCATTTGGTCCAGTGACAGTCGCTCCTTTGGGAGACAGTCCAGTTCAGGTTGTCTGTCCCGAGTGCCATCAGACAGTACTCTCCAAGGTGGACTACTCCTCTGGTTTGCTCACTTACCTTTTCTGTGGAGGACTCTTCTTCTGTGGGTAAGGGGTGAAGCGCCTTTATAATATTCATAGGGACAAAAAGTCCACAGCCATTCTCAGTGAGGCTCTGAAACCACAAAATGTTTGTGTGGCTGAAAAAAGATACAAAATCTGCTATTCTTAGCACGTTACCGTGAGGAAACATGCAGGTTATACAACTTGTGCTAGAGGTACAGTGAGGGGGGAAAAGTATTTGGTCCCCTGCTGATTTTGTACATTTGCCCACTGACAAAAAAATGATCAGTCCATAATTTTAATGGTAGATTTACTTGAACAGTGAGAGACAGAAAAATGCATGTCAAAAATGTCATGAATTGATTTGCACTTTAATGAGGGACATATGTATTTAGTATTTTAATATGCACTGATTGCCCCCATCGTAATTCCATTGATCATACACTGACAATAAAGAACTTGAATCTTAAAAAAACATATATCGTATGAATAGACAATCCTGACATCAGCTGTTGTCCTATCCAGCTTTGTTTTAGGTTGCTGTCTCATCCCGTTCTGTGTGGACAGGCTGAAAGATGCAAGGCACACCTGTCCTACCTGCAAGACTGCACTTGGCGTGTATAAACGCCTCTAACCGATACTGGTGCTACGCCATATAGTCGATTCATCGATTAGTTGATTCATCGGCATGCTGATTACATGCTTCTTAAATGTGAATGTGATGCTTTTCTTAGCCATACACGATAATACACTGAATTTGAAGATGTCACCGTGCGTTGTGGGAAATTACACAGGGCATTATTTTGACTATTTCCTGACATTTTATAGACAACATTTATCGATTAATCAAGGAAATAATGGGCTGATTATGTGATGATGAAAATAATTGTTTCAGCTTCAACTGATGTGTTCTTCTTAGGGTTAAACTTCCAACACATCCACCCATACACAAGACTACAGTTTTCCTTCTGAATTACTTTTAGAAAATGTAATTATACTGAATCTTTCAGTAATAAAGCTGACCACTAACACTGTTGTACTGTAAATGTCTTGTGATTTGCTGCCTTTAGAGTTTTACTAAGTTAGACTGGAGAAATGGTGAAGACAGATGGTGTTCACTTACTTGTAGCCAAGACTTACTTTTATTGGCTGTTCATGACAATTTAGTAACTAAATTTGTTGTTGGTGTTAGATTTACGGCACAGATAAAATGACGCCTGGGACCCAAAAAGTGGTACATTTTAATAAAAAAAAAAAGAAAAATACATTCATTGATAATCTCATACAGCTCAAGGCACGATGTTCATTTTCAAGGTAAGCCTGAAGAAAGAGCTATCTAAAAGTTACACATGATTACACAGCAACACAAACTGTCACCTTCATTTTCTGTTAAACCTTAATTTTAATAACTGAAACATAACCACCAGGTAAAATATAGTAAAAATATGAGCCTAAAAGCAACGTGTGAAAAGGTTTCAGAGCATACTTGCTGCTGAAGGATCCACTAATCAAGAATAAATTATTTACATTTAATGTATTGTAATTACACATTTTACATTTTCTTCATAGTAATCAATGAGGCATGAGGTCACATCATTTCCTTCTTTTAGCAGATATATATGCCCAAATGCATCAACTCCAATAATCTGCCACGTGTTTCTTCATACAAGAGAAGCGATGAGGAACGCGAGAACAAGGAAGGAGAAGCCGCAGTCTGCTCGGATGCGGGCACCATCATTACCTGAAACACACACCCAAACTCACTTTAGACATAACACTGTAATGATATGTCCAATTTCTGAAATATTAATCAAATATTTAACCATGATCACAAACTAGTGTCAACGTTGTTTCATGATGATATAAAAGGTGTTCTTCTGAAGATTCTGCATAAAAGAAATTTCCCATTTTATCACAAAAACTTTTTAAAAAGTGCCTCCCCTGAATCAGCCATGGATGCACAAAGAGAGCAATTAACGCCTGTTAAACATTAAAAAAAATCATTGTGTGGCACAGATCCTTGCAAAAATCACACCATGATCAATGAAATATATTTTTCAATGAAAGTAATAATGCCAAAATGACCATTCCCTCCAATATTGTTATTGATATCCATTGGTGGAAGAAGTATTCAGATCTTTTACTTAAGTATAAGTACTAATACTACACCATACAAATTCTTACTTACTATGTTACAAGTAAAAATTCTGCATTAAAAATGTTATTAAAGTAAAAGTATGATAGTATTGTCAGGGAAATGAACTGAAACTATTAAAAGGAAAACTAGTCAAATACAGAAAAATCTTCACATTTTAGGAACTAGAAACAATCCAAACAGTTCTGACAATCAACTACGATAAGTTATTAATGGGCTATGATTTCAGCTGTACTTTCAGGCCGTTATACTGTTAGGGAATTAAATTTATAATAAAAACATTGCATCTAATAAATGTGTGTTTTGTGTGCAAAAATCTTAATTTTTATAGTGTGAGCCATTTGGTTTTATGTTTATTATTTGTTGCTGTTAAACCTCCCGCCACCAGGGGTAGCCATGGAGCTGTCCATTTGGCTGCTACAGAGGTGATGTAATTAATAAAAATGTCCAACAGGGCACAGGGGAGCGGACAGTTTTTTTCAGAGTGCAATATGTTATGAGAATGGAAAGTGTAATTAACATATTTTTGTTTGGTATTTACACATATGAATGGACTCTATGTATGGAAAACTGCCTGAGTTTAAAATCCGGCGATGTTTGCCATTGGATCACATAGTGCACGTATCTTAAATAGTTCAATTATCTACCCAGCAACTGCAGTAGACTTTTCTGATAAGTAAAGCGTCCGTACATATAGTAACTAAAGCTGTCAGAATAATCTAGTGGAGTAGAAAGTACAATATTATGGCATGAAAAGAAAAGACTCAAGTACCTTAACATTTATACTTAAGTACAACACTTGAGGAAATGTTGGCTGCTTAGTTACATTCCACCTGTGATCGTATCTAATCAATAGATATATCTGCCAGAATACTTGCAATTAGATATTAAAAGCTAACTGGTCCCAAGTAATAAGTCAGCATTTCCTCCAGCTGATGATCCACGTAGAAGACATGGAAATACATTAAACTACTTTTTCAATGCTCACCTGTGGTGGAGGGACGACTGGTGGTTATAGTAGTGGAGTTGATGGTTGGGGAGCCGGTGGTTGGAGAGTTGGTGGTGGTCGGGGAGCCGTTAGCGGTTGTTGGAGAGTTGGTGGTGGTCGGGGAGCCGTTAGCGGTTGTTTGAGAGTTGGTGGTGGTCGGGGAGCCGTTAGCGGTTGTTGAGAGTTGGTGGTGGTCGGGGAGCCGTTAGCGGTTGTTTGAGAGTTGGTGGTGGTCGGGGAGCCGTTAGCGGTTGTTGGAGAGTTGGTGGTGGTCGGGGAGCCGTTAGCGGTTGTTTGAGAGTTGGTGGTGGTCGGGGAGCCGGTGGTGGTCAGGGAGCCGGTGGTTGTTGGAGAGTTGGTGGTGGTCAGGGAGCCGGTGGTTGTTGGAGAGTTGGTGGTGGTCAGGGAGCCGGTGGTTGTTGGAGAGTTGGTGGTGGTCGGGGAGCCGTTAGTGGTTGTTGGAGAGTTGGTGGTGGTCGGGGAGCCGTTAGCGGTTGTTGGAGAGTTGGTGGTGGCTGTAGAGTCAACTCTGCCTCCCACAAGCCCCACTCCCAGCGTGTTGAGATCAGTCTGCAACTGCCTGGTGATCCAGTTCTGTACCACCGTCTGGTTTTCATAGGACTTTAAACTGGCCACGTTGGAGCCAAGCAGACCTTGGACCTCACGAACAGTCAGGTTCTAGGTACAACAGAGCAAAGAAATGATTTTCTTTCTTTTTTTAATCCAGCGGAACATAAAAACAAAATAAATATCAGCTATGTTGGACACAGCTGGAACTAAGAGTCCAGGTAACAGCAAGTGCAGTCAACATTCTACGCTAACTTTGACAAGGTCAGTAATAAGCACATGAGTAAATGCAAAGAACTTACCACACTGCTAAAATGGAAAAAAAGTACAATTACGACACAACACACACACACACACACACACACACACACACACACACACACACACACACACCACACACACACACACACACACACACACACACACACACACACACACACACACACACACACAGTAACTGACCAGTACAACGTTCTCATTCAGACTGGTGAGGGTAGCCATGTCCATGTTGATGTTGGAGGGCACCAAACTTCGGACATAGTCTACAGATGCACCCCCTGCAGGCCAGGAAAGAAATAAGCAGTGTCAGCCGTGTTCTAATGTAGTTTTTCTGCATGTAGTATAGATGTGTGTTTGGGTCTGTTTGCCTACCGATGAAAGGTTGTGTGAGCTGGAAAAAGGAAACGGGGACAGTGGAGCGGGTCATTGTGGCAAATGCTCGTGCGGCGATGTTGAACAGGACTTCCTTTTTCTCCATGGTGCAGTTGGATACCACCAGGGCGTTAGCCTCTCTGCAACGAGACACAAACACACCGAGTAAAAAATTAGTAGGGATTCATCATATTTGTTATTTGCTGGATTGGAACAAAGGCAGGGATTTTTACAAAAAAGATAATTTTGGGGGGCATTTCCACCTTTAATGGACAGGACAGCAAGGTGAGAAAGAGAGAAGACATGCAAGACATCGTCACAAGTCAGACTCAAACTATGGGCCTCTGCGTTGAGGCATAAAACTCTATGCATATGTGTGCCTGCTCTACCAACCGAGCTAACCCGGCCATGCATAAAAACAAGATGTAGCATTTACAAAGTTGCAATTACCTTAACCTCCACTATTAAACCAAAACTTTTTATGAACGTTCAATTAAACTGGGAACTCCCAGTAAACACTGTCATGTCATACTAAGCTACACACACACACACACACACATCTCTGATTTCTTACTTAAGGCTTTGAGGGGAAATGTTCTTCAAAACTTCGATGTCCAAGGAGCAAAGGTTGGCTCCACCGATAGAGTTGAGCTCAGCACTCCCCAGTTGTTTCCCTTGGTTACTCAGATACTTAGAGATGATGGCGTTAGCCTAGACGACGAGAAGAAACATTCATTCATGAGAACAAAGAAGCACATTGGCTTACACACACACACACACACACACACACACAGAATACACTTGTTTACTTGGTTTGCTCACCAAGCTCGGGTCCCACTGCCCGTTGGACGAGTCCATCAAAGCATAGAGTGTGTCGATCTGAGTGATAGTCCACAGGTTGATGTCACTAATGGTAGCCACACGGGACGCTGGGCCTAGGAGCCGAACCTGATTTTCTGGGATCGTCGAACTGGCAGCGTAAGCCTAAAAATATGCGAGAATCATTTTCATGCAAAAGAGAATCAGTCAGGTATTTGTTTAAAGTTCTTTGTGGATTTTATTTTTAAATAGTCAGAATGACTTGCTGAGTTTAGTGTATATTCTTCTACTTGTTTTGCTCTGTTTAAAAAGCCATTTACAAACCAATCACATCTTCCCATCACCTACCTCTCGCAACTTGCTGAGAACAATCTTGAGGTATTCCACCTGGTCCACCTTCATAGTGATGGCTTCCAAGTTGTCCTTAACGATCAAGGCGCTGAGGCAAATGTTGAACTGATTTATGTCGTCATAGTTGAAGGGGAACGTCTCGTCGCTGATGGTCACCTGGGTGATCATTCCAACTGTGCACGCATTTACTAAAAACACAGGAGGAAAAAACAAAAGTTAAAATAATCAAATCACGAAGACAAAAATAGCAGCTCATGGAAGGAGACTCACCGATCGATCGCTTTGACTTGACTTGGTTTCTAATGGACTTTCTTATTTCTTCCTTCATTCTCCGCCTCTTCTTTTTGTCCACTCCTTTGTCTGCGATAACTTTGAGGAAGTAACGCAAGAAACTCTGCTTTGTTTTCTGCTCGTGGAACACAAAAAACAAACATCACTGACCTCATTCCAACACCAAACAGGAGACATAATGCCGCTGACCTCTTCTCCTAAATGCATTTATTCATGTTTTTTTCTCACTTTGTTAATGTTACTGTAGAAGGTTGAGGTCAAATACAGTGGTAACATCCCGAGGTCCTTCAGAGTCTGGCCGTCCCATGTTGATGGAGCTCTGGTTATAGAAAAATAAAGAAGGTAAAAAGAGTGAATCAAACTGAAATTCACTTTGTTTGAATTGTTTTCTGTTTTGATCGATTTAGGAAAGAAACAAAGAAAAATAGGGGGGCATATTTTAAGAAATCTGCTGATACTACCAGGACAAAAAATAAATAAAGAGGTTTTATGATGATAAGAAAACTGCTGTTGACGTACCCGTACTGTGTTTTCCCGCTCTGCAGTAGAGCTTCGACAGCAGCTGCCTGAGCGCCGGTGAGGTCCGGACAGTTCTTGAGTTTTTCCAAGATGGACGGGTCAGAGTTCTCGATGTAGGTACCCTCCAGAGTGCAGCACATGTTTCCCAACACCAGTATGTTACCCGCAGTCAATGTCGTGTTTTTTATACCCTTAGAAAATGAAATGAGTAAGAACAGAAATTAATAACATATTGATATATAAAAAGAACTGTGAAGTACTGTGCATCTGGATTTGGTTACCTGTAGATTGTGACTTTTGTTTTTACACTGTGATGTACACTCTGACATATATTTTTTAAATAATTTTTAATGCTCAGAGAACAATTTAAATCAGGAGTTTAATTAATCATAGTAATAGAATAACATCTTCAAAAGTGGCTTTCTGAAGCATATCTTGAATTCTGATCAGCCACTTCTTAACTATGGAGTCTAAGTAATTTTTTCTATAGGCATTTTTCACCTTCATTGGACAGATTAAAGTATAGAAATGGAAATAGAGGAGAGAGAGAGGTGTATGACATGTAACAAAGGTCCCACGGCTGGAATCAAACCAGCGTTGTTGTTGTTACGTGGCATGCGCCTTAACCATTCAGCTACCCAGACACTCTAGTCCTAGACGGATTTAAGAGTAATGGTAAACTATGACAAAACTAAAGATCAGATCGGAGCACAAAAAAGAAAAGGTTGAAACAGACGGTAAAGTCATTGGAAAAATGTCCTCGCCATTTTATCAAAAGTTATTAGTTGCTCTTTGGTGGCGCTCTTCTTGCTCTTAAGTCTTCCTTCTTATTCTTCAAATAACTCATGTGTTTCCACAGAAAGACAGCAACAATTGAAAGTAAATCGGTTTCCCAGGAGATTTCATTTGAACCTTTGTTTAGTCCCAAGCTTCATTCAGAAAATTGGTTTAGTAAATTCAACTCTAGGTGATTTCTGATAAAGCCAGCTTAAAGTACAGAACATGGAAACATTTGAGATGTATGTGTTCTTCTGTTGTTTAGGGACTCACCAGGCAGCTCCTGGCATTAGCAAACAGAGCGGTCAGTTTGTAGCTGAGGGTGGAGGAGAAGATGGAGAAGTCTGCTTCTGCCAGTTGTTCAAAATAGAACCTGCAGCTGGCCTGTGGCACCAGGGAGTAACTGTAGAGAGACAGAGAGACATTAAAACTGTTCTGACAGCCATGTTTTAATAACAAACCTGTTTTTAACTTTGGTCTAAACTCACTCATAGTACAGCAGCATGTCAGGAGGATATAGGTCGAAGCTGGTGGCATCTGAGTCATTTTTAATGTAATTATACATGCAGGTCAACTGTTGGTGAGACAAGCAGAAACTTTGAATTGTTAGTATATATCTCCTTTATTTTCACATTAAGCTGGGATTTGTAGGTGAAAAGATGCTGAGGTGAAAACCAGCATATATGGTTAAAAAGTGAATTTTTTTTAAATACAGTCTACACCACATACAGTATGGTGACGTGAACATGTTGACGCTTTTTAACACACTGTCCCGCCCTCTCACCTGAGTCTCAACCAATGGGACCTTGTTCTTGCCTTTCCTCCGGCAGGCTCCAATCAGCTTCTTGATCTGCACCTTATTAACATTTCTCACTCCGGTGCACGTGAACCCTTGCAGCACAGTGGATGACAAACTATACACACACACACACACACACACACACACACACACACACACACACACACACACACACACACACACACAGTAAGTTAGTTCCATACTGACATTTTGTGTAAACTCTTGCTTTATTTAAATCTTCTGAAGTGCTCACTTGTTTGGACCTCCCAGCATTTCAGTTGCAGATTCCGCAGCCATTATTTCAAAGAACAACTCAACCTAAAAAAAATACATAGTTTGTAACAACAGCAAAAGCGCTCACTACAAACATGTATATTTCAGTGTTGAAATACACCCCCTACTTGCTGATATGTCCATTTCTTCTGGTTGAGTGTGTTGATAACGCTGATGTTATTTGAGAAGCCCAGCAGCTGAACACGAGGGATCTGATTGGCCATATCATCTGGAACGTTCTTTATGATCGTCTCACTGTTGCTGTTCACTGATATGATCTGGGTGAAGATGTGAGAGGTTAAATGTTTTTAGTATTTTTTTTTCTCTCAACCAGTTGTAATCTTTACCCATTTACACTGATTTGTAACCGATTCACAATGCATTGTTCCCTCCCTACTTAATAAGCTACCTTGTCATGTATCTTTGTCTTCGTTTCTCTACATCTTGCGCATTTAATTTAGTTTTTACCCTATTTTACTGTATTGTTCTTACACTACGTGGGAAAGGTGAACACAACTTCAAATAATTGTAATGTTCCTTATGTATTAACTTAGTTCATTTGATATTTTAATACTTTATTTTTGCCCTAATGTAACAAAAGTGGGGGACTGAATTGCCCAGATAGTTTGTCTTTTGGACTTAAATTAACCATAACTCTGCATGTTTTTTTATTTTATAGAGTCTTTAATACATATTCTTTGTTTATGGATGCAGTTATATTACCACATATTGTCATTCTGTTTCTCCATGTTGTATTTTTTCAATTGTTAGTTTAGTATCTATGACATTTACTGCGTGTACAGTATGTTTGTTTTGGAAGAGGGATTCCTCCTCTGTTGCTTTCTTTCTCCCTTTTATTCTCAATTAACGTTACTTTTTATTTGTGTTTTTCCCTTATCTGAATTGAAGGTCTTAGGATAGAGGGTGTTATATGTTGAAACATTGGAATATAATCTGGGGTAAATTTGATCTTGGACTACATCAATAAAATTGACTTGACTTGAAAGGATTTAATTACTTTATCGTACAAATCCTGTCACAGAAGGGAAGCCATCATACCTGAGTAACAAAGATCTGCTGGACAATCTGTGGAGCGGACAGCATGTATCCCAGGAATAAAGGATTTTTGGATGAAGTAAGCAGCTGGGAGCCGCTGATGTTGCTGAAAGTGTTCGCAGGAACACCGACAACAAGAGAGCCCAGCATGAACAATGACGACGAGCTGTTGATCTGGTGGGATGAAAAAAGGAAGAAAGACACAAATGAGACAGACTTATTCTGACTGGTGTTCCCACAGACACAACCAAAATCTAATCTGGAATCAATGTAACAGACAGACAGACAGACAGACAGTCAGCAGCTACCTTCATAAGCCCTGAAGACATCAGAGACTGGATAATGGCACTGGCCTGGCCTTCATTCCAGCCTGGAACACTGCTGAGAATGGAGATGGCACCATATAGATCCTGAGGCTTTATCATATTGATCTGACCGGTCGACAGGCTGCTGCTTTGGCTGCCGAGGGAAGTAATGGTCGCAGCATTGATGTTGTCACCAAAGTTACCTGCCAAAGCTGCAGCAATCTACAGAGAAAAAAAGCAAAAACATTGTCAGTGACAATCTGTGAAAAAAGTAGGTCTCGGCAGAAAACTAAACTGCTAATTAATGTGTTTTTGTGTAAGTGTGTGTGTGTGTGTGAGTTTATCACCTGTGGGTCCATGGTTGTACAGAAAGTGGTCAGGTTCTGAAGAAGCATCATACTTTCTTCTGGTGTTAGCTGGCTGAATGTCGGACCAGGAGCGTAACACCGAGCCCATGGAGAAAGTCTGGATAGAGAGAGAGAGAGAGAGAGAGAGAGAGAGAGGAGGAGAGAGAGAGAGAGAGAGAGAGAGAGAGAGAGAGAATGTTTGGTTTACACACAGATAGTATAGTATTTGATGTGTGAGGGGTTTGTAGCTGCGTAGACTCACAGTAAAGGGCTGAAGTTGCTGTCCTGTTGATAAATGAGCTGGGTGTAGTAGTTGGTGAGGTTGAGAGGTAAACCGGAGTAATTAAAGAGAGCGAGGTTCAGAGGGTTCACTGTAAACACCTGGAGAACCTGCAGAGAGAAGAGAGAGGGGGGTATATAAACACTGAAAACGTGTTCTGTACATGATTAATCAATCTATTTTATAATTACATTTCAATCCCAGTGAACAAAAGCTGAGCTGTAGTTTTAGATTTAACAAATTAGGTTCAGTACCTCCGCAGATCCAAACGTCTGAAGATCCTCGAGAGTGAGGAAAGGAATGAAAAGGCCGATGTACTCAGCAAACCAGGCTGTGGAGTTTAGTTCCGGGTCGCCGGGGTTGTAACACCTTGGCACCGTGGCTAAAAGGACAAATTAGAAATAATTACTTGGAGAATTTTGCTGAAGGAAGATAGTGAGATAAATAAGGAAAAGAAAATGAAAAAATAAAGTGAGGCTAATTGAGACTTTTTTCTGCATGGAACATGTTCTCCTTTTGTAACTAGCAGCTTGGCATCAATAAAACATTACCACATTAATTCTGAGACACTGTTCTTGGTGCTTTTTTGTAAAACAAGTCGCTAAAAGGGTCTAAGTCGCCAAATCTAGCAAAAAAGTTGAGTTGGCAACACTGTCAAAGACAAGCTCTCTTTTATTCTGGAGACTGACCTGAGGTGAGGTATGCTCTGATGGTGTTGAACACATCTTGCCTCGTAAAGTCTGCAACAGTGTATTTGTATTTCCCAAGGACTGAAACGCTAAACCCAAAACACAAGATTTAAAAACATTCATATTGACAAGATATTTAAAAAAAAATAGCAAAATGAGCATCATGTCTTGTGAAAACCACACATACAGCTTTTGGAAGGCCAGGCAGGAGGAGTTGTATGTGACATTGGGGCTGATCAGACTCTTTGTGAGGAAGACCAAATAGCTGTTGAGGCGTCGGTCAAACCAGGCGTTGACCTCTGACAGCTTGGTGCTGCTGAGCGCCATGGGCCAGACGCAAGGCAGGGTGGGCCGCCGCACCACCCCCGGGAGAGACTCCTGTTGCAAATGTATACAATAATGTTATCATATCATCAATGTGTGTAGAGTCTTTTACAAACTCCTACATTAGGCCAATGAAGGGGACCAGGGAAGAACTTGCTTAGATGCGTGTTTTGCGTCCCAATAATCAATGTCCACAATCTGTCTGCACTTCAGGTGCTGTGACCCATTTATTTTCCTTTGCACACTTCTCTAACAATGACACACAAACCTGACACAGTGAGAATATGTCTGCTTTGTGTAATGGCTCCAACAGTGCGTTTTAATTTCTTTGCGTTTGGGTGTGTGGTACATACGGTCTCTAGGAACATCGGCGTCTGGACGTAGTTTCTGTAGATGACACATAGCTCGGCATCGTTGTCGACAACATTAGGGCGACGGAGGAAATCTGCAAGATCTGATGGAGGTATGGAGTTCACCAGCTAGAGGAGCAGCAGACAATAAATAAGTCCTCATCACATCCTTCAACCCAACCACTGAAACTATCCTTCTTTTAATCCTCTGTATTATTGTTTGGACACACACCTGATTTACCCTGTCCTTAGGCATGAGGGACAAGAAGGTGGTGACGTTGGGGAACTGGAATCCCATGAATGAGCTTTCCAGGAAACTGTAGAAACTGCGGTTGTAGTTGTTTCCGTAGCACTGCATAGGTATTGGTTCTAGAATGAGAGGTAGAGGTAGAGGAAAAGAGTTTTTTATACAGGACAGCTGAAGATGTGAAAGGGGAGAGAGGGGGAATGACATGCAGCAGGTTGGAGTTGAGCATGCGCCCGCTGTAGTAAGGACTGAGCTTATGTAGATGTGGCGCATGCTCTACCAGGTGAGCTATCCAGACTTTAATTTTGACTTGACAAACTTGAAAATAAAATAATATAAAGCACTGCTGTATATCAGAGGGCTGAACATGTTAATGTTAAGATGTGTTACACGCTTCTCTGACATAACAGAGGAGATTATAATCAGATAAATAAATAAAAAAAACTATGGACATACCCAGTTACCACTATATAGAGTAATAAAACGCACATAAATCTAAGCCTATCGTTACAATGATTAACAGGTACATTATTCTCACATTATTTAATCTACAAAATAATAAACTCCTTACTTTCATAAATGAAATTAGCTGTACTCTGACCTAAAACAATTGCACTCCTTGGAACTTCAAATCTTAGAAGAGGTGCAATTTATTTCTATTTTACAATTTTAAACCATGTGTATTTTGTTCCAGGGAAAGGTAATGTAACTACAGTAGGCCTATTGCGTGTTACTTTCAGTGTGCTTTCTTCACCTGTGAGAATCTGAATGATGTTGTTATAGATTTCTTTCTTTGTAGCATCACCGAGAGAGGAGATTGTTGAATTCAGGGATTTGACTCTGAAATAAAAGAGTAAAAAATAATACAATCAATAACTTTTATTTAAGCTGTTAGGCTACAATCATTGATATTGAATGGAATCCCATAGAGATGAGGTCTTACGTTTTTTTTCCTAAACCAAGAAGGATCCAATTTAAAAATGAACTTGATTCTAGTCATATAAATCATCAGGTCTGTCCTCATGGCTGTAGACTTACCCCAGCTGCTGGATACTGCAGTTTCTTCCCGACAGTATTCTGAAGAAGGGCCTGACATTCTCCGATGACAGGTTGACCAGCAGGACGGGCAGTCGATTTTGGAGCCAAAGCAACACAACGGAATCACCCACCGCAGGATCTGAGAGGTTTGCCCGATCAAACACAACTTGCAACATGGCTGACCTCACCACGATGGGCAACTTGTTTCCATGACCCTGCAGGAAAAAAGAAACAACAAAATATGTCAACCCCAGAGAGAAAGTTTTAAGAATAAATATCAGTTTTCCTGCAAAGTAATTTATTTATTTCTGCGAGAAGTGTAATTTTGCTGAAGGTGTGGAGCTTCTCCCATGTCGAGTCAACATTCAAATGGATGAGTTTTGATATCTTGATATTAACAATATATTTCACTTCATTTAAGCACACTCACCAGGATAGCAGGTGAGAAGTCATCAAAGAAGTCAGCGAGGAATTTGTCGGGTACATATTGCATCACCTTGGCAACCTGGTCAGGAGAGGTGAGCTTGTTGGGCGTGGAGGACAGGTCAGCCAGCTGTCTGACGGTCAGCTGCGACAAGGCTTCCATCTGTTACACACACACACACACACACACACACACACACACACACACACACACACACCAACATAGATGGTCAAAACACATAACAAAACAATACATAATACATAATCACATAAAATGACAGCAACACACAATGTAATCATAAGTACCGGATTATAGTTGGGATAAATCCTCTGCAGGTCCTGGATGGACGCAAAGACAGAGAAACCTCCGAAGTTCTTCTGCAGCCACTCTCCACTGTTGCTAGTGTTGGAGCTGCAGCTGGAGTCTGAACAACAAAAACACACACACAACAAATTCAACTTCAATGTATGCTTTGGATTATGGGTCATCCATAGCATCAGGTATTTATTTTTGTCTTCCCCAATATTTTATGGATTGCCATGAAATTTGGTACAGACGTTGAGGGTGAACGCACACAAATGAATACTGCTGACTTTGAAGACACCCTAAGTTTTCCTCTGGTGCCACCTACAGATTTCCACTTTGTCATGACATAAGCATGCCAACATGATAAAAAATATGCCCCAAACACCACCTTTCTTGAAATACACAGCATTTTGTTCCAATGAAGAGTGAAAAAGTGTTTTATTAGAACTGACACATGTGCTATGGTTATCATACTCCTTCTGTGAGGATCTAATAATAGCAAAGGTGTCTCTCCATTTTTTTCATCCAGCAGTATTTGTTTACAGGTGTACAATGAGTTTTACAGCCTGACTGAACTTCTACTGTAACAGAAAACAATTGAAAAGGATAGTGTAGGTTACTATTCACTTTTACACTACATACACTCCATATTTTTTAAAATCATAATTAACATACTCAGTGTCTTTGACACTCCATCTTTATAGACATGTGAGAACATACCTGTTCTGTTATTAAAGGTCAGGAAAGCCTTGATGAAGTGTGTGTAGACATGAATCTGCCTGGAGAGTGTCATGCGTGGCTGGACACTGCTCAAAATCTGCACACTGGAAAGAAATGAGGGTTAATTTGGTTAATGAAGATATCTTGAAAACGCCACTGGTTCATGGTTTAGAGGCTTTCTGCTGCTCACATTTGCTGGTAGGTGCTGCAGTGCAACCCTTTCGTGACAATACATGAGAGGAAATCGGGGGAAACGGCGGGCAGGAATGGGCGAAGCCGCTGATTGAACCACAGCTGGATGAGGGTGGGTTGGTTGAGGCTGGCCGTGTTGAATGTGTCCAATCGGATTTCTCGTATAGAGTCTAAAATCACTGAAACTGCAGGATTTCTCGGGTCCAGAGTCTAAAAGACAAAACAAACATTCAGTGTCTCGATCTTATGAGGAAAAGGGTAAAGTGAAGAGTACTGTTGATTCATACCGTGTTGGTTAAGAGATCCAGAGCTACATCCAGCACATTTGAGGCTTTGGAGAGGAGAATCTTCCAGGCTTGTCTTGAGCCGCTGGAGTCGGAGGAGCGATTACACGCCAACACCGCCGCCAGATCTGCCGCTTGCAGCGTTGACAGCTGTGTGACCTTGAAGCAGAAAGACAACAGGGGAACAGAAGTTTCAGGAAAGTTGTCGTCCAAGATCCTTTACTTAAGTAAAAGTAGAAATACCACAATCTAAAAATACTTCAAAAGTAAAAGTCCTGAATTCTAAATGTTACTAAAGTAAAAGTACAGAAGTGGTACTGACAAATTGTACTTAAAGTATTGAAAGTACTTTTTATGGAGAACATCTACATCAAACGTGTAATATTAATGTATAGAATATTATATTATTCTGTTTTTATCACTAACAAGTACATGTAAGAGCATTTAAATGTTGCAGTTTTTCACTATGAAGTGTATTTTTAATGTTGTAAATTACTGGGTAGATCATGTATGTTACTGCATATCAAAAGAACATATATGTTTTTAATTAGTAACATTGAGTGTTAAATAAACGCACTGGGTAAAAAAGTATATTACCAAAGTATGAAGTATCATAAAATGTAAATACTCAAGTAAAGTACGAGTACCTTTCAAACTACTGTACTTAAGTACAGTACTTGAGTAAATGTACTTAGTTACATTACACCCTGGAACTGTTTAGGTGACTTACCGAGGCACAGGCGAATTCCTCAACAGCAAAGTCACAGACACGTTCGTTCATCCCTTCGCTGAGGTTGAGCTGCAGCATTGTGCTGTAGTTTCAAAAGAACAGGACATTAATGTATTTATGGACAGTTATTACTGAAAGTTCAAAGCAAGCTCAAAGTAAGAGAGAGAGGAGAGAGAGAAAGAGAGAGTGGGTGAGAGAGACGAGTGGTTTAGAAATCCCACCTGTTCACTCCAACACAAATGTCTGTTTCTGTGAAAAAAGCAATAAATTAATTCGTGGTGATTATTAACATTAAAATATTGAATTATGTTGTAGATTTTTTTAATTTACCGTTTGCCATGGTAACAGTGCACTTGGAGGAGAAACAGATTAAGATGGTTATAAATCTTTTTTAATATTAAACAATTATGAGACTAACAATATAAAATAAAATCCCATTTAATTACCTCGGAAGTGTATATGAGGCAACCTATAATAGAAGCAAATGCAAATTAGTTTACGGTATAGTTTGGAATTTGCATATTGAAATGCTTATTTCAATGATAAGAATACATAATGACCTAATAACATGGAAATAAAGACAGGTTGATGTAGAGGTACTGTATGATAATAAACCTGAATACAAAAATATTGATTATAGCTGCTTCAAGGAAATGCTTCCTCTTCTATGTGTCTCAACTCGTTTTACCATTATCACATTTCATGTAGTAATTTTCAATCTCCATATGGGATTCCTGATCCCCACTACTTGTTGGGAATCCACAGGAATCAGCTTTTACCTCAATGTATTCTCAGTGCAATAATTTGCAGTGCTTTTCCAAAAAATAAAAGTAGGTGCTCGTTATGCAGCTGCAGACAGGTGATCTATAGGAAATCATAATGTGTACTGTACAGTAAGTTACTTTTAATGTACCGACTGTCCCAGATAGCTCCAACATTTAATAAAACCAATGTGGAGCTTATTAGTTTTTTTCCAACATCAATGTAATGTTTTCATTGCCAGTAATGCCACCAGAATACTTTTTTATCAACCCTTATCAGAGCAGGACTGCAAAGACCCAAGTAAACAATGCTAAATAATAATATATCAAGGTGAAATTTGGAGAAATCGGTCTAAAATGACAACATCAAATCAAATCTTGGGTATTTTTTTCTGATGATTTTCTTTCATCCTTTCATCAATGTAAATTTGTCAAATTATTGTTATCATATTACAACTATTTCTACAAAATTCTACAGACACTGTGCTTCTCACCTGGTGGTGTGTACAAGGATAACTTCATCTTGGTGAACGTGATGTCTAAAGCTGCAGCAAGAGAAACTGTAGGAATGGCCAAGTCCATTCTTGCAAACCTAAAACAGCAACATGTGGAAATAACATCACAAATGTACTGTATGTTTTATATAATTATGTATAAATAATCAATGTACAATTTATAAAACAACATTAATATATACATATATAAACTCACAGTAGTTTGTATGATGCACAGGATAAATTCCCCTTCAAATACAGAAAACAAAGATTATACCTTCATCAAGCAGTGCAAAGTGTACATTTTGAATGAAGGGACATCTTTTTACCTGGTAATGGTAATAGACAAGGTATCCAAGGAATGAGCGAAAGTCCTTCTCGTCAGGTAACTTCGTCAGGTAATCAAAAACCGTATTTATGATGATGCTTTTCTCTACAGAAGTAGGAAAACTCAACACCAGCTCTGCATCCTGAACCGGAGTAAGACGTTGTATGGCCTCTAGCTACATGGAAGGCAGGAGACAAAAAAAAGTTCACCCGACACTGAAAATAACAATGCAATAATGACTGACTTTTTTTTTTTTTTTTTTTTTTTTTTATAAATCCTTGATCTTATCAGGAAATAACTCTTACAGGGTTGAAGTATGGGTTGAGACCAAGCATCTCTTTGAGGGACAAAAACTCAGAAAATGGACCCAGATTCTTCATTAGCCACTCTGCACTGCCGTTGGAAACAGACCCACAGCCTGAACCTGGACAAAGTCATGAGGATAAAGGGATATCTGTAAATGCTATATATATATATATATGTGAAAAACATATTTTTCAAGTTATTACTTTTGAAAATAGTCACAGTGTTATGTTCAAGTTCAGATCATGTCTTCAGTACCTGAGTTTGGCTTTGACAGGAAACGGAGGACGAAATCTTTGAGGACCAAAAGCCGTTGATTTCCAGTGTAGATATTAAAATTGCGGATCAGTACCTGCAGTCTGACAAAAAATCAGGGACATGATGAATATTTCTATCTCTCTGAGGGCAATTTAATTATAAAAAAAAAATGGTCTAACAATCTGATTACAAACTAAAAAATAACTGTTTGATGAATGTTGCAAATCTTAGACTCAGCTTGTCAAGCTCAGATTTACCTGTGCTTCACTTTACATCGGTGAAGCACAGGTAGAGAGGGTGAAAACCTTTAAATTCCTCGGCACTTACATCAGCAAGGACCTCTCCTGGTCTCACAACACCCAGCATATTGTCAGTAAGTCTCAACAACGGCTGTACTTCTTAAGAAAGCTGAGAAAATTTGGTCTGTCCACCAAACTCCTTAGCAATTTCTATAGATGTACAGTGGAAAGCATCCTGACTAATTCCATCACAGTGTGGTTTGGAAACTGCACAGTACAGGATAGGAAAGCTCTCAAACGTGTGATTAAAACTGCACAATATATCTGTGGAACAGCTTTTCCATCACTGCAGGACATTTATAAAACCCGGGTAACTAAGAGGGCACATAACATTATCAGAGACACTACACACCCTCAGCACATATTGTTCACATTGTTACCTTCTGGCAGACGTTATAGGAGCCTGAAAGCCAGAACATCCAGACTTAAAAACAGTTTTTATCCACAGGCCATCAGGCTGTTGAATGACTCAGTCTACTGACATTTTTACTCGCAATCTAATCACCGTTTGCACTACACTGTGAATGTTGCATTTGCTCAATGCATATGCTTTTTATAATGTTTTTAATGTCTTGCTGCTGCATGCAATTTTATACTTGAATCTTTTAAATTTATTGTGTGTATATTGTGTACTTTTTATATTGTGGGAAACGTTGCAAACTTAAGAATTTCATTGCATGGTGTAAAATCTGTGCATATGACAAATAAATATCTTGAATTTACATGATTTAATATTCATTAGCATTAGCCTGTTAGCATATGAAC
Organism: Etheostoma spectabile; assembly: GCF_008692095.1. Taxonomy (NCBI): domain Eukaryota; kingdom Metazoa; phylum Chordata; class Actinopteri; order Perciformes; family Percidae; genus Etheostoma; species Etheostoma spectabile. The sequence goes on along the minus strand of NC_045734.1, from coordinate 25,256,705 downwards.
TTTAAAAGTCCTATGAATATATATCATTACTCCCTTAGAAATGCAATAATTTGTTTTGCCACTTTGGGACAGCAGCTGAAGTTGATATGACGAACATGTTAGCAAATACATTTAGACAGCCAGCGGATACAAAGCAGGTATGGAGATGAAGACGGTTTTAAACACAGTAACATGCATGTTGTGGATCTGTATGTCTGTGGAAAATCTCTTACATTTGCTGGTATGAAGAACAGCTGAGGTTTCTGCTGCTCAGACAGTGCAGGAAGCTTCCTGATTCAGGTGGCAGGAACTTGCTCAGACGGCCGGAGAACCACTTTGCGATGACACTGCTATTCATCAGCTGCTCATCAGTCAGCACTGACACTCTCATCTCCCCAATCACGTCCAAAATCTGAGACGCTGATGGACCAACAATAGCCATGGGCTGTAGGAGAGATCAATTGATTGAATCAACATAGATAATATGATATATGAACATATATCCATCTTCTTTAAACTGATTTACACTTTTTTAGTCTATTACATTTTAATAATTCCCTTTAAAAATCCTAAATAAAAGCAGAGGATGTTCTTTAAAGATTTAATAAGATAAAAAGATACTGACCATGTTAGCCAGCAGGTCCAGAGCTGGGTCCAAGACAAATGATAGCTTCGTCAGCAGCATCTTCCACAGCACTTTGGAGTACTTGCTGTTTCCGGGCAGGTTACACTCTATAAGAGACACCAGCTGATTGGCTGTGAAGTTCTCCAGCTGTATGTGTGAAACAAAAAATGGTCATTTAGCATTTAAGCGTGCATACTGCGTAGAAGTTATTAACAGAAGTAAACCTTTGTATTTCCAATATGACTTTGACTCTTTTAAAATTAGACAGTCACCTGGGCACATGCATATGTCTCCAAGGCAAAATTGCAGGGAACTTCCATGGATGTGTTTAGGTAAGAGTTCTGGTCAGAGCTGTGAATACATGTCAAAATTAGATTAGATTAGATTATACTTTATTCATCCCACAACGGGGAAATTTTGTTGTTAAAGCAGCAGCATTTTTCAATAACAGCAAAAAACAAAAACACACAAGCAAGTAAGCACACAAGAAATACAGGCAAACAATAGACAATGATTATATGGTAGACTGAGTAAGCAAAATGGCGTCAAATAAAGCTATTTTAAAGTGTAAGTGACGTTAAAATTAAATTGAATGTGTAATTAGAGTAATGAAGCAAGAGTCGGTAGCATAATTTAAATTATATTAACCTGTGACCATAAATATTGAAAAGTAAGTACTTGTAATAAAATAATATAAATACCGATATTAAAGATAAACAGAAAGTGTGTGGTGTAGATGGGAGAAAAACTGGAACAGAAACTACAACATTATCAAGTAGAATACATGTCAGCGCAGAGACTATTAAAGCACTTCATTGCAGTTTTGATTACAAATAATATCAAATAGGATACCTGTTAACTCCTCTGCAGACTTCAGAACCTGTCAAGAAAAGATAATATCCAATGATTTAAGCTCTAACAAAACTAACAGTAATGTAGTGAGTAATAAAATAAAACTTTCAAGGGAGGTGTCAAAGAGGTCTTACCATTGTACTGGGTTACTGGGCACTGTGAATGACATATTTAATACATTTAAAAGACCAGTTAAATATTTCAGTAAAATAGAGCTACACATTTAAATCAAATAGATTGATTGGCAATATAAATTGAACAAATTTAAAGAAATCTCACCATGACGTTATCTGGCACACACGCTGTCCAAATCAGAAACGGAGAAAAATGATATGGATTGTAATACACATAAATACAATCTAACAAATAATAACTTGGCTCCTAGGCAGAAGGTAAACGGGAGGTAATAGTTGCATTGTGTTTATGGTCATAGCAGTATATTTTTGTGTGTGTGTGTGTGTGTGTGTGTGTGTGTGTGTGTGTGTGTGTGTGTGTGTGTGTGTGTGTGTGTGTGTGTGTGTGTGTGTGAGACTGACCTGGATCTGCTACCTTGCTTATCAGCATATCTATATTAGCCCAGATGACTGGTTCCAAATCTCGTGGCAGAAGTGATATGGCTCTGTACAATCTCTCTAAGCTGACAAATGAAAAAAAAATAAAAAATTAAACATTAAGTGCCTCAAATGTGTACTTAAATGAATAGTTTGGATCTTTAGAAGTAGGGTTGTATGATGTACTAATCCATAGTCAGCGTGTTAGCCACAGAACATGGCGGTCGACGCGCCAACAGCAGACAGGAGTACCGACACGGAAGCTAAGCAACGTACTGCTGAGGACTGGAGCAGCAGCAAAACATATTTTAGCCACCTTAAAAAATATTTTGAATATTTTTATTGCTGGCGTCAGACAGCCCTTTCCGACAAGAAACTGGAGTCGTTATATCCATCTACGCTCACTTCAAAAACACCAGACTTCTTTGACAAAAACAGTAATTTAACATCGGAGAACCTGGAAGTTGCTGGTCTACCACTGTCTTGATCGTTTAGTTTGTTTGCGGCATTGTGTGAAGTTGGTGTTTTAAAATGAATAGTTACACAATTATGTTTCATTTAACTATTTTCATTGTGTGACTATTGTGCTATTGCGTACATAATAATTGTGTTTATAGATACTGTTTGATGGCAAGGTAAAGATATGAAAATTAGTGCTGTTACACGATTAAAATACTTAATCGCGATTAATCACATTCATTTTACAGTTAAATCGCAATTAATCACACATTTTTATCTATTCTAAATGTCCCTTCATTTCTTTTTGTGCCATTATTTTTTCTCATTTTAATGCTCTTATCAACAGAAAAAGTGGATTGGCTTGCTTCGTGTAAATATTTTTTTTTAATTGAAAACAACATTGGCATATATCCTACTGTAGTGTTCAATTTCACACGTAACATTCTCGCTTGGAGCAAATAATCTCTCACACAATGTAACACTGTTCATCAATAAAAGGGTGAAAAAAATACTTTGACGAGGGGGCGGAGAATTCGCATCAGCTGTGTGCTTGGCCATCAAGTGGTATTTCAGACTGGACGTGCTGCAATAATAGTTCAGTTCACAACAACAAAACACACAGTACACTTTGGTCTTGTCAATGGAACCATTTGGCAACTTTTTAAAAGTAAACTTTCCATCCAGAATCTTATTGCCATCCGTTTCGGCATCTTGCGCTCGCCATCCACTCAAAATGTAACGTTACTACTCTTTGGCCGGCTCGCAAGCCCAAACATGTGTGTGTGGCGTGCCTGTTGTTGTTTTTTTCGGTTGAGCTAGATCCATGGTGGTGTTGTAGTTTTTCTAACGTTACTAGTTGCTGCAATAGCATGTGAAAAAAACTACAAAGTTTGCAAGGCAAAAAAGAACATTAATCTTGCGATAAAAAATGTACAGCGTTAAAATGGGTTTGCGTTAACGCCGTTAATAACGCGTTTAATTGACAGCACTAGTGAAAATATTCTAAATATAGCATGCATTTAAACTGATGATGATTTTTTTCAGCTGGGCCTATTTAAAGGTGGCTTAAATACATTGTTCTGCTGCCCCCATCCACAGCAGAAGCCTACATTGCTAAGCATCAGCGTTAGTACTTCTCCAAACTAGAGGCCTACAATCAACTGTAGGCAATAAAATGACTATAAATAAGTACATCATACAACTGCACTTTAAAATCTATCTACCAGCCCTTTAAGCACATTACTTGAGAAAATGTACTTAGTGTAGTTACGTTCCTGCTCTGGTAATAACTGTGTTTGTCATATCAAAATGTCTGCTGTTAAATAGGTCTTCTGGTCTAATATAAAAAAATTTGGCTAAAATTAATCACCAATGCAGCGGTAAGTTATAAATGCATCTGAAAGTACTCACATGTGTTTGAAGACATCACAGGGTATCTGATGAATTGAATATTTTACAATTAATGATCCAGGACAGTTACAAGTTTTCCAAAAGCAATTAAACTTACATATGATTACAAAGCTGTTACCTTATATGCGTTTTGGCGGAGGCTGCTCAGGATGTCTGGAAGTTTCTTGTATTGAGGAGACTCCAATAGGAAGTCAAATACTCGGTCGATGACAACGTCTTTCTCAGGTGGAGTAGGAAGAGGCAAAATCAGCAAGTCTGCTATCTGACTTGGAGACAAGAGTGGAAGAACCTCCAGCTGGACAGAAGACAAAAGAAAAGAAATGATTAACAATGATCAAAGTGAGTTACAGCATTTTAGCCTGTCAGTGTTTTCCAGACTTACTCCAGAGAAGTTTAAGTTGAACTTGTAGAAGTCAGTGATGGGGATGATACTTGAGTAGACACCAAAGTTGTTTAGCAGCCATGCACTTTGATTGGAGGAGATACATCGGGCCACTGAAACATACATCAATTAATTAACTAATGTGTATTTATTAAAATTAACAGCATGTATTATAACTTTATCTAGACACTATTTTTTATTCAAGCGTGGTGGAAAGTAACTAAGAATTGTACCAAGGTATATGAGTATTTCCATTTCAGGCTACTGTACTTTGACTTTTACGACACAACATTTTTTCCCAGTTAAAGTTACTAGTTACTTTTAAAAAAGTTACACAGACCATATTATCAGCTTTTAAAATACAATACGCTGTTACAGAAAATATCAGATAAAATAGTTCAAATTGGCTACAGTTCGAACAACTAAAACAGTAAAATGTTGCTTATCCATCACTGATAATCTAATGATATAAAAGACTTACTAAAAGGAGCCGTTTTTTAAAAAAATGTTAAAAAAATGTAAAAATGTTTCTTTAAGTACATTTTGCGGCTAATGTTTCCTTTCTGCTGAGGGTTTACTTACCCGGGGTTCGGTCATGCAGCAGGAAGGGATAGATGAACATCTGATAGATTTGATAATTAGGATACATTGGAGGCTCATGTTTGCCAAATTCCGCCACACTGCCATATTGAATAAGAAGAGAAAGAAATGACAATTAATACTCCATACAGTGTGTTTGTGTGTGTGTGTGTGTGTGTGTGTGTTGTGTGTGTGTGTGTGTGTGTGTGTGTGTGTGTGTGTGTGTGTGTGTGAACGCACAGTGTGTGGAAAACTGGGCAGGAGAAGTTCTTGGTGCTGAGGCAGGACATAATGTCTATGGGGATGTTGGGCATGAGGGGCACCAGTTTGATCTGAAACCAGAGCTTGATGAAGTCTGGGTCATCCAGATGTTCTTGGGTCAGAGACGGAGACTCCGCCTCGCCAAAGATCTGCTGAATGTCGGCTGCCACCTCGCTGAAGTTCTACAGGAGGAAAAAGAAGCACTAATTTTAGATTTTCTTTTCAAAACGCACAGAAAATGATAAAGTAAGAAGTTAAAATTCATGAAAGGTTTTGTATACAATGATCTGAGTGCTAGTTGTGTGTTTGGTTTGGTTTGGTTTGTAACATCTCTCTCATCAACATTACATTTTTAATTGACAGGTTATTTTCAAGTTACTAGCCTGTTTAAAAGATAGATCATGATATGCATTTAAAAAAAAGAATTACCCAAGATTGGAATTTGGCATCATGCCCTATTTACAGTAATACAGCCATTTAAAAAACTTTAAAAGGTTGATATACTCACTGCTGTTGACAACTCTTTGATCAGTGAGTTCAGACGTCCTGTCAGCTCTACAATCAATCTCATGACCGTCTCCTCGGTCATTATCAGGTTGCTACGAGCAGCGCAGTGCAAAACATTGGCCACATTTTCCACCGCATCAGTCAGCTGGTAGGATGAAAAGAAAAAAAAATGGGAAGACAACAAGCTACTTTAGATTTTTAAGCAAACATCTGACAACAAGGAAATGTTAAATTGTGCCCTGCCACACGTATTTCGTTACTTTGTGGTAATGTCTGAAGTTCTACCATGGACTCTGTAACATTTGTTTGTTGGTTACCTTGTTTCAAGCCATTCTAGCGTGGTATAGAAAGCCTGCGGGAAGACTCAGCTTGATTTGTGCCAGTTCTCATTCATATTCAATGAGCTAAGCTGCTTGACTCTGATTGGGTAATAGCGAGCCAATGAGAAGCTGGCAATCAGTATCCTTTACCCAGCGCAAGTGGGCGAGCTCATGAATAGTTATGAGCTCAGGCAACATGACATCAGACTGACCAGCTTTTGTAATTGGCCTGATTTCTCCGTTTATTTCTTTTCAGTGGCTAGAGCTGACAGAGGAGGCAGCAGTTCATTTTCACATTCACAACATAACACAAACACATATGGACCGAACATATTTTTAAAAATGCAAGTAAAAACGGTTTTGTGTGGCAGGGAACCTTTAACCAAAGTTTAAATAAAGAATTGAAGACAAACTTGATTAACTTTTTTTTTTTAAATATGTGAAAGAATAGAATGAAGCCTCACCCCGCAAGGTTTCTTATCGAGGGTGATGCTACAGACATCCTTGACTTCGCTGACAGTTTCAGAGGTGTCATTGTCCATATTATTATTCAGATGGCTGCACACAAACAAGACATAAACGTACATTTCAAGTCGTTATAATACATCATTTTAAAACACAGAAATATATTGACTAACCTGGGGTGGATTGGGATAGGTTTTGGCAAATAGTGGCTATAGGAACTTCACATAACACGTTATTTTCCAAACAACTTACAATAAGTGCATTTGGCCATGAAGTTACCACCCAAACATTCACCCATCAAAACATGCTGATTCACCTGGATTGGATTTCTTCACTAGCTAGTTGCTAACTTCTCTGTGTGCAGTTTGGAGCTTGCCAAGTATCACATCCTGTAGTGGGTTTATCAGAGATTTTTTTGCTCCTTGCTACTGCTGGAGACTTAACAGTTAAAGTCAACTAATGAGCTAAAAGAGGCTAAAAAAAACTACATAAACCTGCAGTTAGATGATAGGCGCATTACTGCGTTACTCCTGCATATTTAGATTATAGGAGTTTTAAGTTTGTATTTGACTCATCTAATGCAGCAGTTTCTTATTTAGTCCATTCTTTACTGACGTACATGGAAAAAATAAACTCAGGGAATGAATACAAATTTGAAATGTTAGTTTGACATACAACACTTGATGAAAGGCGAGTATGATGTTTTGATGCATGAGGGCCCCGTTGTTTGGCAGGAACCTTCGTAACACCGGCACCACAACATACTGGTACCAATCGTCCACATTTGTCACGTCAAACGTTGGCGTTACTGGAGCTACAGTTGGTTCTTGTTTCTTATACGTGTCTGCCAGCTCAGCCAGAGTCCAGTTAAGCAGGAACTGGGTCAGAGTGGTGCTTCTAATTTGTGACACGTTCCTCTAGACAAACAAAAACCAGCAGGTCAGGAGTCATTTCACTTGGCAGGTGTACCGTGTGTGCATTTTTCTGCATGTCGATTTATGTTTGTGTGCGCTTGTACCTCTTGTGTGAAGGACACAAACTCATGAACGAAGCTCCCAACGGGTTTGAAAGCCATCATGAACCCATTCACAACCTGTTAGCATGAAAAAAGAGCAGAGGTGTTCGAAAATGAGATGCAAGACTGGGCATTATAACATCTTTAATGTTTCTGTCCATCTGATGAATATAATTCCAATGTTCACTCTCCATTAAACTCGTGTTTGTTTTCCACCCACTAAATGCGCCCCTCTGTTCACCAATATGGTCACTGACTTTGTCAGCTGTTTGGTGCCAAGCAGTTAGAGGGAATTCATCAGAATGTTTTTGTCTAACCCTCAGCAAGGCAGCCAATATACGTATTTCTCAAAATGTCAAACTCTTCCTAAGGAGATATGGGAGCGTGAACTAAACCAGTAATGTTGCCAGGCAGAAACCCATAAATTAAAACATATTAAAATGCTCGGTAGAGATGAGAGAAGAACTGCAGACTCGTTGATAATGCTCTATGGGTTCATCACTATGAGCGCCCACTTTGGCATTACACACAGTAGTTGCATTGTGATATATAAAAATATTGGTTAAAGCCATTTTATACAAAAACAATTCCAAAATTTGATTAAAGCTGCAATGGCTTGGAATACAATAATTTAAAATTTTCAAACCCAAAATCTTATGTTTTTTATGGCTGTACCATTACATGTACATTATATGCTAATATGATATATCCCAAAAGTTTAAGATTCAGACACTTGATATGTGATTAACCATCAATACTAAGATTGCCACCACATGGCTCCCAAAGTCCATTTCCTTAAACGTGAAATATGTATTTTTATGGCACATGCACTAACCTGCAAAAAAAGAACAGAAAAACACGAATAACACAATGGGAGCGTGCTTTCATTCTCTGCGCCGGACGCGATTACTCCACTTTATCTTTACATATATATTTGGTTGCTGCTATATTATTCTAAATATCAAGTTCAACCCTGTTAAAGATCAGGCAGGATCCACACATCCATGCTACATTACAGTACCTGTCTGAGGCTGTTCTCTGGGGACGGTGGTGGGTATGGGTCATATCCAGGGCTCGTCCAGTTTTGGTTACCACCAGGAAAGGTCCAGTTTTGGTTACCGCCAGGAAAGGTCCAGTTTTGGTTACCGCCAGGAAAGGTCCAGTTTCGGTTACCGCCAGGTAAGGTCCAGTTTTGGTTACCACCAGGAAAGGTCCAGTTTTGGTTACCACCAGGAAAGGTCCAGTTTTGGTTACCACCAGGAAAGGTCCAGTTTTGGTTGCCACCAGGAAAGGTCCAGTTTTGGTTACCACCAGGTAAGGTCCAGTTTTGGTTAGTTCCAGGGGTTCTCCAGTTTGTGGCACCTCCAGGGCTGGTGGTGGGTGAAGGGCCAGAGCCCCCTGTCAACAAACTGTGGAAAACCAGGCTTAGGGTGTCGTTGTCTAAACCTGCAACCTCAGGCCTCAGCAGCAGCTCGGCTTTCTGCGCTGGGGACAGCAGGTTCAGAACCTCCAACTGTAGGAGAGAAAAAAGAAAGGGAGGAGAGCGGCATAGGATATAAGTAAGAGGTAGAGGTAGAACTTATGTCTCAATGAGGTTGACTGCTGTTGTAAATCCAATGAATCTTTAAGAAAACACAAGTGGACTCACTCCGCTGAAGACCACGTTAAGTGTTGAAAAATCCTTCATTCGGGCCATGGCTCTGAAGGCACCAAAATTCTTCAGCAGCCAATCCTCACTGCTCTCCTCTGGACTCACACAACCTATACAGTGATTACACACACTGGGTCAGCACATACAGTGTATGTACTGTACACAAATACAGAAGAGATAAGCAATTGTCAACAAATCTAAACACGTCTAACATGTCCTGCAATGCCTTGTTACATCCTGCTACGCTCTGCTGTGCCCTGCTACGTCCCGCTGTGCCTTGTAATGCCGCACAGTGCCCTGCTCTGCCATGAACTACTACATTCTAACCCCAACCGGTCATCAGACACCGCCTACCAAGAGCCTAAGTCTGTCCGAGGTTTCTGCCTAAAAGGAGGTTTTTCCTCGCCACTTTTCCTTGCACTGTTGCTTGCTCTGGAGTAAATTGTAAAATCTGGAGTGTGGTCTAGACCTACTCTATCTGTAAAGTGTCTCGAGATAACTCTTGTTATGAATTGATACTATAAATAAAATTGAACTGAATTGAGTTGAATTAAAAAATATATTGTTTATGTCAGTTAAAGATTGGTTATGTTGTACTGAACATAGGCTTCAGGCAGTCAACTAAGAAGGTTTTTGGTTTTTATGGAAACCAAATATTAGGGGTGTAACAATTTCAATTTGTAATCTAAAATCAAAAGAAATTATCTGTCAATTTCAGTTATCAAATTTAAAAGCAGTATCGCGATTCTCCTAGTATTTATTTCCTCTTAATCTCTACTTCCCTGTGTCTGAAGAAAACACTGACTTGCCCAGAGCTAGCATGCAGCTAAAGACAGAAAGCATGGCCACTGCCAGAGTCAGAGATAACAACAGAACTGGAAAATCCGCCTTTTCACAAGTCATCACCAGTGTGACAACATTTTGTCTTTCCATGAGTTATGTAACCAAACAATGAATGGTAAAGCCACTGGACTTCATGGTACATTCATTGTTATTGTGAGGGTCAGCGCAAAAAAATAAACATAAAACATAAAGTCAAAGTTAACACACAAAAGCTTTACCAGCCACTCTGTCTCCAGACAGAAAGGGGTACATAAAGAATGTGTAGATCCACTTTTGTCTGACTGGATTCATCTCAGAATAATAGAGGCTGAGCTCCCTCACCCTGCAAGAAGAGATTAGAAGGTGAGATAAGTTGGTGTAACAAAGGTAAGAGAAACATGCAAACAGACAGAGACTCGGACATACACAGTCTGGTAGGTGGAGCAGCTGAAGTTCTTCGTGCTGAGGCAGGATAGGAAGCCTTTGCTGATAGATTTCAGCAGCGGTTTTATCGTGACCTCCATCCACATCTGGACCAGGGCTTCGTTCTGAAGGGGGTCTGCTCCGGGTTTTAATTGCAGGGCCCCCTGCAGGCTGAGAAGTGGCACTCCTGTCATGCTGGATCTCTGCGTTTGGGGTGATGGATTAGGGAAAAAGGGGGTGAGATGAAGGAAGGGTTAGGAAGATAGTCAATTGAAATGGGCTCATGTTGTGTTTTACAGCAAGCGCTACTAATGTGTAAGTACAAATACACATGTGATATTAAACATTCAGCAACAGTCACCACAGTGCCAATCTGTCACAGTTTGTAAAGTATGAATGCTGTCCACGAGAGAAAGACTGGTCATGTTGGTATCTGTGACGACATCCCTTTCATTGCGCATTCCTGTCCGGGTGTGAACTCCATACCATGAAGGTGTACACATCCATCGTTGCTTGAAGCATTCCTTTCAGCCTCCGCATGTGATTGTTCCCGGTTTCATTCGAAGGCAATCCCACACACTGGAGGAAGTCAGAGGTCGGATCTGGCACCTTGGAATGAAGGACAAAAATGCAAAACTTTGTGAAATGCGAAACAATTTGATAAATATCAAACAGTTGTGGAAAAGGTATTCACACATTCTACTTACTGAAATGTAATGTTGTAATCCCACAGTGTAGAATTACTCTGTTACAAGTAAACATCCTGCATGCGAAGTCTAACTACTGTTTAACATTCAGGTTCATTGGCATGATTTTGATTTAAATGGATTAGAGCTGTCATTTACCCCCTCTCTGACAAGTAAAAGTATCTGCTGTGAAAATTACCTATATAAAAATTTCAGTGTCTAGCCTCTTTGTTCCTCTTTACTGTAAGTCCACCCCACCCATACTTTTCAGAATGTTAGCTTGAAGACATTTCTTTATGCTAACACTCCCCTAATTGCCCGATTGTACTGCATTATACTGGTATTCACTGCAGGGCAAATATTGTTTGATGTTTCTGTTTTGCGGTCCATGCCAGACCAGATGTTTTGATTTGATACTTTGTTCAGATGTATGTTTTTCAAGCTCAGTCAGACAATTGTGGATGACAGGAAAACCTGTTTTGATCTTGTTGGAATGTGATTTGGGTGGTTTTGTATACGCAAGTCATTCCAAGAATCCTAGGCTGTAAAGTCATAAGCAAACCTTGAGTTTAAGGTGTCATGGGAGCTTAGTACAGCTGAGTCACAGTGAGAAATATCCTTTCTGGTCCTGTCTGTCTTTATATTATTTATTATAATGTTTATGCAATTTTTTTTCACGTGACTTGATCTAATATCGCTATTCATTTCCCTCTATCACAGACTTTATAGTTGCTGCCTACTATTTTTGTGAATTTTCCAATGAAAACAATATATTATAACTTTAAATATTCTACTGTGAAATAATAACATGTCCTGAAGCTGGTCTGCTGACATTGAAAGAGAGCTAGATTTAATAGCTCATACCATATCCACATTGAATCACCCCGCTACTTTTAATTTCTTCAGTTTTCTTATCATTTATTGTTTAGAAAACAATCTGAGAGATAGTTTTCAAAGAACAGATAAAATCAGAACATGACGATTGCACCTGCAGGTTTGAGAGGGATTTGGTTACCGTCATAAATCCAAATGTATCAATATAATCAGAAAAAATAAATGCAGAACGTTTCATTTTAAGCAGTTTTTGGGTTAAATTTCTATATAGCCTTTAGGTTTTGTGTACAAATATGTAAAAATGTTTTGTATAAGTACAGCATGAGGCTTCACTAACCTGACCACAGTTTTGGACAGTAGTGCAGGTTGCATTTCTGTAGATTTCCACAAGTGAAGAACACAAGGCCAGAGTTTATAGACAAGAGATGACATAGTTAATTACAAATAGAACAGTGAAAAATCTTTACGAGTGAAAAAGAACATGATATACTCCACTGGCTTTGTAATAAAAATGCTGTTTTTTTTGTTATTTCAACTTTCTGATCTTACCTTTGTGCACTTACTGCACCTGTTGGGAGAAGACAAAGTTCATGTTAGAGCTCATACTAAATTTAAAGGACTGAAGCTAGATTTGGAGACATTTAGGACATTTTAATTAATTAAAAAAATGTATAAATCTGAAATTTTGAAATGGTGAATCGTAAAAAAAAAAAAGAGACACCAAAAGTATCTGTGTACTATTAACAAATCATTTTAAGCAAATAAATTCTACTTAGTCTGCACTGAAAGTATTCAGATGTTAGTATTTGTCCACATATCAGATCAAGAACTAAATATATATCATAGTTTAACATGAAAAAAAAAAAATAATTTTCCAAACAGCTGGAAAATGTTTTTTAGCAAACATAAATCAAACTGGAAAAGTGCATTTGTTGGACTAATCTTGGACACGGATTAGTACACAATTGGTGCTTTAGTGAGTATTTATCGTATACTCAACAAGGATGTTGTATGTGAGATCATAAAATCATCTTTTTGTTGTATAAAATCTTTTGGATATAACCGAAGCATGTACAACTAAAATGCAGTTACAGTTATTCAAAAGCTATAAAACATATGATTTATTTGCCACATATGCCCAGGGTCAATCCTTGTGCCAAAGGTAATTTAGTTTATGTCAGAAAATTAGAAAGTAAAGAATTCAGAGAAAGATGAGTTGTGGGCCTATTTTTTTAATTCTTTTTATCTGATAAATATTTTAATGTTTGTTAATTAACTGCTAACCTGTTCTCCGGTGATTTAAAAAAAGTGGCTAATGGGAACAGCAAGTTTAGTTTCCTTGCATTAGCAGCATCAATTTATTGTTGGTGTATAATTTCATCAGCTTTGTTGTTGAGTTGTCCTTTGTTGGTAACCTGACACTCTTGATTAGAGAAAAGATGATAAATCTGATCTTACCAAAGCAGCTCCCCAGTAGGTAAAGCAATAGGAAACGGCCGCATGATCTCATGATGTGACAAGTCTCATGAGCTGAGACGGCTTTGTGGTGATATTCACTGGGGAGGGAATCAGACAAAGCAGGTAACACAGTGGGTCACCACAACAAGCACCAAAAGACTAAACGCTGGATCAGAACTCTGAATTATAAATGTCTATTGCAAATTAGAAATCACAGAGTTCTATTTCTTTTCACTCAAAGATATAGCAAGAACCAAAAACATGATAACATCTTAGAATGAGGTCAGCATTCAAGCGTTAAATAATGTTATGTAATCAGTATGAAAGAGGCAGCCCACTTTTTGCTATACTTTGAAATTGTCCAAGCTTAACATATCACAAAGGTATGTATTTTACATAGTTATAGCCAGAACATGGTTGTCCAGTTGCTGTCATCGCTTTGTGTGTTTAACAGAAATCACTTCGTGGAAATTAGGCTTGGTGGGTTTAGTCGGGGACAGGAATCAGGGAGTGGCTGTCAGATAGTTTGTGCTCAATAGCATGGTAATCTTTCTGTTAGCAGTACAAAGCGGAGAGAATGCTGAAACTCTACACCATTCACATCCATGAATAAAAGTAAAGACAACAAGGGCATGTTCCTGCTCTAAAAATATATTCTGTGAAATGTTACCAGAACTAAGGAAATACCTTGTTACAGTATTCATTATTGCACCATTACCCTTATGGTATTATAATATGGCTGATTTTCTATTTATATGTCAACAGTGTCAGTGTGTGTGTTTTTTTGGGACAAGCTATGTCAGAAGATAAAGTTTTTGGTTAAAAGTAAAGAACATTCAATTGTATAGCATTAGTTAAGTGTTGTCTGCTGATTGTGGAACTGATGAAGTGTGAAGAACAGGAAAGTGCTTCTTAAGTGAAGCGGCCATAGAAGATCAATGTTGGAGAGGAAACCACTCATTTGGTGAAATTTCACAAGGTTTGTCAATACAATATAATTCTATTTCAAATATTTTGGTCCACGTTGTATTATTTTTAAACGTATGGCTCATATGGAGACGTTGTTATTTGTGTTTCAGTCTTGCCACAGCCTTGAAGCTCACCTCTTGACCACTGAAGGAAACCCCCAGCCATATCTACTTCACTTTGTTTTCAGTGTGAGATACGACCATGCTCTGTCCACCTCTGTCCAGCTACTCTGTACAATATTGTGATTCACATTTTTATGTTTGTTTATATGCCTCAGAGAGTTGTATTGTTTAATTTGTAACATTGTTGGCTAAATAATTGTTGGAAGGTTGTTTAGTTTCGAACATTGACACAAACGTAGTAAATTGATTTTGTACGCGTCTGTGTAAATGTGTTAGCTTTTTGAAATGCCACTAAAGACGTGTAACCATGTAATGTATTTTATAGTCCTGAATTGGTCATTTAAGATGGAACAATGAATTCTAGTTGCGACCCTTTGTTGCTGCTGTGTCTGTGCCAGATGATACCATTGTAACTAGTAATAAGTAAGTTACAATGAAACACAGACACACACACACAAATAAATAAAATTAGATTACACAATCCCTCAATAGAAGTTGACACTTATAATTTAAATGTTGGATTACATGTGTTTTGATTTAGAAGATTATCATGAATGTTCATTTTCTTGTGATGAACATGAATTCCCAAGATGGCCACTTTTACTTTACTATAAGAATAACACAAAAAGTCCTAGATTTATTTCCATGTGGTGACATAATTTGGCAATAATAACCATAACTAAGGAAAGTGCTATAGCCAGGTACAGTTTTTTCTATGCTTTGCAATATTTCTTAAACTTCTACTTTACTGCATTTGGCTATCCACTGGTTAAATGCAGATATAATTTCACTACATTGTACTGCATGATATTATTTGATGACTAAAAATGTTTCAATTTTTGTTTCTAAAACAAAATTCATCACTTGAAACTGGGAAAAGATCGGGAAATTACCTTAAAGGGGTTGGTTATCAACCAAGTACCCCCCCCTTTTCCCCCCTGAACTATTATAAAGGTTATATTTTACAAATTTGCCCACTTGTCCCTATTTGGGCCTATTCTAATGGGGGATTAAAATTTGGGTTTTTTTTTCTTCCATTTCAATATTAATATAAGCATGGCATTTTAGCTTTCTTTATATTTATATTTACATGGTGGTACTTTTTTTTGTCGGGCTGTGCCGCCATTTCTGTGTGGGGGGGGTGGGTATTTTTGTTTTTTGTTGGTCTGAAAAAACCAAAAAAAAAACTTTTTAAAAAAAAACAAAATTCAAAAAACACGAAAACAGGCGGGTCTCCTAAAAATTATCAAACTCAAAAAATAGCTAAATTTGTCCACAATAAAAAATTTGGGGTATAATAATTTAACCCCCTAAAAAGGACCAATCTACATAAAGTTTATTAGTTAAAAAGGGAGGGGTAAAGGACTATTTTTGACTTTAGGTTTTTGCAAACTTTTATTTTTAAAAAGTTGACTTTTTCCCGGACTTTTTTTTTTTTCCCACCCTCCTGAAAACCTTAAATTATTTAATAAATTGCGGGTTCAACCCCAAGTCTAAAAGATTTTTCTTGGGTTTTATTAAGAAATTTACTTTTTTGAGACGCATTTAAAATAAAATAGTTTAGACATAGTTTTTAGTTTTTTGACATTAGGTTGAGGGTTTTCGCTGAGAAAAGATAAACTCCCCTTTCCCTTATTCCTCATCAAGTCAGTTTTTAAATAAAAAGGGCAGGAGACAGGGGTGGGGGGAAAAGTTTCAGTGGGCTAAAAACGTCTCCTGTTGAAACGAGACTTTTTTCCTTTTGGTAGTTTTAAGTTTGGGTATGAGACAAAACTCTGGGGGGACGGGAGGAAAGTGGCATCCCCCGTTCCCCAGGGTAAAAAAAAAACACTTTTTTTTAAAGAGAAAAAGAAGGAAAATTAACTACATCTACGGGTTTTTTTTACCCACCCCCTGCCCCTTTTTAAAAATGAGGCTAAACTAATTATTCCCCCCGCTCAAATTCCCAAAGGGAAAGGGCTTTTTCCCGGGAGGCCCCCCCCTTTCCCCAAAAAAAAAGAAACTTTCTTTTAATTTAAGTGACCCGGTCACTGTTTTTTTAAAACCCTTTGTCTGAATTTTCTTTCTTTTACGCATTTTTGAAACACAAAAAATAAGCAACCCCTAATGTCCCAGTTTCTCTTAGACAAAATTGGGCAAAAAAACAAAAACCATTAAGTACACACAGAATATGGTTTTTTTAAAAGTTGCAGTGCCCGTTGGCAAGGAAATAAATGAAAAAGTGACTTTAAAATTTCAAAGAAAAACCCTTTCCCAAAATCTTGTCTGTACTGAATTCCTTCAGGTTTTGAAAAGTGTGTTTTTTTTCCCCTTTTGACCCCCCCTGGACACAGAGAAATGGTAAACTGCAAAAGGGGGGTTTTGGGGGTCTTGTGAAAATGACACAGGAAATTTAAACAAAGGGACTTTCCTTTCCCTTTTAAAACAAGGGGGCGGAAAAGGTTTTGGCTCTACTGAAAATTTGGGTTTTGTGTGTGTTTTGGTGTGTGAAGTGGTGTGTGGGTTTTGTGGGTGGGGTGTTGGGGTGTGTTGGTGTGTGTTTTGGTGTGTGGGGTGTGTGGTGTGTGGGGTGTGTGTTTAGGGCTGGCAATTAGAAAAATTAATAAATTTACAGAAATACCGTTTTTAACAGCTTGTCAAGGAAGTTTTATTTTTCTGGGGGCCAAACCCCGAAAACACCCAACCCCCCATAATTGTACCAAAAAACACGGGGGGAAAAATAAACCCGCTCCAACACAGATAATAAAATTTTTTTTAAAGGGTTTGGGAAAAAGGTGCTAAATTTCATTAATATACCCCAAAAACGTCATATTTAAAGGTTTTCTCCAATTTGCTTAAAGGGCCAAAGTAAAAAATAAAAAAGCAAAAATGAGCAAGCAGTTTTTGTAAAATTCAAAGGGGGGGAGGTTAAACATCAAACCCAGAACAAGCTATCCTTTTTTTTATATTTATCGGCAAAACACCCACACCCAAACACCCCAAAACACACACCCAAAAACACAAGGTCATGCAAAGCCAAACCCGGGTTAAAAAGGTTTTTTTTGGACAAAGGACGCATACAGCTAAAACCCCAAATAAGATTTTTGATCCTTTCATTTTAAAAGGGTTAACTTTTACGAAACGTGACATGTAAAAATTTAACCCCAGGCCTTCCGCCCAAGGACCTCTTTTTTTTTAAAAAACGTTCAGTTTGGGGTTTGGGTTTTTCTTACAGCAGTAAAATTGTATTTGAAAGAATTTGAAAAAATGTCCCCCTATTTAGGGTTTTTAATCTTTTTTACCCTGGATTTTTTACAAATGGGTGTTTACAAATGGGAAGAGAAAAAAAATTTTAAAAATATTTAAAGAATAAATTTAGGATCTATTGGGGTTAAAAAAATTCTTTTGGGTTTTTTTTTGTGTCAAAAGAGAAACCAAATCAAGAAATATTTGGTCTAAGGGAAATTTAATAAAACCCATGTTTGGAGGGGGGGAATTGATAATCCCAACAACAATTTTAAAAAATTAAGGCCTAACAAAAAATTTCCGGGCTTTGGAAAAATAACTCTTTAGCTTGAACTTCTTGGTTAAAAGCGGGGTTTTGGCGTTGAAATGTTTTTTCCCATCAATGATATTTCCCCTCTGCCTCCCCCCCTTCCCTTTAAAATTTCCCCAACCCCAGATTTCCAAAAAGGGACTAACTGAAAGGGTTTTCAGCCCACAAAAAGGGGGTTTTCCCCTCCCCTTTGCAGAATATGTTTTTCCCTTCCCCCTGAATAAGTATTCGTGGCATGTAAACCCTTTTCCCCCCATTTGGGGCCCTAAATTTGCCGTTTTTTTCAGAATGTTTTAATGCCCCTTTTGGGTTTTCGCTTCACAATTTTCCCCTGAAAAAAGTCACTTCCCTTCCTTTTAAATTTAAAATCAAAAAAAAAACCCAAAAAATTTTTCTCCCCTTGATTTTTTGTAGGCCTGCTACGGGTTACTCTGGGTTCGTTTCATTTCGTCGGGGGTTTAATATTTGCGGGAATTAAATTAACTAATCTTGCCATTTTGAGTCCCCTTTTTTCCAAAACTTTCCCGGGGGGTTTGCAAAAGGGAGTATTTTTTTACTTTTTCCCCTGAATGTGTGTATTAAATATAAAGTACATTCAGGGGGAAATACAAAGTAAGTAAAAAATGGTCCCAATAGATAGGGGGGGAAAAAAAAAACCTCGCCCCCCTTGGGTCAGT
The DNA here is from genome assembly GCF_008692095.1 of Etheostoma spectabile. NCBI lineage: Eukaryota > Metazoa > Chordata > Actinopteri > Perciformes > Percidae > Etheostoma > Etheostoma spectabile. The sequence goes on along the minus strand of NC_045734.1, from coordinate 25,238,123 downwards.
CGGCCCCTTTTGAAAGGGTCCAACTCGTCTTCCGGTAGGCTACTGTTTCGAGGAAGAGCAAACTTGACTCAAACATGTTTTAAACCCAACTCTGTAAAGGGACACCTTTTAACCGTTTGTTATTGTTATCTTGCTGTTTTTCAAAAAGGGCGCCCCTGAAAGGGGTTCGTACTGGGCATTCCGGGGAAAAATCCCTAACGTCAGGTCCCCCCCGAAAACTGGGTTTTAAGAAAAGCCGATGTAAAAGTTAACATGTTGCCGTTGACTCAGAGATGTTTCCAGTTTTCCGGGACGGCGGTCGGGAAACAGACGGGTTAAACCCTCCCTTCCGCCGCCGTTTCAAGATGTGCTCCCCCAGTTCGGGAACTGAGGGGTTTGGTTTGCACCCCGTCCAAGGTAAATTTCCCCAAAACCCAAATGCCCCGTGTTAAAAAACCCTAAGGGTTTTGCTAAGGGGGAGCTAGCAAATGTGGGTCTGTCTAAAAATTTATCCCCCCCGCAGGGGTCCTCTGTTTACAAAAGGGAAATTTCCCTCATCAAAATCAAAAAATCAAAACTAACACCGAAAAAATGCTTGCTCTTTGGGGAAATTTGGCATTGTTGGGTCCCTTTTAAATTATCGGGGGTTTTAGACCTCTTTGTGATTTAAGTGTTTGAGAAAGTTTTGTTAGATTTATACTATAAAAAAAAATGAATTTAATTTAAACCACACGTCAAAAAACAATTTTTTATTTTCTTTACTGTTTAATCACCACGTAAAGTTAAAAAAGGGTTTGGGAAAAAACCTTATATTTCAAAATTTGCCCCAAAAAATATGTACAATTAAAGGGATTTACTATCAAAAAGGTTTAAAGTTAGATGTAAAAAACTTTAATGGTTTTTCCACAGGGGGGGGCTGTGGTTTTTTTAATTTAGGGGCAAAAAGGAAACTGGGGGGGATTTTTAGGCTGAAATTTAAAAATTTTTTCCCCCCGCAGTGGGCCCCTTTAAATTAAAACAGCACCCTTTTTCTTCCCCAGATAAAACCCCCTAAAAAACACTTTTTTTCAATTTTGGTTTTTATTTTCGAAAAAATAATTTTGGGCTGTGATTTAAATATAGGTTTGGGACTTTTCTGACACAGTGCAAACACCCCGTGATCCAGTTTATTTTTTACAAGTTTTTTCAAGCAAGATTGGGCCCCCTTTCCTTACCTAATGTGAATTTTTTGTTTCCAGTTCCGGGTTTTTCCCTTTGCCAACTTTCCCTTTTTAAGAGCCAATTTAAACCCCAAAAAAAAAAAAAAATGTTTAAAAAACTTTGAAATTGGCCCCTTTTTTTTTAAATGGTATAAAAAATAAGCTGCCTTGCCCATTTGCCCGTTGTTTTATTTCGTAAATTTCTTCAATTTTAAATTTTTTTTGAAAATTTTTCAAAAGCCGGTTTGTACAACATGGGCTTAATATATGAATTACAGGGGTATTAAAAAAAAAAAAGTGTAGTCCAAACAATTCAGAGACCCCCCCCTTCAACAGCCAACCCCTTAAAAATCAGTTTCCCCGGGGTTTAAAGCCTTAAAATGGGTAAGCTCAGGAATTTTTACAACAAAAGTTTTGGGGCTTCAGTTTAGGGTCCCCGGTTTGTTTTATGCTGCTCCTGTCACACAGTCCCCGACTTACTGTGGTACTTAAATATTAGAGCCCCCCCCTTATTTATATTTGTAAAATTTTCCGGGTTTTTTTAAGGGACCCAAATAAAATTTTCGGTTTTTGAAAAGGGCCTTTTCCGTTAAATTTAAAAATTTTTTCTTATTGATATTCTGCAGCTAAGAAACGGGCTCTTTAAATTTTCATCATCGGTTTTAAACGATATGGGTTTTTCGTGCGGGAGGGTTCTTTTCACCTCGGAGGCCTACGAAAACCCCTCTCTTTCAATTACCTCTTTTCCAAAAGGGAGGGGCTCGTTTGGGCCTGCGACGGAACAATGATCAAGCAGGCTGGTAAACCGGAGCCTTTCAAGGCCATAGACAAGGGTGGAGTGGGGTGGTAGGGGTAAAACGTTCTAAAATCTGTTTAAACCAAACACGGTTATTGGGTTTAAGGGTCAAAAACCCTTTTTCGGGGGAAAACAGTTACTAATTGAAAAAAAATAATTTTAAAAGGGGTTTATTTCAAATTGGGAAAATTTTTTCTTTCTTTTTAAATTTGCTTTTATTAAAATTTAGGTTTGAGTTTTCAAATCCAAAAACGGAAGTGGGGAAAAATTTTGATTGGGGCAAAGGGTTTGCCAACCCAAATGGGAGGCAATTTTGGGTCGAGACCTCCCAGGGGACCAAATTCTTTTTAATTTTCGACAGGAAAAATTTGTTGGGAAATTTTTTGAAAAATGCACCCCTTTTCCCCTTTTAGTTAATTAATTTAAAATTTTCAATTTCAAAAGGGGAATGTAAAAAAGCAATTTTTTATTTTTGTAATTTTATTGCAATTTTCCCTTCTTTTTTAAAGTAAAAAAATTTTTTAAAACTTTTTATTTTGGGGGGCCCCCCAAAATTTTACCCGTGAATTTTACCCCGGGTAAACCCGCAGGAAGAGTCCCCGCGAAAAATTCTGGCCCAAATTTATCCTGAAGGACCCAACAAAGGGGAAAAGAAAACCCCAGGTTAGGGGGGCTTCTGTTTTTTTCAAAAACCCAGAGAAAACCTGCCCAAAAAAGGGAAGGGCGGCCGACACCCAAGGGGGCAAGTCCCGGGGTTGCCAACAAGGAAAAAAAGGTTTTTCCCCGCAAATTCCCCCAAGGGGCAGATGAAGGGGACTGGTTTTCCCCCGCCCTTTCCCCAAAAACGGGCGGCCCCCGGGCCGCAGGTGGAAAAGGCTAACCCTGTGGTTTTTAGGTTTTTCGTTGGGAAAAAAAGGTTTTCCGCGGTTTTTTTAAAATAATTTTTGGCTTTTTCTACCCCCTTGGCCCCAGGGCCCCGGTAAGTTTGTTTGGGGTTAAATTGTAATAGAGGGGCCCAAAAATTTTTGGTTTTAGGGAAAAACAATTCTTCCGATTCTCGGGGAAAGGGTTTTGAATTTTTTGCAATTTTTTTCTTTTAAAGGGGGCCTTTTTTTTAAAATGTCAAAAAAACTTTGGGGAAAATTACCCAAATAATTAATTAAAAAAAATTTCTTTCAAAAGGGGGTTTTTTGGAAATAAGGTTTGGGACCCGGTATGAATAAAAAGGGGGTTTTCCCCCCTTTTTCATTTTGCTAAAAAGAATTCTAAAAGGGACAACGGGGGTTTAACTCTTCCACCCCCGAAACAACCCCAGGGAACCCACTTCCCCAAAAAATTTGGGGTTTGGGAACCGGGCCCCCCTTTTGGAAATTTTCCCCTTTTGGAAAAGGGAAAGAAAGGGTTAAAATTCCCAAAACAAAAGGGGGTATATTCTTGTTAAAGAGGATCCCCCAAAAGGGCTGGGAAAAAAAAAAACCTTTTTGGGGGCGATCCAACAGGTTTACGGGGGGATTAGGAAGGAAGGGGGGGGGAAAGAAACCATGGAAGCAATTTAAATTCCAAAGATTAATTGGGGAAAAATTACAACGAAACGATTTTTGAAAAAAACGGGAAAAAAACCCTTTTTTAAAATTTTGGGTTTAAAAAAAATTAATTGTTCCCTCCTTTTAAAAATTTTTCCCTTAAAAAGCCCAAAGCATTGGGGGAAAAGAGCGATCCGATTTTCCCCAAAAAGTTAAAAAACCTTTTTTGGAAAAACCTTGGAAAAACAAAAATTTAAAAGTAAAAACCCGAGGTCTTGGATCTTTGCTTAGGGTTTCTCTCTTTTTCAAATTTAAAATTTGCCCCAAAAAAAGGAAACCTCCTCCCCTTTTGAAAAACATTTAAAAAAAAAGGGGTTTTTAAAAAATGATGAAAAAACAAACCCTACCAACTTGGGAAAAAAAAAAGCCCCTGCTGTTTTTTTACAAAATTTCCCCGAATGTCCCTTTTGGGCCCCTTCAGTCTCCGGGTGAGCTGTTCAAAATCTGCATAGCTTTCTACGTAACTAGCCGAGATGAGGTGGCTAACCGTAGCACATGCTAGCCCTAGCATGCTAGCTCGTTCTCAATGGCAAAACACTGCTACAACACACACTAGTTCACCATAATCTCCAAAAGAACTTCTTCCATGTCCCTGTTCTGCAGGTATTCCACAAGCGCCCCCTCGTTTAGAAGAAATCTCCCAGCTAATCCTGCCTTGTTCTGACCAAAGTTGGAGAAAGCGTTATCTAGCTGATGTGATCTTACCTAGCTACTGCACATGTGCAACTCCCAACAAAGATAGTATAGAAGTGAGATGTCTCACTCTGTAGCTAAAACAGAAACCTGAACACACAGAATGAAAACAGGATCAGCAGCAATGTGCAGTACAACAAAAATATGGTGTTTTTTGAAAATGAAACCATGTAAACCTATTCTGGTACAACTTCAAAATACAATATGAACCTAAAAATGAGCTTTAAAAGGATAAACTGTTCATCCAACCTAGCTGTGTTGCTCTAGGGGTATGGTGGTATCTGTCAGTCTGCTGGTCCAGCAGTGAACTATCCTTATGTTATGTAATGTTCAATGAATCACTATTAAATATAGATATTCTTCTCATAAGATGAGTTTTAAGTAGTTTTGATCCCTGTGACTTTTCCCATAAAACTCAGCTCTACATTGAATTTTAAGGAACAGTTTGGCATTTTAGGAAATAGGCTTTTTCACTTTATTGCTCAAAGCTAGATGTAAGGTAAATATGATGCTACAGTCTAGCTTGGCTCTGTCCAAAATGGACAAAATCTGCCTACCAGCAACTTTTAGAGCTCTCTTACTAACATGTTATGTGTTGTTTGTTTATTCAGTACAAAAAACAAATTGTAAAAACACATTTTGGATGTACAGGGGGCTATATGGCGGACCTTTTTTTTTTGGCCAGTAGACTTCCTGGTGTCTTGTAATCCTCATGAGGTTGTCATCAACAGACTTCAGGAAGTTATTGCGCCAGCCAAGAAATACTTCAGACCAGCACATAACCCCCCCAAAACAACAAATTGTCGTTTTCACACTTTGGATTGTGAGAGGCCCAGGGTCCTCCTCTTTTGTAATGCAATAGGTTCCCTAAACAAATATAGTTTCAGGATAGTCATTTACTATCTCATACCTCCTGCACTTACCTGATTGCCTTTTACTTTTTTTATTCTGTTTTATATGCCATGTAAAGATTTATTGTATTTATTGTATGCACCCAGTGGAGTGGCACTCCTAATTTCACTGTATTGTGAAGTACAATGGCAACAAAGGCATTCAATGTTCAGTGTTTATGCTAAGCTAATCTTCTTTTTGCTATGGACCCTTTTTTGAGTCTTAAATAAAGTTAGAATTGAATGGAATTAATCGGCTGCTGGCCGTATCTTTATATTTTCCAAACAAATAGAAGAGCGGTATCAATTTTCTTATCTAACTCTCGCAAAAAAGAAAATAAGGGAATTTCCCAAGATTTCAAGGTTTCCTTTTCAATATCCTTTGTAGAGATGATAAACCTTTTCAATATCATTATGGCCTTCCTCTGCTTCCACCCTTGGGCTAAACTTGACATTTCTTACTTGATTGTGGCACAAAACTAAAACAGCAATGTGGTCTCTTCTTTTTTTATCCACCATGCAATGGTTTATTCTGGTATGTAATGTACAGCCTCATAGGACTGGCTATTCTTTTTTCCCCATCATTTTTTCTTCATAGTTGATATATCAGTAATCTCTCTGGTTGTGGCAGAATTCACCTGCAGCACCGTATTGAAGATGAGGAGCAGTGTAAATTGCTTATAAAAGAGCTTCAGGCACAGATCCAGCAGGCCTGTACAGAGGAGATCCAGGAAGAAGAAGTACTACATGAGGATTATATTAGGCGGGTGCTACAGCTTCGTAAGGTAACCATACCAGCATACTTACAAACATGTATTCATACCATGTTGCCAAGTACTCGTTCATATTTCAACATGCTAAATGTTTGATGCTTAAAGATTGTTGACAAGTGTTATTTGGTAACTGTAAACATTGTGAGCCTAATCTGAAAAGTTGAGCAAAGTCTGTTGCAGAACCTATGGCTCCTAGTCTTTATTTCTCAATACTGCTCCTGTGTCTCTCTAGTAATACTGAAACTGTTCTCTTCCCCTCTCTACAGGGTCACATATCCTCCCTCACAGAGCTTGTAAGTCCTGCTTACTCTTACCTGTGGGTTCGTCCTTCCGTCTCCAGCCAGCAGGTGGCAGCACTCACTGCAGAGGCCCAGCACATTGCTTCATTAGTGCTCAAGTATGCCGTTTTGATAACTCCAACTGCATGTTTCCCTATTCCTTACAATACAGGATTATGACCATTTTTGTCTGTGTATTGCAGATTAATAGCTGAGCGAGGTGAGGAGCTGGCTGTGGATCAACTCAGTAAAGATCTGAAGACTCTGGCTAAGCAAACTAAAGCTACCAAATACAGAGAAGTGATGAAGCTGTTACGTCTGGCTCTCAGTGGTCTGCAGGTACCTGAAGACATGCTGTTTCATTGTATTTATTGATAGTAATACATATCTGATATCTGGGAATCATGACCAGAAATGATGGAGGAGACTGCACACATGACTAGTCCAATAAATTTAGATTAAATGCAGCTTTATTAAATTATTGAACAAGGAAGATAACTGTTGGCGCGCGCACACACCACACACACACACACACACACACACACACACACACACACACACACACACACACACCACACACACACACACACACACACACACACACACACAAGTGTGTACCCAAAGTGTCTCTCTGAACATCAGACTAACCATTTCTTCTAGTCTTCTTGTCCTGCACACGGTCAGTTAATCTATTTCTGTGGAACATCGTTACCTTTGAAACAACTCCTTATTTACAAGACACTTATACTAGTTTTACACATACCAATCTATTCTCAGCTGTAGGATTGTGTTACCTCAAACTAAGCCTTATGTGGAATATCCGTAGAATAGATGAAATACAGTTGAAAACCTCTAAATGCTTAAATATTCCACCTATCACATGTCATTTGGCGTTTTCTGTCTGTAATTGGTTTAGCAGAGGTAATAACTTTAGAGTTGAGTCATTCCTCACACATCACCAGCTATGTGCCATTTGCCTTCAACATTTGTTGGTAGAAAACATTAAAAGGCTTTTTTTGCTACATGCTTTGATAACTTTCAAAATGACCAAATGTATGATGTGTAAACCTGTCTATATAAGTAATGTCACTTGAGTTAATGTCTGTTGCTGAAGACTACAAGCAAGCTTGGGTGCGGATTCTGTGCCGGATTAGGGAGCTATATCTAAAAAATGTGTTTGGTACAGACTATTTATAGCAAAAGTCATGTATCGGTTCTGCAATGGGCTTTAGCAATGAAAACCTGCAAGAAACTCCCCCTCAACTGTATTTCTATAAAAAGCATCAAGTCCAAATATTAATCACAAGAGCTGAAAGTTCTGTTCGCATTATCATCATATGAATGTCAGGATTAAAGAATGTGTACGAAATTCGTCACTCATAATTTTCCAGCATTAGATAGACACTTCAATCCATAACTACTATAAGGACCCACATGAAATCACACTATAAAATTATCAGATATGTTTGTTTTTCTGAGCCTAATGTTTGCATATACGCTAACCTGCCACTTTATTAGGTACACCTCTACAGGTGATGCAGTTAAATAAAAGTTCCTCACCATTGAAAACTACAACCTCAATAACAAACATGTAGTTTGATTAACTCCTCTCTGACAGCCTCAATCAAAACTGAACTTTGTAAAGACAGAATTTATAGTAGATTGGTTGTTTGGATCCCAATAGATTGTAAAAGTGTACTTAATTAATTGGCTAGTGAGTAACTCTCAGAGGAACTGATAACATCCTTAGATCATTTTTTATTAGTTTATTTTTACCTTCATTACTGCAATTGTTTTTTTTTCAAACTCAACCTCAGCAAATCCAATCATTTTGACTGTAATAATCAAGAAAAAGACTCATTAATCATTTCTGGACTGTTACAGTTGCATGGGTCCCTTTTTTTCTGTCCACAGCATGACTCAGCAAAGCTTTAAAATATCACATTTAAGATGATAGTAATGACTTAAGCTTCAGCTATCCTACAGGGACTCATTAACCACAGTGGTCCTGCAAGTATTTAGAGGGAATATGGAAAGAGGAAGTAGACTGATTGCGTTCCACAGAGGATACTGTCTGTCTTCATACTGTGTGATGTGATTGCATTACTTCACTGACCCCTAATCCGTTGTTCTCCTCTGAATCTGCAGCAAGGGCCCAGTGTAGCTGAGATGATGGTGTCTTTGGGGCCCGCAGAGATCAGCCATCGATTCCAGAAACTTCTGCTGCTTTCAGAGACTAGTTAAAGACTGAACACTCTGTAAACTCGAAAGACTTTAACAGCAACAAATGTGCTGCTGTTAAAGACATGGCCTGTATGTTGGGAGTTATGTGCAACCACCTGGTGATTCTGCCAAAGCTCACTGGGACACATTTAAAATGAACTGCAACTCACAGATATAAGTTATCTTGAATAATACTTGAATTATTATAAACATTTTATAAAATAATGTTTTTTTTTCACATGGTCTGTTTGTTTTATTTAGTTGTGAGACTTTCATAACCAGGTGATATGGATGGGAAGTACCGTGGTATTTTTTTATGCAAATGTTCTTTCTCCAGAAAATCGTCTTTAGTTTTAACGAACTACAATAGACAGATGTGTTGTACATTCAGAAAAACGTAGTTACTCTTACTGGTTGAGAGAAGAAATTCACTGTAGTTAGAGTTGTATCTTTAAGATTGTTTCTTGTCAAAGACAGCATGTAAACAAATTATTCCCAAAAATGTATTATTATTTTTGTCTATTTTTTTCCCCCCCTTTTTTTATTTCTTCCACATTGCACAAAATCACCCCACAAATAGATTTTAAATGAATCTCGGTTTTTTGTATCTTAATCTGTAAACAATCTCCAGCTGTCCGATAAATTTGTAGATTGAAAGTAGAAAGTAGCATAAAATTGAAATACTTTAAAGTAAAGTTAAATTATCTACACAATTGCACGTACATTACTTGAGTAAATGTACTTAGTACTTACTTTCCACCACTGTTATCTAGTGTAGTGCTGATGTATGGAGTGAGGGGAGGGGTGTGTGGTATCATTTGGCTGGTGTGTCAGGAGTGTGACTGACTGGGCGTGAGTGTCACATGCCATCACACAACTGACAACTCCGCGCTTCCCCAGAAAGACGCACCAAAATCAGCCATTAAACATCTCTGGACCTGCAGGAGACGGGCGACAATGGCGACGAGTGACAAGCAGGCAACTCTAGACTCGTGGCTCAGTAAGTAAACGGAGATAGAAACGTGCCCTGTTTTGTTCCAGCTGCATACTTTTAGATCCGACATAACGCTAACGGAGTTAGGTATCACCCCATCACGTCGACCATAGGTCTGACCTAGCTGTAACTGACTGCGTTGTTTGCTAACGTCTCATTAAACGGTCGGCTTGTACCGTTAGTTGGACTTCTTTACAGTAATAAGCGTTATTTTCATGTTTAATTTCTGAATGTTTCAATTTATTTTAACTTTAATAAAACATGTTAGGTATTGTGTAGAAAGTATCAGGAAGTTGAGCAGGGCATGCGCGTGCCTGGCGAGCGGTGTGTTGTGTCTGCGCTAATGCTGTGCACGTGCACCGTGGCAGAACATTTTGGATGTTTTTCTTTAGCCGTTGGATGAAGATTTTCAGATGTTAAAGTAGCAATGTTACGATGGAAATACACTTTTAAGTTAGAGACTTGCATTTTAACATCTACTGAAAAGTAAACTGGCAGCAAAATGTAACAAAATACGAAAAGTATTATGAATACTGGTCTGCATAGTTTAAACTACCAGTGCAATTGACTTTCTTGTGAAATATCCTCAAATCCAAATTTCCTTTAAGAAAAATCAAGTTTCATACTTGTTGGAAGGATGAAAAATCATCAGGCTCTTTGCTTCTAAATTGTGTTAAAATGCTTGTTTACAAAGGGGCACACGTTGTATTTGTTTACCCCATAACAGCAATATTAAATTATTTTATCATGTTCAATGCAACATCAAAATCTTCAGTAAATAACATAGCAGTAAAAGTATACTGCATTGAACATTGACAGAACATGAATCAACAATAATGTTTGACATAATTGACTATCATTTAAGTCATTAAATAAGCAAAAATGCGTACATTTCTGGTGTTTTGGACCTTTTGCTGAACACAACGGGTTAGGATCGGCATTTCCCACATTTTCTTGATTAATCAATTACTCAAATTACTCCACATACTCCATATCTTACAAGTGTACTCAGTACAACATAGGGAGTGTTTACCTGTTTTTTTGTGTGGTCTATCTTTTAATTCCACTTCATTAAGTTGCATAGTTCCTTGCATGTATTTGATCTAATTGTGGCACATTATGAAAATATATTTTGGATGTTTAAAGCGTTTCTCTGATGTTTCAGACCAGGCGACAGACCCAAACAATCAGGAGGACAGATGGGACTGCATCCAGGGCTTCTACCAGCTGGTCAACCAAGAGACTGATGGGTAAGCTGAACACAGCACCTCAATCAAAATGATTCCTTTTTTTCTATCTGTTTTCTGTGCCTGCACACAACCCTGCATGGGGTCGCAGTCAGATCATCCTCAGGCTTTAAACCTGAGCTGACGTTTGTAGGAAAGGCTGCATGCTAAATGTAATGTAAATTCAAAGCAAGTATGGATGGGGACGTAAAACTTACATTTCATCCATTTCTTTTAGCTTTACTCAAGTATGGCAATGTGTGTGTGAGAATAGTACTTCTTTAAATGTTGGCATAACATGTCCTTTGCTCGCGGTCTGCACAGTCATTTTAATGAGACTTAAATCTTAATTTTCTGCTTTTAGCCCACAGGTAGCCGTACGCCTTCTTGTCCATAAAATCCAGTCGCCACAGGAGAAACAGGCTCTGCAGGCTCTCACTGTAAGTATTTAGGATTTTTGATCTCTACATATAATACAAAGATGATACACAGTTTATTTTTTATCTGCTGTGACATCATATTCATTTGTGAAGTTCCCTGAAGCAACAAGCTTTTTAAATTTTTGATGTTATTTTTTCTTCCTTTTTAACAAGTCAGTTGTGAGAAGAAGCAATATCTCTCTATGTTGCCGTGTGTGCCCGTTTATCTGTAATCAAAGCCTTTTCTCATGCGTTATACTCCACATTTATTGGTACAGACCGTTCCTTAAAAAAACAAGTCTTCATTTTTTAACCCCAGAGCGAGGGCGGTCCTGTGAAGAATATCTAGGACTATCTTTCATCACATGGTCCAAGTTACATGAGTGATTTTTAGTCTTCATTTGACTAACTGTCTGCTGTGACAGAACACCGTTTGTCACCCATACATTAAGGGTTAGGGTTATGTTATGTGAATCTTCTCAAAGGTTCACGTGCCTCATGGCGTGACACTCAAAGGTGGTTAACCACGAAACATCTAGTGACAAATCCGTTCTCCCTGTTTCTTGTGTTGTGTTTTTTCTTTCATTTTCACTTGTTGAAAAGTCTTCTGTTGATAATCATTTACACTGACTTGGTGCTTTCCAGGTTCTTGAGGCATGTATGAACAACTGTGGAAAGAGTTTCCACAGCGAGGTGGCCAAGTTTCGCTTTCTCAATGAGCTCATCAAACTTTTAACACCAAAGGTAATCATAGAGACCGGTGTCCTTAGTGCCCTATTTTATGCATGTACCCATCCCGTTTTATTGCTGCCATTATAAAGTCTTAACTCAAATGTAACGAATTTGGTCTTTTCTGAGTAAATTGGCAAATCAAATCTTGTAGTGTTTGAGGAATGACACTGATGTGACTGACCTGGTTGAACTTTTCTGAGCAGTACTTTGGCGCGTGGACACCACAGAAAGTTAAGGACCGAGTGACGGAGGTCCTCTACGGCTGGACTCTTTGGCTTAAAGAAGAACCTAAGATTCAGGAAGCTTACTGCATGCTCAAGAAACAAGGTTTGAATGCAGCGTACACTCTTAAAGTCTTGAGACCGGCCTGAGCAACACTTTATTTATCCATGACACATTAGGAGTTTCAAGATGTATAAAATAGGGGTGTCACATTTCAGTTATTATTTCTTTTTATTTTTAAACTTTTTTTCCAATAGTAATGGCAATGCCACAATAAGAGCTACTAAATGAAAGAAGGGTACTTTACAACAACAGTTTCAGAGTTTTTCAGAGTTCACAAGTGCAGATGAATGCACCATAGTTTAACAAGGTGCACATGAATGCCCCATGTAGTCCTGTGGGAGCCCGCGTGCTTTCCCTTCATTGTTTTCTTACATAACTCAGTCTGGGAAGGGAAACTGTTGCCACACCAGTGTTTTCAGAGAAGCAGGAGGGTTTTCCAGTGCTGTTGTTTCTTCGCCATCTCCAACTCCGGCAGTGGTCAGGGTGTCTAGGGAAAGTCAATCTGAAGGTTTCTGCTAATCTAATGTTGCCCTGTGCTTTTAGCTACATTCTACCAGCCAACAGGCTAAGCTCTGTCTGTTATTTTCTTCTGGTGTGCGCAGGTAGTTGTGGATGGAGATTGAAAAAAAACCCTGGTGGATTCACTGATCCTGGTTTTGTTTTAAAAATTGAAAGCTTATTATGATACATCTTTTTTTATTTTAAAATCAAAATAGTTACACCCCTAATATAAAAGTGTGATTGTATATTGTAATTTGTCCCCTTCCTTTTCTTTTTGTTATTTTAGGTATTGTAAAGAAAGATCCCAAGCTACCAGACACAGTTATAATGGCACCTCCAACGCAAAGAACCACAGACTCTGTTTTTGACCAGGAGGACAAGGCCAAGGTGTGTTTGTGTGTAATTAATATCTGCTTTATAACATTTAAACAATACTGCTTGAAGCAATAGTTTCATGGGGATTTACTGGGGGGGTAAAATCCCATGAAACAATATGTTTTTACCAAGGCATGTGTGCCATAGGCCTACTTAATGTGCAATTTCTTGTTGTGACTGCTATTGTTGCTGTATTGTTTTGAGTATAACAGTTAAGGCATTATTTATGTGTGCAGTTGAAGTCCAAAGCAAATTTGCCTAAGGGGACAAAAAAGTATTATGTGACATTTTGTCTCGCTAAAGATGCATTTTTTTATCATTAGCTTTTAGCCAGATTATTAAAGAGTGCTCGCCCTGAAGACCTGGAAGCTGCCAATAGACTCATTAAAAGCACCATCAAAGAGGTGAGCAGTGCTTCTGCTGGTGGTGGTGGTCATGTTTTCAGTGCATGCGTTGTATGAGTTTGACATTCATTTGTTTATGTTGTTTTGTTTTAGGAGCAGGAGAAGGCAGAGAAAGTGTCAAAGCGTGAATCTACTCTGGAGGAAGTACAGCGCAGCACCAAACAGCTCAGAGAGCTGCTGCACCAGCACACCATCACTGGAAACTCGTTACAGCCCAGTGATGACTTAAAGGTATGTTTGGCATTATAAAAACAATCAAGGACCTTTTCTTGGCTAGTCTATATAAACAATGTTTCATACACAGGGTTGTTCCGGTGCCACTGGAGGTTGCCTCCCTGTGTGCAAATGTTCCCCCAAAACAAGTTCCTTCCCAAGGATGTTTTGCAGAGACACCGGTGCTACATTTGGCGCTTAGCATCGCCTAAGACAATTGTGATTGGTTTAAAGAAATGCCAATAAACCAGTGCATGTTTTTCTCTCATCCCAGAATGTTGTGTGGACTAGCCAGACCTTCCTCCGCAGCGCTGTGGAGATAGGTCTGGCAATGTGAGACTAGTTCAGGGCTGACCACAAAAAGCAAAACGGTGTCGAAGGCCAGGCCAGTCGAAGTCCTGGGATTGTTGTCTACCGGCTAATTCGTTTCACTCACTGTCTATTTTCTCTGTGAAAATGTAATCAGCAAACACTTTTGTTGACTATCAGGTCAAAAAGTGCAGTCAGGACCTGCTTCAGTTTTAAACATAGTAAATGCAGTCATGTGTAACCTACATGTTTAATAAAAAATATAGAACAACTCAACATTTGATCTTTCCCTCTTCCCTGCGGCAGGCCCTATATGAGCGCTGTGATAGGCTGAGGCCCAGCTTGTTCCGCCTCGCCAGCGACACGATGGACGACGACGTAGCTCTGACACAGATCCTGGCGGCTAACGACGAGCTAACGCTTGTAGTAAACTCCTACAAAGACCGAGTGGGGCAGAGAGAGTGTAACGGTGGAAGGGAAAGAAGTAGAAGCGAAGAGAATAAAAATAATGGTAGGCCTCTTATTTTTTTTTTTAATAGCTTTTTTTTGTCTTAAAGTAGTCCCTGTGGAAAACGCCTTGACTTTGCGGTTGGCTCTACTCTGTTCTCCTTGTATTTTAACCTGTTTTGTCTTGTTGCTCCAGTTCCAGAGAGTCCCAGAGAGATTAAAAGCTACCACCTCATTGATCTGTCGGCACTGGACTCCCCACAGACGCACCGAAAAAATGTTGATTCTCCACCAGCCTTTGAATCCTGTTCACCCATGTTTTCCTCTCTTCTGGAAAGTACCTTCCACTCAGTGGCTGACCGGGACTTAAATGAATTAGGTGGGTTCTGCATTTGTTTCATTTCTAGTTTGTTCTTTGTGAGAGTGATGAGTCATTATGTGACAATGTTGTTTCCTGTGATTACAGAGTTAGATCATCTGGTCTCAAAGCAGACTCAAGAGACTTCAAGGTCCTATTATGAAGAACTGCTGCAGGTGAGGCTTGGATGTAAAGTCATTTTTATTAAAAAATGTTACAAATACTTTTAACACAGTTTATCCTTTGTTAGCTTAATGGCGAGGCTCAGATGAAGAAGAATGCTGAGCAGAATGGAGGGAGAGGTGTTGTGTTGAGAGCCCGGGGGTGTGGAGGGAGCAGTACTACATCCAATGGGACTAACATCTGGTAAGGACGGAGAAAAGAAAGAAACCACTGTAGCTTTGGATGTGGTGTGTGTACAGTATATATTTAGAAATAACAAAAACACTGGTTTAAGAAGGGTTTTTATATCAGTATGTATAAAATGCGTGCGGAATTTGCCGGTGTTAATGCTTACACATACAACATTTATCATAACATAAATCCTCGACATAAGTAAATGTGACAGGAGAAGAACTCACACCAATATTATTGGCCTGCTGGTGTGTGTTATCAGATATACAGTTTTCTTTTTGCAGAGCCGTGAACTGTAAGTAGCGACCTTTTATTCATAAATAACACCCACAATTCACTTTTCAATTAGTTTTGTGTTTATATTGATAGTTATTTTTTATTTAATTTTGAATTGTACAAAATGAACCTATATTGACTGTTATCTTAGATATGAACGTTTATTGTAGATTCCTCAGATGTATCCCTATCAAGTTTTTTTTTTTTGTGTTGTGTGTTAAAAGAATATATATGTATACAAACTTATTTTTTATCAAGTTAGTAGATGTAGTCCGGAATGTGTTGTGGCATTCTGGGAACATGCAAAAGACATTTTTGCAAGATATGCAATATATTTTGTAAAGGAATGTTGAAGTAGATTATCACTGTGTGGAGATGTTCGTTGGCTTCATTTACTGTCCTTATTTTAAACTATAAATGACTGTTTGATGACCGTTTCTTCTATCAGGTCGCTTCCTTACCATCAACAGTTTACAGAGTCAGGGTCAACGTCCCAGTCGCAGGAACAACTCACTGAAGTGTCGAGATCTCCAGTGAAAGTAGAGGAGAGCTTGTTTACCCCCCAACTCCTGAAAAACATCTTTGTTCCCATGGAGACCATCAAACCCAGTACGTTTGTATGGAGAAACAGCTGGGTTATCTTTGGTTTTCCCCAGTGCTGTTGTGCTACAGTCACTCCTCTGTTAATGTGTTCTTTGCCCACTATCCTGTCTAAATATCTGTTGTTCTTGGTAGGTCATCTTGAGCCGATCACTTTGTATGATCAGGGCAGCGTCCGAGTATCCCTCCATTTTGCCAAAGACTCCCCGCCTGGTTATCCAGGTGTCGCTGTGGTCGTCATCTCCACAGTAAACACATCTGCCCTCGATGTGAAAGACTTCCTGTTTCAAGCTGCTGTTCCAAAGGTAAAAAAACAAACAAAGATCTCATATAAAAAAAAAAAAAAAAAACGTTTTAGGTGTGAATAAGTATTATTTAAACCAGGCAGGGGGGGGAGATTTTGAATGTATTTAAACACAGACAAGTGTACACATGTACACTGATGTTCCCACTTCAAAGCTTATCAAAATTAGAGACATGGATGGAAACCCTGCGCTCATACTGCACTCTGTGATGTGTGATTTTAAACCAGGTTTATTGCCATATAGCTTTCCATATACAAGGAATTTGCAAAAAGGGAAAAATGACTGCAGAAGTAAAGAATGATAAATCGAAAATAGAAATGTACAAAAATAGTACATAAAAACACTAAATGCACCAACTGACTAAGGCAGCCATCTGTGGCACCGTCTTGGGCCGCTGATTTAATGTTTAAGTTGAACATCGTCTAGTTCCTGCTTCTTAAATGTGATAATGTGCTGCTTTTCTGTTTTATATCATTATGAACTCAGTACCTTTTGGGTTTTGAACTATTGGTCCAACAAAACAAGCAATTTAACATTGATCAGAATCAGTTTTTCACATCCTTCACATGTGAACACAGTTTTCACATGCGAGTACAATGTTTGGCTCCGGAAGTGTCTCTGTGTTTAAGCTTATCATGAAGACATCAGTGTTTCCAGCAGCTGCTCAGATAAGTCAACGTTCCTTTATACAGAGTCAAAGTGCATGAGTTCATTGTGTTACTGACGCCCCCTCCTGGAGCCACTTTAGATTTGGCAGACTCCCTCTGGAAATATTTTACAATATATCTACAATGAAACACACAATATGTTTGACAGTTTATGCCCATTTCCTTTTCATCATTAAGCAATTTGACCTGTGTCGACCTACTTTCCATTAATGAATTCATTTTCAGTTTTTTTTTTTTAATCTCTCCTACAGACCATGTTGGTGAAACTTCAGCCAGCCTCAGTGACACACCTGCCTCCTTACAACCCTCTCCTGCCTCCACCCGCCATCTCCCAGGTCCTCCTGTTGGTTAATCCTCACAAAGTGAGTTTGTTGATTTGCATTGATCAGTCACTAGCACATTTTAAATAGAGCAGTTAGAGCAGGCGCACATGTACTGAGAGGTGTATGCCTCAAGGTCCAGGGTCCAGGGTTCGAATCTGACCTGTGACGATTTCCTACATGTCTTCCTCCCTCGGTCTCCCCTTTGACATCTAGCTGTCCTGTCAAAAATTAAAACCGGAAAAGTCCCCAAAAAAAGAATCATTCCATTTCAGTTTATGTTTGTAATTATTATTACAGTCTGATTTTAGTGTGTTGCAGTGTTGTTTTACTCTGCTGCTTTGTATCAGTGGTGGGAAAAGTACTCAGATCTGTGATAGAGAGTATTACTGAGGTACTGTGTGGTATTGCTACCTTTACTTTTAAAACTTTGATGCATTATTGTGTTCATCACTTTAATGTTGCAACTGACACAGGCAGGGCTTATTCTATTACTTTATATACTGCTGGGTAGCTTGCAAATTTACCTCTGAGAATCAAAAGTCTTCTCTTAACTGGTAATAAGAAACAATAATTTATTTTCTACAACTTAAATCTTAATCTGCAAAGTACTGTAATGTTATTAAATTGGAGGAAAAAATATTTCCTCTGAAATGAAGCAGAAAGTAAAGTACCTCAAAATTGTACTTAAGTACTGTGCTTAAGTAAATGTACTTAATTACTTTCCACTACTGCTTGGTATAGAGGCGTCTGTGCAAACAGTCTTATCCTGATGTAAAACCTGATTACATGACACGGTAACTTGGATATTTGTTATATTAAATGTTATAGTAATATATAAAAAAACAAACTGTGATTTAGTGGATGTCAACCTTTGCATAAAATAAGAAGACAGGGATAAAACCAGAGTCATTGATAAATTGGATAACCCAGAGCAGTGAAGTATTCATCTGCATTTCCATTATTCATTCATTTGCTTTCTCTATCTTGGTACGTCTGACATATGTCCTTCTTTTCTTTAGCGAAAGGTGCGTCTACGCTACAAGTTGACACTGACACATGGAGACCAAAAGCTGGACGAGACCGGAGAGATTGACAACTTTCCTGACTGGACCACTTTGACGTGCCACTAAAAAAAACTTCAGTAACTTGGAATTAAAAAACAAACCAAACTCTGGACCAAAGATAAAGAGAGAGTAAAATAAACCCAGGGAGAAAGAAAAACTCAACAACAAGGTGGGGAACTTGGGACAACGCCTCATGAGGGAAACAAGGAAACATCAATATCAAAAATTCTGTATTTTAAGAAACATAAGATTTTGAGTTTCCTGTTCCTGTTTTATACATCACAGCAACTATGATACAATAATGATGAAATAATCTCAGAAAGATTTTTACTACTCTAAAAAGGTGAATAAACTTTATTTTACTCATGAAAGTGTAAAAAACTGATTCAGGTTTTTATTTTTTTATTCTGCTGTTTGTGTGCCCGCGGCCTCCTGCCTGTTGTTAAATACAGTTCATCACAGTACCCATATATGCTGACACGTACCTGGTTACATGTCTGCACATGAAAACTGGTATGTATTGGATTTTGTGCATTTGTGATATTCAAAATACCAAAAGTGCCTTAAGATAGAATGTGTATTTATTTTAAGAATGAGGTTGTCTTAAAGAATGAAAGTGTTAGAAACCAGCAAAGATTTGTATCTGCTGGTAATTGTCTGTACTTGACTGTAATGTCCATTAAAAACATAATGATACTATAGTTTTGATGTCACATTTCATGCACGTTTTAAGAGCTTTAACTTAAAACACAAGCAAATGGAGGATAGATCTTCACTATGACAAAACATAGGCAGCATTTAGAAAAAAAAAAAATTCAGCAAATATATTAAGCACAAGCAACACTCTTCCTAAGCTGACCACATGTGGCACAAAGAGGCGACTAATACAGAAATGAAACAAACAGAAAAGCTGCCATTTCAGCACTTAAATGCCAAAGTAATTTTCCTCAAGACAGTACACACGGATGAAGTTTTACTTCTCAGTAATGTTTCAAAACTGGTTGTATTATATTCAGTTGGCCAAAAAATGTCCTGTGAGTTTACTTGTTATGCATTGGGAGGAAGTGTGGGGGGGGGGGGGCTCTTATTGTAAAAAATAAATAAATAAATAATTACAATATGGGTTTGTTGCTGGCATAAAGCATGTTGTGAACATGCCCGTCGCTTTATAAATAACTGTAAAAGGTTATCTTGTGGATAGTCAGATCAGGTACCAACAGTCTCCCTTTGCCAGACCCTCCTCCAAAGTGATGCCAAAGAGGGTCCGGCTACTCCACGTAACCTTCGGGGATTGGAGGAAAACATGCTCTGGTTTAGTGGCATTTCTTTAAACCAATCAGAATCGTCATGAAGCTCCGCTCAGAGCCGCTGCAAAATAGTCATGCGAAAGAAAACTCAGATTGGACAGATAGTCTCATCAATCCACTGAATTTCAAATTCCAACACAAAGAAAGCGGAAGGAAGCTTCCTCTCATACAGGTTATTTGACCAACTGGATATAATGCAACCAGAATGAAAACGTTATACGCATATTAACATTAATATGCTTGTGTTTTCTTAATAGGATTTTTTGTTTTGTTAAATTGGTGAAGATCATTTCTTAATCTGTTTTCTGACATTTCAGTGTGGTTAGCTCTCTTAGCCATAGAAGATAAGAGCACGATGTTTACTCTGTCTACGTCGCTGTAATAAGATCAGTGTTACCTGATGTACTGTGAAGCGTATACTGTTATACTGCTTAATCATCTACTACTGTCAGATTTGCAAAAGTTCTCTACAGGCTGCTGTTTGGACGACTTAAAGCCTATGTGAATGTTTCTTTGAATGCTTGTTTGTCTGTCAGTCCAACATTGTGTTGCTCTGCCATGGCATGTTGTATCAATAAATACAATGTAAACAGTACACAACAAAGCTCAAATTCTCTGTCTCACCAAATCATCCCAATCCAAACAAAAAGCTTTTTTTTTATAGTAATAGAATTACCCTGAAGTCGTTTTATAGTTTATTATATCAAGTTCAGTCTGAAGCAACTCTGTTTCAGTCTCTGACAGAAATACCCTTCAGATGACACAATCTTGAGATCTGCAGCTTATTTATTTTATATACATGTTTTAGATGCTGGCATTCAGAGCAATTTGCTGACAAAATACTTTATGATTAAGACAAATATGGCTTCAAGGTTTTATCACATGATTTTTTCAATTAATTGATAAATCCATCCATGGTAAAGTCTATAAAAGAAAAATAGTAAAAAAAAAAAAAACTCAGGTCACAGTTTCCCAGACCGTCTTTAAATTTTTTTTTGTTAAATATTAAATTTAAAGAAGTTTAATTCTTAAATCTTCTGTTTTATTAATCAACTGATTGTTTCCGCTCTACTTTAAAAAAAAAACGCGAAATGATTCAGAAATGAGACCCATAAAATAAAGCGCTATCAAATGTTCTACTTATCTCGGTGAATAAATGCTTTCCCAGTATTCTTCAGGGGAGAAAGATGTCAGACACCTGCAACTAAAAGACAACAGTCAATCAACTTTATTGATCATATTTATTATGACATCAGCAGATTAAAATACATGTTTATTATGTACATATATGTAACAGGGGTGTTAGATAAAGTGCCAAATACCATTTTTACAAAAAAACAAAACAAAGAAAAAAGGGATTTGTGGAAGACCATCACACCCGTTACCCTGGTCCCACGGTTCATTGCTTCACAGACAAGTAGCCAAACCTTGTTTGAAGGAAGGCTTAATTGCTCAGTGCTGGTCGTGGGTCAGTTTGGCACGATTCACCCGGGAATCAAACTCACAGTCTGGGAGTGGTGAAACTGTCGTGAAGGGATGAATACTGGGTGTTTGTTTGTTTTGTTTTTAAACATGAACTGACATCGACATGTACAACAGGTCAGCCTTTTGAGCTGGACTGCGAAAGTTTCTACTTTGACAAAACAGTCCAGATATTATTCAGAAATCCAGCATCGTTGCTTTAAGGTTAGTATGTGAGGAGGTTAAACTGTTCCTAGACCAGAGCCCAAATCTGTTCTCAGCATCCTGATCACAAGTGGAAAGATGTAGTAAATATAAGACGACGGACACTTTCCAGACTTTTTTTTTTTTTCTGACAAAAGAAGAGGAAGTTGACATTCTTTTAACAGTTGTTGGTCTGTGTGTCTGTGTGTGTGTGTGTGTGTGTGTGTGTGTGTGTGTGTGTGTGTGTGTGTGTCTGTGTGTGTCTGTGTGTGTGTGTGTGTGTGTGTGTGCGTGCGTGTGTATGTGTGTGGTTATCTTCCTCATAAACAAGACAGTGACAGAGAGATGATGGGTAGTAGTCCATGAGATCGGGAGAACAGGCACGCGCTTATTTGCATGTGCGCATTTTCATTTTCAGTTTAGGAGCTACAAAAGGCAGGGAAAACAGATTCCCCCCCCCCTCCCCGCCTTTTCATGTCCCCCATTTTATTCCCTATGGCAGTGATGAATGTACAGATACTGGGTGATGAAGACGTGAAGTCTTTCTAGCACTACCAGTTGATCAAGACGCCGCAGCGATCTGGCCGTTCAGGAAGGCTTATGCTCCGGCGGAGGGTCTGTATTTGTGTCCAGTGCTTTGCTGTCCTCCGCCTGCGAGCTGGGAAGTTTGTTGAAGACGTCGGTAGTTGAACCTTCAGCTGAGAGCGTCGCTCGATAAAGCGGGCGGAGCACGTTATCTGGAAAGAAGTGCATCTTCAGCTCTTCGTCCTCCTCCTTGACAGTCTCGCTGCCATGTGTCGAAGCCTTTTCCGGCCCCATTTACTTTCTTTCCTAACCTTTCTTCGCTGAGCCTGTTAATTCATGTTTTTACACCCAACTAACTTTCCTCCTCATCTTCTTCCTCGTTGACAGCTTCATCCTCAACTGGCACCTCCTCCTCTTCTGCTTCTTCCAACTCTCCTTTCTCCTCTTCCTCTTCGACATCTGCTGTTTCTCCGACCTTAACTTTGTCCTCCGTTTCTGCCGCCTCGTCCTCCACGTTCTCCTCTGTCTCACCCTCCTCCTTCTCTACATTTTCCTCCAGCTCTGCTATTTTCTCTTCTACTTTCTCCTCCATCTCTCCCTCCTCTTTTTCCTCCACTTCACCCTCCTCATTTTCCATTTCCTCTTCCCCCTCACTTTCTTTTTCCCTCTCTTCATTTTCTTCCTCTAACTCGCCTTCTATGTCTTCATTTTTTGCACCATCCTCACCTTCCTCTTCCTCCTCTTCTCCCTCCTGATGTTGCTCATTCTCTTCCTCCTCTTCTTTAGTCTCCTCCTCCTCCACCACCGCATCATTCCCTTCATCTGTCTGCTCTCCGTCTTCTTCTACTTGGTCTTCTCCATGCTCCTCCTCTTCCTCTGCGTTCTCGTTTGCCTTCTCCACTTCTTCTCCCTCTCTTTCTCCAGTCTCCCCCCCCTCTTCCTCTCCATTCTCCTTTGCTGCCTCCTCTTCTTCTCCCGCTCTTACTCCAGTCTCCTCTCCCTCTTCCTCTCCATTCTTGTTTGCCTCCCCCTCTTCTTCTCCCTCTCTTTCTCCAGTCTCCTCTCCCTCTTCCTCTCCATTCTTGTTTGCCTCCTCCTCTCCTTCTCCATCTCTTTCTACAGTCTCCTCCCCCTCTTCCTCTCCGTTCTCCTTCGCCTCCTCTCCTTCTTCCTCCTCTCCTTCTCCAGTCTCCTCCCCCTCTTCCTCTCCTTTATCCTTCGCCTCCTCCTCTTCTCCTTCTCCCTGTCTTTCTCCATTCTCTTCCTCATCTTCACCCTGGACTCCGTTGTGCTTGCTGTTGTGATTCTGCTCGTCTTCTTTCTCCGTTTCTCCACCGCCGTGCGTTCGGTCTGAGTCGCCGATGTCATTGCAGATGTTTGTCCCGCCATTGCTCCTCAGGTGAACGTGGTTGTGGTTGTTGTGTTCCAGGTCCTCCAGGGTGAGTTCGAACTGGAAGCGGTCGTGCTGTAGGTGTCTGTCCGGGGGAGGCGAGGGAGACTGGGGCATGGTGCTCACATACCACTCCCTGTTCTCCTCCAGCGTGTCCAGCAGCTCCTGGGCGTCCGGGTGCACCAGGTCAGCCCACGTCTCCCACAGCGGGTGGACGATGTAGTCGATGAAACCCACCTGGAAAAGAAAAAGAATCACACCTGAGACCATGATAGAAAGTGGACTAGACATTTTGGTAAATATGCATATTTGCTTTCTTGAAGAGAGTTATATTAAAAGATGGATATCACTGTCAGACATGGGAATGGTGTCAATCTTTTCATCCCGGCAAGAAAGCAAATAAGCATCTTTTCTGAATAAACTCTTTATTAAGTATAAAGAAATCTAACTGGCAGAATATCTTTAAAAAAATAAAATAATGAACTACTCAGTCCAGAATCAGTGACCAGAAATTTGACACAGAATGAACAAACATTATGGATGTCAAAAGAAGCATATGACTGAAGCTGCAGCCAGCTGGACGTTGACACAGAAATGCATTTGTCCTCCAAAATACAATAACAAAAGATTTAATCATAGCCAGAGTGGATCTTAAGTTATTCCAGGCTTCATTACACTGCCAGATTTATTAAAAGAAAAGCTTTTTTTCATGTTGGGGGACAAAGGAATTACTGCACAACTAACCCAAGTCTGTCTCTTCCTGTCACAATGCAACTCTAAATCAAATGAAACATGGCTTTTTAGCCATGATAGCAGCAAGGCTCTATCATCTATCTAGTAGCAATGGGGCTTTTTCGTCACATTTTTGGTAACAGACTAAAATATCTCAACAATTATTTCATTAATTGTCAAATCATTTAGTACAGATATTCTTATCCTTCTCGGATTGAGGTTAAATTATTTTGGTGATCCTTTGACCTGTATTCTAGCACCATCATCAGCCTCAGCTGTACTTTTAATTGTAAAAGAATACTAACATGCTTTGCTATGATGGTGAACATGGTAAACATTATACCTGCTAAACGTTGTCAGTGTGAGCAAAGTTAGCATTTAGCTTTACGGAGCTGTAAGCATTGATGTCAACTCTGTCTTGTTAACTTACAAATTGCTTTGTTAAAGCGACACTAGAGACTTTTTTGTAACTTAAAATCATTTCTCCAAAATTGTTTCAGTGGTTCATCAGCTAGTAACAGGGTGAACGGCACTTCTGGGTAGCGGATCTGTATTTCAATGAGACATAATGGGACCATCCAACCTGTAGGGGGACCGAAGTGGGAAAAGTTCTCTAGTGTTGCCAAATCAATCAATGACCATATACAATAAAGAGTGTTACTAGTGTGATTACAGAGATTAGTTATGTAAAGATTAACAAAACTATTTGGAAAGAAACATATATAATTAGTTTCTACAGTCTCGAGATCAATTTGTGAGTGATAAAAACAATTTTAGTGATATTCAACATGTTTTTATTAGCTGCTAAAGGTGTTGATTATCATATGAATATAATTTAAAGATGCAGTTTGTATTATCTTCAGCTAATAGTAACAGTAATAGTAACATTGGCCTTAAAAATGAACCTTTGCATTTCTGATAGTTTCACCATAAACTGAAGAGTTTAAGCTGCAAACAGAGTTTCCAATTCATGAATTTGGATTAATTGTATTAGCATTGACACATTTAACCTTCATGTTATCCTTGGGTCACACTTGACCCATTTTCAAAGTTTCTGCATTAGAAATTTGGGTTTCAAAAATAACATGGATTGTCCCATGCAATGCTCTTCGCAAATACAATTAAGGATGAGATCACTATCATCGCTGCATTTTGGGTGTTTGATTTAATTTTATAGCTTTAGAAAAAAACAATGAAACCTTAACTTTGACAGTCTGTGAATATTCACTCAATCGTAACTATTTGTGGAAAAGATACATAATTTCAGCATTTTTAAAAGTTACAATATGTAACTTTTTAATGTTTCTGAAACTCAGAAACATTACACAATGGTCATAAATGACCATAACAGCCAGCGAGACTAACAGTGAAAAGATCGTGACACGTTGATAGTGATACCCTGTTCATCTATAGTAGGCTTACCGTATGCACCACTTGAAATGTAAAGATGCATATATAACTTATTATCTTATTGTAAATGAATGTTTTCTGTCTGAGCAGAACTATACAGTGACTATATAGACCTCCCTCTAAC
Source organism: Etheostoma spectabile (assembly GCF_008692095.1). Taxonomy (NCBI): domain Eukaryota; kingdom Metazoa; phylum Chordata; class Actinopteri; order Perciformes; family Percidae; genus Etheostoma; species Etheostoma spectabile. Next base: position 25,212,703 of record NC_045734.1, on the reverse strand, counting down.
GCTAACTCCCACTTTTGTCCAAAGCGGCTGTTGGAATCAACATAAACTTAAAGTTACATATTACCATTTTAACTAAATACATAAGTTGGCTATAATTTCATATAAATAAGGTTTCTTAGTGGTGAATCTGCAAACAACGCAAGGGTTAAAATGGATGGGAGAGAGAGATTTACCTGACTCTTCTCCACGATGGCGGTGTGTTTGTCACACATGGCGCTGATCTCCATCCCTCTCTCTCGCTCCTTGTCACCCTGTCGGAAGAACTCCTCCATGATCCTCTCCGTCCACTGTCTGTATAACGGCAACGCCTTGGTGGGGTTGCTCAGGTCTGCACAGTGCACCATGTTCCTCAGCACCTAAACACATAAACACACATCGTACAGTATATTGTTACGAGAAGTCTTTTAAGAGGTTAGCTGTGGTAAGTACTGATATGAAGCGGCGTGTTTTTGTGACGCTGATTATTCCGAAGTGGCACGCTGACAGCTGAAACCCACACGTCTTTCTACACAGAGAACACTATTGACAAAGATGCTGAGAGACTATTCCTGTTTTCCAACAATACAACTTTTGTAAATACACCTTTTACAACCTGAACTACAACAACAACAAGAACAAGCAGGGCTGGCCTGGAATAGACGCTGACAGAGCACGCTGGGCGGCAGACCCAGAGCAACGGCGTGGTCACCAAAGCAAGCAGCCATCTTCAGACACGCAACCATGCAGTGTCTGGGTGAGTCAGTTTAACACAGCACTACCCCTCTGGAAGTAGGAAAGACATACACTCATCCAGGTAAGTTTAGTCTCACTCTCAAGTTAAATGCAACACGCAGGGAAAACCAGAAAGGGCGATTAAGGTTACAAGCTAAGTTAGCTTAGCTTTGTAAGAGTAGTGGAACTCTACAACAGACCGATCAGCTGCATCACGTACACCATCTTCCAGGTAAACAAAAGAAGTGTGAATGTGTGTTTTTCTGTAGGATCGCTTTCACCTGATGTGTCTGTTGGGTTTGGTGATATCATGTAAGTGTGTGTGTGTGTGTGTGTGTGTGTGTGTGTGTGAGAAGTTGTGGCTCCTGTTCTCCCTCCTCAGGAGTGAGAGCTGTTGAAGACGTTTTGTATCCCACTAAATTCACACAGTACAGTAGACCTGCCGATTTCATAAATTTTCATACAACATTATTGCATTAGGGAACATGGTCTGTGTTAGCAGACAAGTTACCTGGGTCCGTTCTGTGTAGTGGTCCAGGAGCAGCACACCAGAGCTGGTCACCTTCTTGGTCTCCACCATAGTCTTCAGATCAGCCAATAGGGTCATGTGTTTAGACATGTCTGTGGCCAACACCTGCAGTCAGAGACAGGAAGACAAAACTAGAAAAGAAGCACAAAGATTCTCTGTACTTTATTTGCCAAAAAAACAAAAACAAAAACAAAGATGAGTAATGTGAGATTGGAATCAGGGCTGAGGACAGTTCACTTTCAGTTTTAAAACAGGTACTGCCTGTCAAAGATCTCTTTTTAAAAGACTGGATAATGCAAACAAATTAGTTCTACATTGCCCTTTTGGAATAAATCCAGTTCTTAAACTGACTGAGAATCCTGAGGAAGCCAGAAGCTTGAAGGTTTGTCTATTAAATTGAAAAAGCTGCTAACCAGATTAGATTGATTGGATAAAAAAATAATCTGTTTTTATAAGTGTACTGGTCAAGTTAGGCAGCAACAACGAGTCATAGGCAGACAGCATAAAAAAGATAACAAAATATTCCAAAGGATCAGAACTAAATAAAAAGAACTTGTATTGTCTTGAACAAATAGAATTGCCAATAACAGGCTATACACAGTTAGAGCTGTCTATAATCACCAATAATAAATAAATAAGACAAATCGAAAACTATGACAAACAATTAGATTAAAGAGAAAAGTAACTAAAACTAAGTAAGCTTGGCTTAAGGAGAAATTATTAGAGAAAGTATTCAGTTTATAATTTAACTGGTACGGTGTGAGGTGCGGTAACAAAATGTCCTGACCATATCGATAACGAGCTTGCGAAGGCTCTGGCGCTGTCGCTTGGTGAGGTTCTGGAAGATGTCACAGTTTTCCTGGTGCAGAAGCTTGAAGCCCACAGCGAGGTGGTGGTTCTCCAAAACGGACTCATCGTTATACATGAGGGCCAGCTCCGAGTCTGAGCAACGGGGAAGACATATTTTACCGTGTGTGTGTGTGTGTGTGTGTGTGTGTGTGTGTGTGTGTGTGTGTGTGTGTGTGTGTTTGTTTACTTACTGGTGTTGATGAGGAACTGATTGGAAACTCCGGGGTGGTCTACATCATGGATAGCTGCAGCGAACAGAGCGGCAAGGATCTCCAGGTCAGTGAACACAGCCTAAAAGAAACAAGCAGGGCAGAAATGTTTTAATTTTTTTCCAATGATTATTTAAAAGAAAAAGTGAATTTGTCTGTTTATTTTGGAATATTAGGAATATGGTTAAAACATGGTTTTACAATAAAATATATCATGTATAAATAAGCACTCTGTTGTTGAATCATGTTTTTACTTTCTTACATGGACACTGATAAAGAATTAGCAGCTCATGTATCTTTTCACTTTTTATTATTACAAGCGGTTTGTTCTCCATGTCTTTTTGTTTGTCTTTGTTTTGTTACAAGAAGACTGAAGTTATGGTGGACAGCTTTATTGTTCACTTTAAACAACATGTTGACATGGAATCCAGGTGAAAAATGGGATCAAACAACCAATCTCATTTTTTTGGAAAACGTGTAAAAATGAAGAGCCCTTACAAAAAGGCTTATGAAAGAAGTAGAACTGCAATTGAAGGTGTATGCAAAGGCTGGCCTAACACTTGGATGGACTAACATGTAATTCAGTAAATTATCACTCTTTGAACGCAGGCCAATACTGCTCTAAAGCTGAAATGGAAAGTTTTATATAATAACATACATCGAGAGCAGGTGTGGACAGGAGGACATGTGTGGACTGGGTGACGTCTGCAGCGTGGAGGCTGTTGTGGTACGCTACGTTTCCATGGTAATGGTCCTCTAGGGTCATCACATAAGTGACGAAGGTGTCAACCGGGATACGAAACGTCTTCAACAGCTCTCGCTCCTGAGGAGGGAGGACAGGAACCACAACTTCACACACACATCGTGTACGTCAGCAAACCCAACACACACTTAAGGTGAGAATGTTCCAACAGAAAAAACATAGGCTCACACTCCTTTTGTTTACCTGGAAGATGGTGTACATGATGCAGCTGAGAGGTCTGTTGTTGGAGAATTCTGCTACTCTGAATATGTTAAAACCCCACTTGTCCAAATCCTCCAACTCCTGGTTACACACACACACACACACACACACACACACACACACACACACACAAGCAGAGATGATCAGGGTGCTCAGAAGGTGTCAAGAGACCATTAAAATGTGCAGCAGAATTTAACATAGGGACAATACACCAAAGTTATCAAGTTTCCATCATTATGGATCACTCACTGCCAGTTTCATAAATTGTCCAAATTCCATATGATTAACCTGAGAAAAGCAACAACAACCAATCACATCTATCCAGAGATGGAATCTGCCAATCAGCAATTACTTAAGAGATATCTAATTGACAGAAAAGAAATAATAAAATAAAATCACTGATATCCTAACTTTTGCAATCCTGGATATTTACTGGGCTTCTTAATCTTCTGTGATAGTAAACTGACTGCCTTTGGGATTCGGACTGTTTGTAGGACAAAGGAATCAGTTTGATTATCTCACCTTGAGATTAAGTAGATTGGTACAGGCATTTTTCAATATTTTTTTGACATTTTATGGACCAAACGATTATTAAATTGATCAGAAAAAAATCTGAGAATTCAATAGTTGTGAGTCACAGCACCAAATTACTGATAAAGTTCAACTTCCTGGTTATAAGAAAATGTAGGTCATGTCTTCCATCCCTACTTAAACAGACACTTGACCAATGATTACACAGCAGATGTCCCTCTCATTTAACTCAGAATAACCCTGGTCCTTCAGTCTATGTGTTCAGAGTTTTACTGGAAATATCTACAACCTCTTTGACTGACTGACTGACTGACTGGTACAGCGCCTATTAATGATGACAGGCCACAAAACATTGTAAGCCATGCTAAAGGAGTGGTTGTATGGATGGAAATGTCATGGAATTTGGTACAGTTCCCCTCAGGATCAATGATCACTGTGTCTCACAGAGATTTGGGACACTTTTATGCAGTTCCTGCAAAGTGACCAGACTGAAATTAATGATTACATTGGAATGGCGGCACTTGTGGAAGCTGACTTGTCTCTTGGAAAATAAACAGGACCACCACTGATTTTGTTATATTCATTTTCATCTTCATTTTTTTTTTGTTTGCGTGATTCCTTAACCCTTCATTTATCCCTATAATGAGGTAATTTAATTTGTCTGTGGATGTTATGTAGCATTAAGCCTACAGCCTTGCAGAACTGGTAGTGTGGCTGCAAACTCTTAGTCTTGTTATTTGTATGTAGCAGAGTTACATCTGATTTATGTTCTGCTAAATGGAGATGCAAAACCAGGGACAGTTTCCATCCTCCTGCAGGCTTTTCCAAACATTGGATGGAATTAAACAATGAGGCGCCAAGCACAAAAAAGCAAACAAAAGGAATAACAAGGGATTCCATCTTTATGCGATGCAGACATGGAGCAACGATTCAATACTATGAGCACATCAGCCTGGAAGTGGCTTGGTGTTCGGTAGAAAAAGACTTGAAGTCTTAAAAAAAAATTGGAATGATCTAGTATAATATTATATTTCATTATGGTTTTTTATCAAATGAATGTCCCACAGGAAACCTCCCACTCCAGTCTTAATCCGGAAAGAGCCACAGCGGTAAATCACTAAAAGATGGAAAGTGCACACACTCTTTCTCCGTACTACTAGAAGGGTCAAATGAGCCAAGATTGAAATAAAACTATGTACAAGCAAAGACAAAAAATCCCAAGTCCTGAATGATGATTTTGTTTCTGAACAGAGATTGATTCTTGCAGCTTGTTTTGAAGTGAGTCAGAGAAAAAATACACAGACGAGACCTTGGCAAGCTCATCCTCGTGGTCCGTGTTGACACCGAAGCGAGGCATTGAAGAACTGGAGAGGCTGGAGCTGTGAGACAGCTTCCTCACTCCGCTGATGTGACTCATAGATTTGTCTTTCAGAGTAGGAGACGGGGGTTCCACCTCGTTCTGCTTGTCTGCAGATTGATGGACAAACACAAAAAAACACACACGTAGATTTAGTGTAGTTTTTTGACAAAGGTCATAAATGTGATGTGGACAGATTCTGGTCTCACGGCTGTGGCTCAGGTGGTGGAGCGGTCGCCTACCAATCGTAAGGTTCGTGGTTTGATCCCCGGCCCTGTGATCCCAATGCTGCGCCGTGAATGTGTGTGAAGGTTTATCTAATGAGCAAGTGGCACCTTGTACGGCAATGTATAAATGTTTGTGTATGGTAAATGGTTCCTATGCTTTGAGCAGTCAATAAGACTAGAAAAGCGCTATATGAATAAAGTCCCTTTACATTCTCACTCACCCATGAAGGTGCTGGAGATGTATTCAGACACCTGGTTACCAGAGCGACTCATCTCTGACAGGTGGGACAGCTCTCTATTCAGCATCCTCTTGAACTGTGGCAGAATGAGCGCAAAACAGAAATATGAGTCAATGATGTGCTGGTTCTCTAAGTTTTAGGGATGACTAAGAGGGACAGTACATTACGTACATTTTTTTTTTTTTTTAATTTGGGGTTGTAATTAAGTCCCAAGTGTTGAGGTTGCAGTGAAGGCAAAGGTGTTACATTTCACATGTTCAACATGCATTAGTTTTTATTTACAGTATTTAATCATAAAATATCTGACAACTGAAGATCAGCCAATCATTGCAAAACAGACATTTTTGGCAATGACACCTTTGATATTGTGACAAAGACAGGTTCTGTGGCAGGATATTTTACAGTTGAATTGTACTATTGTAAATGACATTAACAATAAACATAAGGTGACAGTAAATCATTGTAAATAATAACTATGAATAAATACTAAAATACAGCAACATATTTTAAACTTATTGAAAGAAAAAAAGAGGCACAATCAACAAGAAATGACTTATTTGTATTTTCAACATAAACTGTACGCTGATAGTGATATATCTATTAGCCTGTTGATGTGTTGGTTGGAGTGGTTGGTTCATTAACGTTTGCATACCTTGTTGGAGGCCATTTCGCTGACTGAGCGGTGTGTCTGAATGGTCTCCAGCTGGTCCAAGCACCAGTCCAGCTCCTCCAGTGTGTCCATGGCGAGCTGCTGGTACTGCTGGTCTGATAGTGACGCCCTGGGACTGACACACACTCCGTCCAGAGGAGACCTTCTGAGGACACAACAGTTTGTTAGACCTACTAGAAACTGCACGCCAGCAACAAGTTAGAAATGGCCTCCTCACCGTTTTTCTTTTTTTTTTAAAGATATTCAGAGTTATTTATTAAGATAATTCCTTTTGATTGTTTTAGTGTTGTGATTAACTTAGTTTTTCTTTTGTTTTCTTTCTACTGTGTGTGTGTATCTGTCGATCTGGCTCACAAGCTGCTGCATACAATTGCCCTTAAAGGGATAAATACAGTTGTAATGGATTGCACATTAGGAGTATAGAAGATAACAATAAAACATAAAAGTCTCTCTCTCTCTCTCTCTCTCTCTCTCTCTCTCTCTCTCTCTCTCTCTATTAAGAAATGTAATTTAATTTTGCTTCATCCAATATGACAAGTAAAGAGAAAATAATCAGCATTTTAGTTCAAAGTCTGCCATTCTGCAGCTGCAGGAAACTGCCGATTGCAGGCATTGCTTTGGGTGTGGTGCTTAAAACATTAAGAAACAGTATTAAAGTACTGTATGACTACTGTACCAGATCATACAAGGTACCACATGTGTGTATGCGTAGGAGCTAAGAAAGTGGCTGTATTTCAAGGTCTTATACCCTGTAGAAAAGGAGATTGTTGTTAGTTTGATTTGTAAAGTCTAAACTAACTCTTTGACTGGTTACACAATTGACATATGTGATGTGCACAAGTGGTAAATTTCAGGACAATGAGTTGGTACTGACTTGACTGGTGGTGTGGAGAGGTTGGCAAGAATGGTGAAGTTGCTCCGTACTGATCGCAGACTGGCCAATACCTAAATAATCACACAGTATCAGAGGATGTATACAGAATAACCTTAGAGAAATATACATTTACAAGTTTTAGAAAGGGGATAAATTGTAGGGGAAGAATGCACACACTTCTTTAAATTCTTCAACATGCTAATTTAAAATGATGTAAAATGGCTGAAAGAAAACTATTTTGGGGAACAGGAGGAATTATTACTAATTTTACAGTGTCCATCTATTAATAAGACTCACTTGAGCAAAAGGTGTGACAATGAAATCCTCTCCGGTGTGCCTGAGAGAGGTTAGGACACAGGGAGTTGACAATTAGAGAGCAAGCAGAGACAACTTTTCCTAAAAAAAATACACACATACATGCTCTCCCCCACGCTCACTCATTCATTTTGTCTTCCTTCCTGAGTCTCACCCTTCACTGGCGAGGGAGGAGTTACGTGAGACCGTCTTGGGCGACATATCGTAGTCTGAGTCTGAACGGTAAAGGAAGGACTCTCTTCTCTGGCCGTGGGGAAAGGGGGTGTGCAGGGTGAGACTTGGACTCTGCGAACCCAGAGGGGTGTGACCTGGTGACACGCCATTTTCTGCTTCGTAACTGCAGCAAAAGGAAGAGGGAAAGTTAGATGATTAGAGAGGACAGAAATGAAAACATGTAGAAAAGCATCCTGCATAAGAAAGTGTTTAAATTGTGTATAAACCCGTCAGTGTCTGCTTGTGTGATGGAGATGCGTGGCGGGATGCGGAGGGGGAGAGTTGTTGGACGTGTCACGTTGCTCAGGACCTCCGGTGAACGAGTGCGGTCTCGAGGGCGGAGCCAGCAGGGTACCTGCAGAGTTAGAAGGAAGGGTTTCTAGATGATACTACAGCAACTTTGCAGGTGTAGAGCACAATTTATACATTAAATCTCTCTTATGTTAAAGGCTGGGGAAACAGGTAGCTGCATCATGGTCCCAGACACACAGGAGCCCCAAAATCCCTAGATTCACCGTCAACTGGTCCGAGGTCATTTGATTAATTGCAAATTTGGGCATGAAGAATTCAAATCATTCAATACTTTTCAGGGCAGTTAATACTTTACAATTTGCTGACCAATTTTAAATGCTAGCAATGTAAGTATTTTATTGGTATGTTTTTTTTCCTGTCATCCCAGGCAGTCTAGGGTTTCCATTCATTTAAGTGCAGTATGAAATTCAGTTACCTTAGTTATTCAGATTTTTTGGTCATTTGGGTAGCAGAAACATACTGTAAACACCTCATTGACATAAAAGCACATTTTAAGTTGATGAGGCCAACTTGTGAGCAAATAGTTGCCCATTTACACATCCAGCAGACACAGAGGAACATTTATTTGGAGTTATGTTGTGACCTGGTGAATACAAGTCCAACAATTACTCGTTTAACTCTGTTTGGCTCTTCAACAACTCCTGAGAAATAAATAAATGACTATTTGTGATCAACTGCTAGTTGCTAACTTTCTCTGGTTGCCATTTGGTACTTGGAAGCCAATTTAAAGTGGGTTTATTAGTATTTCTCTTAAAACAGCTGCCAGCTGCTGCTTAAACAAAGCAAAACAGTAAAGTTGCAGTCCGTAAAACCAAAACAATGAGCTGAAGAAGTGGGAGATAATTTCTCTGTGGCTTGTCACTACAAGAAACCCCTTTCTCATCACATCTAGTCATACAATCTATTGTTTTCATGTAGAAAACATTGATTACTGCAGCTTTAAGCTATCACAGTGAACATGTCTGCATAAAATCTTCTCAGTATGATTGTTGGATTGTAATGCATTTCAAGCACAGATTGATTTAGAAAGTGTGCACTGCATTTAAGCAAGTCTTCATATTGTATCGCAATTAACGGAAGCCAGAAAAACACAGTATTGTGGTTTGTAAAATTACTAGCTTGTGTATATAATTTGTCGTAAAACAAGCCAAAACATGCCAAATCAAACGGTCCTCTAATGTTATGTTCACATGATGCACGGTGGTTGGTGGGGGGCCCCTAGCTCCTTTTTACCCAAAGACCCCATGCAGGTTAATGCACCCATGCTTCCTTTAAATACCTGGAGACTAGAGGAGAGTCTTCTGCTCCTCCCTCTGCGTAGCTCAGCCCCCAATGTGGCCCCAGACGTATAAGATCGGCTGTATCGAGACGACTCCGCCTTCTCCCCAGAACCTGTTATATCTGTGTCATTACCCTGTGGACAGGCAGGTGAGGGAAACAAATACATGGAGCAAGAAAGACATTTTTCCAATGTACAGTAAAACAACAACAACATGCAGTTGTCATTTTGGCACATTTACTAAGCCATGTTGAGAAACTAAACAAAAACACAGACTTTAAATTATTACTGTGTGTGTGTGTGTGCGTGTGTGTGTGTGTATGTGTGTGTGTGTGTGTGTGTGTGTGTGTGTGTGTGTGTGTGTGTGTGTGTGTGTGTGTGTCGTGTCTGGGATAAGGCCTCTACAGACTGAGCTCTTAGAGGCTGATCTGCACTGCAGTACCGTAGCAACAAAACACTGGGGGAATGGTAGCAGTTGCTAGGCAACAGTGCCGTGTTGCTTCCATGCTGCGTTTGATGTTGTCCAGACCCAGATGTGGAAAGATGCTCACATCCACACACACATACAGTACACACAAACATACACAGATATATATGAGCACCCGCACCTCAGCAAAATCAATAAAAGAGCGCTTGAATAACGCATGGTACTGTATTATGTCCTTCAGCCAAGACGTTGCCCGTAATGAAAATAACTCATTTACATAGAGCACTCATTTAGCAGGGGCTCATTTACATTTTGGACTATGACTGACTGAGTGGTTCACACTGTGTGCTGGCTGGAGAGGACAAACTGTCCACTCTGACTTCTGAGTGCGTCCACAGACCTTGACAACAAGAACAAAGGGAGCCTTGGATGTGTGAAAGTCACAAGGTTTGTGTATCATGGTAAGCATTCAACACACACAGACACACACACACCACAGTCCAGACCAGTCCAGTGTCTGCTCTGCCTTACATCTACTCTCACGGAATAAAGTGACAAAGTGAGTTGATTTTCTTGAAAATAATCCTAGTGGTTTATATTCTCACCTCTTCTCCAGTCACAGACAGCACGCTGCGGCTCTTCTTCATCCTGATTGGCTCGTTCTGGGCCCCAGGGCGGAGCGTTCCGGAACCCAGGCAGCAGAGCAGGTGGAGAGCCAGGACCGGAGGTCAAAGGTCACTGCAAGGTCAAACCGGGGTCAGACCGGGTCACAACCGGCCCCCATTAGAGCTGACTCAGCCAGCCAACCACCTCTGTCCACACCCCAGACTTCAGATAGCTGACACAGGGCTCCCAACCTGCCGTTAAATGCAAAAGGTGCATTTAAGTGCCCCTTTGAGGCTCCAGGTTCTGTCCAAGTTGGATGCCTTTGTTTGGATCTTTTCTTTTTTTAAACAAGCCAAAGGTGGAACAAAATAAAATTCTCACTCCATTTTAGTGTAAGCTATGAGTTTCTGAAAAAAAAAAAAAAATCTGCCTGTATGTCGTCTTGCTTTGGACAGACGAGCCAATGGCATATCCCGGTCAGAGTTCATGATGTCAGTGGTGAAGAAAACATTTTCCCAAATTTCTTAAAATGTTTATCCAACTTGAAGTATTGTTCGCATGACATTTCCCATTTGCAAACCTGATCCCACATGAATGCAACAACCACTAATCCAGATCCAGCTCGTGGGAGACTTTACACCAAGTCTCAGATCAGTTTTCCATTGCCTGATTAGTTAGTCGGATCCAAATTCTGCATAGGGAGAAGTGTTCAATATGATTGGTTCATCTAAGAAGTCCAGATGTCAAAATTCCAGGTTTGATATGCCAGGATCCATCCACGAATCCTTGTCAGTGTGTCCTCTTCGGTGTAGAGTCCCCTGTGAGAAAACAGAAATGAAGAGTTAGCACGACCAAACTCATTTTCTCTGGAGTCATTGTTTCTTCTTTCAGAACTCTCTGTCCTGCTTTCATTTAATTAATGATGCATCATCAAATACGACAAAGACATTTTTCTATATATATAACATACTCTTTTAGGAAGCTTGGAGACATATTGGGGAATATATGCCTGTTGTTTTCCACAATTTAGGGCTCATGCAAGAAAACACTATGTAATGCTAATAAAAATCCCAATTTGTTGACTAATATCCAAACAAACAATTTGTCGACTAGAAATATTTTGGCTTTTGTGGCATTGCAGGACCTGTACCTACAGTGTGGCTAATTGTGAGCAGATACTGCAACGCCAAAGCTCTCTGATGTTATATAATTACCCTGAGCAGTCCACGATGACCTAATTCCGTTGGATAGGACGGATTCAGCATATCGGAGTCTGAGTTTCTAATCGAGCTGGTACACAGACAGAAAGTGGTGCAGACGACTTTTACCAGGGGTCATCAAGAAAACACCCACTCAAATGAAAGCACTCTCACACCAGTCTGCACAGATTCAGAGTTTTAAAAAAAGAAGGCTCTGCGTGGAGAAATCAACAAATGCATAGTGACACAGTGACATATATATGCACGAAGACAAATCACTGAGCACATACTACTCACACACCATGCCTGCCAGCAGTACCACTTTCAATACAGATAAAGCAGCTTATAAAACCAAGCAGCAATGCATCAATATGCAGCTCAACCACCGGCCAGCTCTTCTGTAACAAAAGACCCAAATATATATATTTAAAAAACACATTGAAACCATACATGCATGAGGACAGCCCAGTCATCATGCACACTGCATGATATATGTGTCACACACACATGTACCCTCACATTCTCTCACACACACACACACACACACACACAGACAGACAGACAGACACACACAGTCAGGCCGCAGCATGTAAGAATAAAAACACACTCACCTTGATCACCTCAAGATCAATGGCAAGATGGGCTGGGCCTCGTCTTGCTTTCACTCGTCTCCTTCCCCTTGTCTCATCCTCGCTCCCTCCATCTCTCTGCAGACTAGCAGTGTGTCACCACAGCGAGAGAACAAAAACACTTGGCGTCTTCATGAATATCCGTGGCTTCACCAGCCTCCCTCCCTCCCTCCCTGCCTCTCCTCTCACCCTCCCCTGCCACAGTGGTCTCCCCCAGCCCCCCACCACCACCACCACAGCCTCCATGGAGAAGCCCATCTCCCCTCCCTCCTCCAGCACAGTGTGTCCATTAATCCCATACAACAGCCTCCGCTCCTCCTCTCTTCATTGGTACCCCTGCCTTTTTTTGTATCCTGGCAATGCCTTTTTTTTTTCTTCCTCTAAATAGCAGCCACACGCCGATTCTCTGCTTCAATAGTCAGGCGTCATTTCTCTCCATTATACACACACACACACACACACACACACAGCATATTTTTATTGGAACACACAGCTCACATCACAATAAAAGATGCATGCATTCTGTTCCTCACTCTCCCTTTTTTCATCCAATGTCTTACAGTCATTGTAAGACATGCAGTACATTTTTTCATTGTAAACCCTAAAACAGAAATCATGCTTTCTTTTTTTGTTTTATCTTAAACCAGTAGGAATAAATGTCTACACGGACACTGAGCCTACCAAAGCTGGAGAGCAACAAGCGTTTTGTGTTTAGTCATCACTTGAATGAATGTACTTACTATTTATTAGAAACAAGATAGCAAGGCAAGAGCTAATGGTTATTTGCATTATTGTTTATCAGTTGATTATTTTCTCATTTAAGTAATTCCTGGTTCGGTCTTTAACGTGTCAGATAGTAGGGAAGAATGCCCACTATAAGTTCCCAGAGTCCAAGAATGGCTTGTTTTGTCAGACAAACAGCCCCAAACCCCTTGAAAGGGAACTTAAACTATAAATCAATCATCATAGTGATAATAATAGCTGCAGATTACTTTTCAATCGACTGAGCTTGTAATTGTTTCCCTACAGATGCTGTGATACACAAAATGTCACTAAAACAGCCTCTGATGATCCCAGTTAACATTTAGAAATTAAACCTGGGCTAACTTTTACTTGTTGAATGCTTTTTCAAAATTATTTGACTGTGACAATAACCACACATGTATATAAACATACAAAGAAACACGTCTGAACAGTTCTGCAGGAAGCCGCAATTATGTTTTTCTCCCATCAAGTTTTATAGGCATTATTTAGATTTGATTTATGCCCCAGGCCTGCACTGATTGTTTTCTATTTACAAAAGTGACTGCACAAAGAAGCTTTGCTTCAAAAAATCCTGTACCGACCACTAAATCAAACCCACCAATTAATTATGAAAGAAAGATATGGAGAGAGAGAGAGAAAGAGAGAACGGCACAGCAATTAATTATGCTAGCGAGAGAGAGATGGACAGAGAGGTATGGCAGAAAATGAGTCAGGATTCACAACAACAAAATGCCTGGTTTATTGTACAAGTTCTATAACAATTTAAAAACAGTCTCACAACTTCAAACATAAATACTAAATAAAACATTACATATTATAAGAAAAAAACACGTCATATTGTAACAACTCTTACATTACAAAGCAGCAACGATAACATTGATACAAACTACTTGGACTTGTACTCAGTTGGACGGACTAATTTTTTTTTAAGAGTTGAGATAATTCCTCCACTAACTGATTAGTCGGATTGACAGAAAATGTATCTCCAACAATTGTACTATGATATTCGATTAAAAAGTTTGTCATTTCTCATTCAGAAATGTCAAACATTCTCTATTTCAAACAATTTGCTGTTTTTCTCGGATTTATATCACAAAATTTGCAAGACCAGTAGCCAAACGATTAATCAAAAAAGTTGCGAGTTGATATGCAAATTGGCAAAGCTAGGTTGGGCTTTGCAATTCTAATTAAATTCAACTTAACAGAAACTTGACAGGTTCACTCCGAGATGTCTGGAGTTCCTACAGCCGGATCAATACTCAATTTTTAGGTATTTGAGTTACAAAAAACTAAAATAACATACGGTATATCAGCTGATATTTACCTGACCATAAAAGGTTTCTAAAAGATCTTAAACATTTCTTTACTACAAGTTCTCATTATTTGGTGGCTGACATGTAGGCAGCTAGCTTTCTATCTGAAATAAGCAAATATTGGCTGATTTATCATCCCAGTAAGTTTATCAGCCAACTAGTAGTTCCTACTATAACAAGGATACACACTCAAAACAACAATAAACAATTCCTATGTCACTTTCTAGTTGAATCAACCCCTTTGAAAAGGTCTCAATAAAAAGCAAACTTGGAAACACTGAAGTTCCCAAATGGAAGTCACAACTGTAACAACTGTTTTCTGAATACATTGGCCTAGAGTCTAACAATTTGAATGTTGACGACACTTTGTTTTGGAGTTCCCTATTCAATTTAATTCAGTGGTCTTAAAATGCACCAATCACAAACATGATAAGACGTTCCCCATATATACAGGCTTCTGATGTAGTTTATGGGCTGTCTGGCCCTAAACAGACTTGAGATGGCGCTGTTGACCGCAGTAGGGCAACAGACGCAGGCGGATGTTTTTCAAGAAGAATATACTTGCACATTATGTTGGATATATTCAGTATAACAGTACTTGCACACTGTTGCACAAAAATTAATTGTTAAACATTGGAATGTTCTCAATTCTCTTATTCTAATTTTCTTCCTCATCCTCTTCGTCGTCTTCCTTTTCATCATCACTCTCTCCAGATTCAGGGACCCACAGTCCAGAGGCAATACACCTCCTGAGGTGGTATTTTCCTTCCTGTAGAGAGAAACACAGTCACACCAGTTCGAGACACAGAATGAAGAAAATGAACAAACTTAGTATGTCGTGCTGATCAAAGACACCCTCTGGCCTTCTTTAACTTTTTTATATTGACTGGAAATTAGCATTTTAGGCCGAGGCTCAGTTACAAACACACTCACCTCCAGGTCCAGTTTGCGAATAGCTTCCTGTAGCATCTGAATGTTCTTCTCATCAAAGCTCTTCTGCATTTCCTATAATACAAAAGAAATAATGTCTAGGATGGCCCACTAAACATACTGTACTGAACTCACCTCTGCCAATTGAGGTCTCAGCACTATAATTGAGAGAGTTTAGAGAAAATACTTTTATTGTCAAGTTTAAAACAGATTGCTCTTGCGTACACCCTGCATTCATAACTTTGTCAATTGGAACTAATTTTATTATGTTTAATCTCAAGGAAAGTAGATAATGTTATTTACCTTGCACACAGAGAGCTCACGCCTGACTGCTGGACTCCATTCTGCTCAGCTGTGTATTGACTTCTCCGATTATCCAAATGGCAACACGGTTCATATCAATAGACGGACACTACAGACGGGTTTTAAAATCTGTGGAAAAAATGTGTTCTCTTGCACCGACTACACTGCTGTCAAAGTAGAAAGATCTTTCTAAAAAGCTCATTAACAGGATGTGAACTTTATGTGACGGGAAAGTAAATTTGTTCAAAACAGAATATGAAACAAAAATTTAAATAAATGTAGAAAAATAAAAATAAATGTGGCATGAATGTCAATACCTTCCTTCTTAAAGAACCACATACTTTTACATTATTCACACTATTAAACAATACTGTAAACAAAGTCAACTTCATATGTTTCTCCCTAATACTCAAGAATTTAAAAACCAAACAATGCAATAACTGCCCGGAGGACTGATCTGCAGTATCGACTTTTCTGGCTTGTAGCCTCACCCGCTACACCAAAACAAGGTGGAAACTGTAAACTGGAGGAAATGGGAGACACTCTAACAGGCCTGATGTTTTCCAGTGTAGCCCCAGGAGATGTAGAGCAAGCCAAACAACCACATTTTAGTTGCAGTATAAGGTTATATCAAATATCGCTGACATTCGTTTATAGTGAACATGAGTGTGAAACCTCCTATTTTCTATACAGACTTATTTGGAACTTACCAACCAGGATTTATTGTTTGTCCCACCATGTTACCTATTTTTTCAATTATTTATTTTGCATTTTACTTTATAGTTTCACATGTAAACAGTGCTGACCACTGTGGCTAATTTCTTAGAACTTCCTGTATGAATGTGTGTAAAGCATTATTGTGGAACCCATGCAACTTCTAAGCAAGACCCACCCTTTAATAGTATTCACACCCTTCTATTGGCCAGGCGTCCATCCTTACGCATGTTAAAGGAACACGATTCGTTCAGGTCCTATCCCCTGACTTGTCGGCTATCCTAACCTTAACCACTAATGGTCAATGACTAACCCCAACCAATCAGGCTGCTTCGCAGGGCAGGACTTGCCTAGAGGTTGCGTGGGAACCATAATAACCTAAAAGCATTTGTGAATGGTTTACCTTTGGCAGTGATTCATAGACCTCTACAGGGTCTAAACCACCTGGGCCCAGTCTTTTCTGCCTCTCTTCTTCCTCTAGCTCCTTCCCAGCACTCTCCATTTGCATCTGCGCACAGCTGCGGATCCGCTCCTTCAGCAGCTCCAGCTCACGGTCAAACTCATCTAGGTACGGCTTGTCTGCAGTCTGACATGGACACACAAACACACTAAAAATGGCCAAATTCCCACAAATATTACAACAAAAAATAACTTTCCCCATGGAAAGCGACCACACAGACAAAGATGCAGGAGAGCACGTTTTGGTAACTACAGACCTTGATCTTTGAAAAGAATTGTCGGAAGCAGCCTCTTGCATCGATCTTAAGCGTCCGAGCTAAATCCAAGATGAACTGCATGACGATGGCCTGGTGGGCCACCTGCTCCATTAGTGCGTGTTTCTGCAAGTACATGAAGAATTACCAAGGCTCTACCTGGCTGATTCCGTTGTTGCTTTTTTTAACCAGAACATGCATACGGCACATACTTTTCTCACAGCACTCACCTCATCTATCTCAAAGTCAATACAGATGACAACAAGGCAATTAGCCGTCTCTTCACATACCAGATGCGGGTTGTCTGACAGAAACGTCTGACTGTCATCCCAGCGCCGCAACATACCTGGTGCAAACACAAACACGTCCATGAGAATTCAAATCGAGGTCCAGAGGTTCTGTTTTCAACACAGGCAGTCAAATGTGTTCTGCGTTGTTTGGTGACTTACAGTAAAATGGACACGCCATGTACCCTGTTCAAAAATGGTAATTTCTTTATGATAATTGATGATTCATGCCCATGCAAGGAACTACAAGTCAGGATATTTGTTCAGCTGCTTTGAGTTTTGACCTTTTCTAATCTCTTTTGAGCCCCCCAACATTATGAAAATTCGTCACAATTTATCAATTTGTAGCCATCAGACTTACAAAGTTATAAATACCCCATCATTTAGTAACACAACCCCGACTTGAAGGCACTATATGCTACAAAAATAGACAACGAACGTAGAACCACTCGAACCCTAAAGTTACCGCCAATTTATACATTTATCCTTGTACATAACATTTTACATTTATTCCCTTATATTAGTATACAGTGCAACTTTAGTACCCCACAATGCAACGTACAAAATTTACAATCTATGCACACTAACTACCATTATGTATTAAAAACAGGTAAAAAAGTAAAAAGGAAAACTTGAATGACTGACAGAATTCTCTATAAAGTAATGTGTGAACAGTGAATGAGTGAAATACTTTGCACACAGCCCATAAGCGGTTTGGTGTCTTTGAAAATCTCGTGACTAGAGATCAAAATAGGGAGGTTTATACGGCAAGATAAAGGATACATTTTAAAGAAAGAGACGCTGTGAGGGATCAGGATTAAAAAATACAACAAAGCATACCAAAGTGTTTGATTTCGTTTTTATACTTCTCAGCAAAGGTCTTGTGCTTCTCCACCTTTTCCTCCTCTGTTTCCTCCTTAGTTACAGGTTTGATGTTAAGTACACTCTGGAAAACAAGAGAAAGAAAACCAATGAACCCTAAAGGGATGAAAGACCCTTATAAGAGGAGATGAGTCTCTGTGTTTTACAGTCTGACACAGAACACAAACAAAGATTACCTGGACCAGAATAGAAGCTGAATGGGAAAGGGATTTAGGTGTGGAACTCACTGAGGATAAGTGGCAGGACAGTTTGGAATGTACACGCCTCCTCACTGTGTATAAGACACGGGTTGATGACAAATGTTGGATGTCTTAATTTGCTTATTTGTCATAGTTCCTTGTGTAGTTACATACATACCTACATACATACTGTACATACATATATACAGTACATACATACATACAAAAAATTAAGACTGTTCTCTACACGCCACTTGCAGTGCAACAGGAAAAAACACCAATCTTACCATACTTATCACCAAGAGTTCATACATAGACTTAAATATATAAGGATGTTGTATCATTCCTGCCCCTTGAAAAAAATAAAAATACAAAATGCATAAAGCTCAAGTTTTATTGATTTCATTGAAACATTTTTATTTCAATGATAGCACTGCACTGTATTGAAATTATTTGCCTTCTGTTATTATATTCAAGAGTATCCGTTACGCTACTGAAGTGTGTTGTCCCTGTCCAATCCTGTTTTTATTTTCATATTCTGTGCTTATGTTTTAATTGTTAGAGCCTTGTGGGAGGAGGGGGGGAATGTGTACACTTTTTTCCTCTCATCTAGCCATTTTTGTATTATCATTTTTTCAAAAAATGCTGAATAAAGTTTGGAAAAACTAAAACAGAGGAACCTGGAAACAGACAAGTCACACTAGTCTTTTATTGTGACTGTTAATGCCACTCTTATCCTAACCCCAACCGGCCGTCAGACACCGCCTACCATGAGCCTGGGTCTCTCCCAGGTTTCTTCCTAAAGGGGAGTTTTTCCTCGCCACTGTTGCTTGTTCTGGAGGGAACTACTAGAACTGTTGGGTCCTTGTAAATTATAGAGTGTGGTCTAGACCTACTCTATCTGTAAAGTGTCTCGAGATAACTCGTTATAAATTGATACTATAAATTAAATACAATTGAACTGAACTAAATCTCGCAAATATTGTGCCCTCGGTGCCATGCCATACCTTGCTGAAACCTTCTTTGCTGATAGTGTCAACATCCCAGGGCAGTTTTTTTTTTTCCCGTTGGTATTCTTCGATCATTTTCTCAAAAGACTTTTCGTCCTTCTTCAGTTTTCTGACCTCGCCCTGGACTTTCTTTATCTCGGCCTCTCTCTCCTCATCCTCCTCTCCGTCGTTCCTTCCTTCTTCCAGTTCTTTAAGTCGTCCCTGGGCTTCCTCCAATTGCTTCTTGCATTCTAATAAGTTATTCTCCAGATCTTCCCCTCTCTGCTGAAACTCAGCCATTCTCTCCAGCCGGGTCTGTTGTGGCAGGCCACAGTGAATGAGAGTAAAGAGATAAGTGGGAAAAAAAAACATAAGACAAAGATGGTGGGAGTTGAGGAGACGGTGAAGAGGATTGGTTAGGGAGAAGATGCTCAAATGGGAAATTAGAAGAAAACTAGAAGACAACTAGAAGACAGACATTCAAAACAACGGTGTTCATGACCGAAAGAAAGAGAAAAAAAAGGCTGTACATGACAGAGAACTAAACCTAGAGTAGCCATCTTTTATCTAAAACAAATAAACAAATCAGTGCCTGATGTGGGAAAAAGATCTCAAATATCTTGGGAAATATTAGTTGTAACTATTGTTGCTGGGCAATGGAATATGTTAAGACGCACGAATCACAATGCCTTGTTCTGACTCATGTGGTTATCTCTAACCAATAACAACAAATTTGAGGTTCAGTATCATTGATAATGAACCTCATGCGCCAGTGTACCAGCCCATAACATTTCAAACATATCCAGCGGTATTTTTTGTAACTTTCCCAAATCTCAGCAGGCTCTGATTCTCTGGCATCAGATAGGAAGGAATTTCTCGGAAAAAATACTGGAAAAGAAAACAGACAAGGGAAACCAGAGAGAGTGCTGGAGACTACAAGCCGCTCTAGACCGTTCACTTAACTAATCATGTGACTGGCACCAGCTAAGCCTATTATCGACACAGAACCAGATCCATACAAAATGAGCTTGACCAATGCAGTTAGCAACCATACTAGTTCCATAATCCATTTTTTAAATAATTTACATAGTAGTACATCATTTACACCTCACAATTTGATGACGTTAGGTTGGAAGCAGCTAAGGGATCGCAAGATTAATCTGCAGGGCTTTTGGGACAACTATCAAAATGTAAGAAAAATGTTTATGTATGCAACTGCTGACAATAGTTACAGGTAGACATTCAAAGGGGTCACATGCCAAGAGGGTTGGAAATGAGTTTCCAGGGTAATGTAAATGCAGTTGGTTGATGTTATTTCTACAGCCTGACTGATACTTGATTTTTGAAATTGATCTATCAAATTTCAGAGTTTAAAAAAAATAAATCTTACAAAATGCCTATTTCAGGGAATTTTTAATTTTTTAACAAAAATATAGGTACGCCTACAACTTAAACATTTTCATAAGAATCCTTTAAGTTGTGTTGATTTGGCTGTTGAACCTGTGTACTTTACTGACAGAAAGGTTTTACAGTGCTGTCTGATTGAAACTGTAGTTAAACCCTGAAGGCGACACCATAGCTAAATTACCTCAAACTAGTTGATCAAATAATCTTAACTAAAGGTCTACTTATTAGCTTTTTTCAGAACTTTTGACAATATCTTATGGCATTCATCAGTGAACGGAGAAGGATAATGACATCCGTGAGGTCCAGAAAATGCTTCACTTATTTCAACAAATTATTATTTCCAAGATATTTGGTTTACACTATACCTCAAAACATAACTTTGGCCTTTCTGCACTGCATTTTTTGTTACTGATCAGCTGACATCAATGCCATAACAGAATAATCAAGAGGTGTTACCGACTATAAAAATAAAGGTGTTACACAAACTATGTACTCATCACTGCTACCAATGAGGATTTTGAGCTGTATAAATTACACATACATTTGTCATGGTCACATACTATTTTGATAGCTGCTGCCAAAAAGTGATCTTACATAATGCTTAGATTGGGTTAGGAGATACCACAAACATTGTAATGATAGTTAGATATGGTAAAAAAAAATTTATAGCTGTTATAGCAAACTGGTAGTCCCTATTAGAGCACTTAGCTGTCAATACTGTCAACCCTTCAGTCTTTTCTAGTGTTTTCTTTGGCTTTCTCCTAATTTGACACCTTTTCATTTGTGGGTGGCTCATTTTATTCTACCTATTTTCAGATTATGTTTTCTTCGCCTCTTCCATCTCCCTCTTTTTCCATTTCTTATTCCTGTAAAGCACTTTGCAAATGTGTTTGCGTGCCAATTATTTAGCCAACAGATCCTTTAGGGTCAGAGAACCTGACAGGTCACAGATTTTTGTGTAACACCTGTTGGTCATTCTCTGTGTATGTAGACTCCTCTGGTTGTCGGTTAGGCTACTAGTTAAGTCACTTCTACTGGTAAAACTAACCAGGTATAAGAATCCAAACTTCACGGCTACTACAAGTTTCACTGCTGACCCGGTGTCTCATTCTGAACAAGCTCGGCGTGTCGACATACGGATTGGTCACATCTTCGTCGTCAGACACGTAGATGTGATCCCAGGCGCTGTAGTTGATGCCCGCTCCGGTGCTCATCTTTACGGCTCTTTCTGCCCTCGGCTCTGCGGGTTTTCAGTGTCAGTTACAGAAGAGGGAGGCTGCAGCTATGTACAGCTGGGACAAAACACCGATAAAACGGCTGCAAACTGGACAGAAATTGATAGTTTCCCAACCCTCTTAGCGAGGTAGGCAGCCACACAAGCCGTTGCCGATATCTAACTGCAGCTCCGCGCGAGCCGTTAATCCAATCAATACACGTCATCAAGAGGCGCGGTTCGGGTCGATAACTTACATGAGTGTGTAGGCTTTAATGAAAAGTCTTTTTTTTTCTTTTTCTTTTTTTTTTACGTTTTTAACATTAATAATATCATTCTGTTGACTTATTGCAATAAAATGTAGCTATTAGATAGTTTGAGAACCTGAACAGATACTGGACAAAATTGTTTAAATATTTTTTTTTTTACATTGGAAATGGTGTGTCTTGTATATACAGAGTCATTTTAATATCCCACTGTGTATAGGTTTTGTGACACCATAGTTTCCTTAAAAGGACTAACAAGAGAATTGCAGAACATTATTCATATATTACATATTTAACACTTTATTTAGTTATCTTAAACAGTTGTGAGATTTTTTTTTATTGAGATAAACAAAGGACAACAAGGAATAATCAAATGTTTCCAGACTTATGCAATTTGCAAGCATGGGCTTTTGCCACCATGCACATGGATGCACAGGGCAAATGTTCCAGGCCAGGGTGCAAATGTGTTTCCTTAGGAAGTGTTTATTTTTTTAGGCAAGTGATGACACTGTAAATGTAGTGAACACTTGCAAAAATGTAAGCTGCCATTTCTTTGCAGTTGTGTCTGTCAGGGACCAGGACATTATGGATGGACCTGCCATGATCCCACTCTTGTCAGAATCTAATTAATTTATTAATTAATACCTAGCAGGTTTCGATAGAGATGTAGCCTAGATCAACACTGGTTGGATAACCATATTAAGGGAAGGGTTTCATCAGTTATGACAGGGCTACTTTATCAGTACTTTTTTGGTGTAAGTTTTTTTGATTTCCTCCTCATTCCTCTCCTGGTCTCCTCCAAGTTTCTTCCTGGTAGGAAAGGAGAGGTGGGAGGGGAAGAAGAGAGTAGGAGTGAAACGTTTCTGGGATGCCATTACTCACTCCACGCTGAAATAAATGTCTGCAGTGGAGTTTCCCGGAAAAGCCTCAGAGATCCAAAAAGTCTCAAGAGTTTGGGTCAAGCTAGTTGAGCAATAAAGAATCTAAAGAACAGGAAACCTGTCATTAAGTCTTCTACTATCATCAGTACCTTGGGGGTTTGCTGTGCTTGCCATTTTGTCACACTGTGAGATTTAGTGTGCATATCTGACAGTCTTTCACATATTATGAGGCAAGAACTGATTCTTACACTGGATAATTGTAAACAAACTAAGGCCAGTCTGTGACTTAAATACTTTAATTTAACACAATTGTAAAATAAAAAGTAGATAATGTCTTTTTTTTAACATAGGCTACTGATATTGTGGTGTTTAGATACTGTCTCCATGAAATTACTGTTAATTGAAAGTACCTTTTTCCATGCATTTGCAAGTACTTTAAATGCAATAAAATACCAATGAAACTTGAATGCATCTCACTGTGTGAACAATTGTCATTTATTTAAAAAAAAAAGATTAAAGGCGTTAAAACCTTACATTTCCTTATTATAAGTTCCAGTCAGCAGTTCCTTATTATACAGTTGCTGGTATAAATTCCTCTTTTCACAGTCACTAACATCAAATACACACATATGTACACAACAAATACACGCACATTCACACGGAAACTGTTGCTCTGTCTGTGAGTTGAAATTAAGTGAGGCACACACTTTCAGTGGGTTAACAACCGTGAAGTTCAATGTGAGCAATTTCACATACTACTCTTAACCCTTGTATCATATTTGGGTCAAATTGATCCATTTCAAATTTTTAGAAGAAGAAAACTCTTACAAGTTACATTTTTTCTACCTGGAAATCAAAGGCCTTGCCTTATTTTCTGTGATAAACATGTATTCCTGACTTAATTCAGAAAATTATTCTGGATATGACCTTTTCCAAGATAAGCATGATCACATAGTTGATTTGTAACATGAATAAAAAACGAACCACACTTCCATTTTTAATTGTGTTCTAGTAGAGACTGATTGCATTCCCTAAACATATGTTATCTCAATATGTTTGAAATTGAGATAAAGAAAATTTTTGTTAATAGATTTTGAAGTAAAATTTTTATTTCAGAATTGTTTTTAAAACCCTAAATGAGTCACAGGTCAATTTGACCCAAGGGATACGAGAGGATCCCGAAAGTGAAAACTACACAAGGGTTAAGCTTTATATATACAACACATCTCTGAATAAAGTTATGAAGTTCTTTGCAGTAACGCAACTGCAATACAACAGAGAGAAACAGTAAAACAGCCACACTTGATGTTTCAGCCAAATGTGGCTAAACACCACATAACATTAACCTGTTGACATTAATCTAGTTTCCCATTTCCATTACCAAACTGTTTATTGGTTTGCTTTGTTTTTTCATCCTCTGCCTTCTTATGACCCACCTAGACATTCCCGGTCATTAGGTCTGCTTTCTGTCCCAAGAAACATGGAGAAGCAGCGTTCAGTTTTTACATATCTGGAACAAACTCCCAAAAAAGTGCAGTGCGCTGCAATCCTCAGTTCTTTTAAATAAAGGCTGGAGACTTTTCTGTTTGACCCTGCCTTTTATTAAATGAAGTAATTGTTCATGTCTTACACTACACTGTATCTTTTATTTTATGTCCATCATGTTCTATTTTAACTAGTTTATTTTCTATTCACTTTAATACATGTTTTAACTGTTCTGAGCTGTACACATATCTCATTAAGTATAACACTGTGTTTTACAGTAAATTAAGCTTCTGAAAAGACAGTAAGCTAGTGTTCAGTTTAGGTTACACAAGTTGGAACTTGACTTAAACTTCTTTTTTTATGATTTGGGGGCTTTTATGTCATTAGATAGCTTCAGTAGAGACATGACAGGAAATGAAGGATAAAAACAGCCCATACACATTTTAGGCCGTGCTGCAGACTTACTCTACAGAGGGCACGACAGAGTGTTGTCTGCGCGACGGAAAACGTCCTTCAGGTTGTATTGTCCCATCCGATTGGCTTTGTAGACAAATGAGTATAAAACTACTACACCGATGAAAACCAGAAGAGCAACTGCTGCAATCACACCTATAATGATTCCAATGTAGCTGACTGCAGGGAGTGGGGTGAGAAGAAAAAAGGAACAAAGAATATAACACGTCAGACAAATACCAAAACAGTCACAATGAACTTCCTTCCTCACGTGTCAGAATCCATTATCAACTACTGTGAGAATGCATTTGCACTCACTTTCCAATAACAGTCATCATAACTCTGAAGACCTGAACACTTCAAACTCACCTTCAACATCCACATTAAACGTCACAGTGAGAGTCCCCACATGGTTGCTGACAGAACAGTTGTACTGCCCTTTATGCGCAGACGTTACAGAGTTGATAGTGAGAACGCTGCCTTTGAAGTAGGAAGGGTTAGCTGACGTCCACGTGTACGAGGGACTGGGGTTTCCGACAGCCGAGCAGTTCAGCTGTAGAGAGTTTCCTTCTGCGACAGTGATAATATCTGAATCTGTTGACATTCGTTGAGGCTTATCTGTGTGTGGATTAAGTTAAGAAAATAGACATGTCATTACAGTCACAGGCACAATTTTGAAATTTAAAGAGATTTGTCATTTATGTAGTTAAACAATACATTGTGTAAGAGAAATGGTGGAAAGCCCCTATCGGGCTGTTGTACTTCACTTTTTTGGGATCTGTTACACTGCATGCCAAAACATAAAAGAAAACATTTGAAATTGTCTACCTTCATTTACAGGAACGGCTGTTAGTTTCTTTGCAGACTGATATTTTATATACGAAACATATGATCATCTTAGGCTACATCCGAACTCATTTGTTTTCACTGTATTACTAGTGTCCCATTGCCAGACCTTCCTCCACAGTGCTGCGGAGAAGGGTCTGGCTAGTCCACACAGCATTCTGGGCTGTTTCGATTTAACCTGCAGAGATCTATGGAGCAGTTAACCATAGTCCTCATAAATTGACCGGAGTTTAAAATTCCAACGCAAAGAAGCCGGTAGGTAATCGACAAATGGCCAAAAAGTGGTAACATTTCATCCTAAGGGTGAGACAAATGCAAAATGTTATGGCAATCCATCCAATAGTTTTTGAGAGATTTCACTCAAAACCATAACTATCAACCTCACAGTGGCGCTTAAGGAAAAGACAGGATTCATTTCATGAAATATTTGTACAAAGTTTCCAAGCAATCCATCCAATACTTATTGAGGTATTTCATTCTGAACCAAAGTGGGGAATGACACAATATTTTACACATGTTTTATCTGTTAGTTTTTTGGGTGCAGCAAAAAACAAGCTGCTGAATAAGGGGACATGACCTTTAAGTTGATAACGTGTCTGCAAATAGCTTTCTATTTTTACATCCAGCTGATACAGAGCAACAGTACTGATAGCAACAGGTGATGAATGTAAGTCCAATATTCTCTATGGAGAGATGGGCGGCTGTGGCTCAGTGGTAGAGCGGTTGCCTACCAATCGGAAGGTTGGTGGTTCGATCCCTGCCCCTGCAGTCATTGTCGAAGTGTCCTTTGGCAAGACACTGAACCCCGAGTTGCCCCCGGTGCTGCGCATCGGAGTGTGAATGTGTGTGAATGTTTATCTGATGAGCAGGTGGCACCTTGTACGGCAGCCCCGGCCACAGTGTGTGAATGGTGAATGTTTCCTGTAGATGTAAAAGCGCTTTGAGCAGTTGTTAAGACTAGAAAAGCGCTATATAAATACAGCACATTTACATTTACATGTGGCTCTATAGGCTCTATGGAGTTTTACTGCATTTAGTACTTTTACTCTCTCTCTGACCCAAGGGAACAGCACCCTTTCTGTGTTCCAGGACCTCCTGATTTACAAATGAAGCTCTGGATAAAAACATGAAAGGTACCAAACTGCACAAACTAATGTAAAAAGCATTACGCAATCTAAAATATGTCTTTTTACTCCCCAACCATCTGACGAACCCCTTGGGGGTCCCGACCCCCAGGTTGAGAACCACTGGCATTGTGTACAGTGTTTTTTTAAAGTTTTTTTTTAGCTTTTCCCCTGAAAACATGCTTATGAAAGCAATGAGACTAAACCAAAAAGGAATGTTGCAGGCACTTACACCAAAACAATGAGATGAAAGACACTATGAAATTCTGTAAAGATAAAATTAACTGCAGAGTCACCAAGGTTCATCATTACAAGCTAACCCTTTCACATACCAGCAGTCACGCCCATTGCTAATATAGCCTAAACATACGTATTAGAGCATAGCAGATAAAAATGCTTCTGCCATCACTGTACAAATGGCCAACATGACAGTGAAGGTTGTCAAAGTGTGTTCATTTTTCTTGTCATACTCACAGTACACGGCGGTAGTGATCTTTTGTGACGTCACCACTGGAGGGGGCTGTGGTCCTTCAGGTCCCAGTTCAAGCTTTGCTTCACACCAGTACTGGCCTCCATCATCTTCTTTACTGGTTGTGATGTTTAAAGAGAAGATCTCAGTCACTGGTTTCTTCTCTGTGTTGATGCTGGACTGAGGTTTACCCAGCGCTGTCTGTCCTCTGTAGAACGTCACAATGAGGTTTTCAACAGGAGCAACGTCCTGTACTGTACACTGCAGAGTGTACTGATGTCCCTCAAGCATCGGCCCAGTGTGATTAAAGTTGAAGGACACACTATCTGGAGGCTCTGTGGGGACGAAGAGAGAGACATGCAGGCTCACGTTCAGTAACCACATAATCTCATCACATCATCACTTACATAGTTTTTTGTGTTTACTTACGGTACACAGTTAGATTCAGTTTGCTACAACACTGGACCTGAGGAGGGAGAGTATAATAGCAAAGTATCGATGGTTGCCATTCAGTCATTCTGTGAACTGTCCATGAAATTTTGTTTTCGCTTTTTTTTGTGTCTCCAACAGGGCTCTCCACATCATATTGGATGTCAATGCATGTAGGACATACAGAGCAGTCGGCAGAGGTTGGGTCACCATGCTTCACTACCAGTCTGGCTGGAGTGAACACAGGTCGGTCTGCACAGTGTTTATCTGTAACACAAAAAGGTTGTTATTTTAAACAGCTCATTGTAAAACTAGAAATCAGATACATAATTTTTGTATTTAATGTATTCCTATTTTTCTTAAATAGAATGCCTATGTCTAATTTATCACTTCTATGGTATGTTGCTAGGTAACCTAAAATGGTCAGAAAACACAACATCAGCCATTTTCCAGCTTTAATGTTATATGGCATACTTACATTTTTGTAAGTAGACCTAGACATGCTTTTCTAATCATTAGATTTGCATTTCTATATTTCTAGTCAATCACAGAATAGGCTATATCTAGTAGCCTTGTCCATGGTTATTGTCCTGTGATTACAGCAGAAGAAAACTTTAACTTTGAGAACTGACTGTAGTCTAGCAGTGGGTGGAATACTGTCAATGCTTTGTCAATGCAAGGTACTCCAAGTTTAATTTTACATGGCCATACAGCAATTATGACAGTAGCCTATTACCACAGCATATTGTACAACGTTTGTTAGAATAACATTCAGAATGTGAGAAATGTTTGATAAATGGCACATTCTAGCAACATGAATTAACACCATTACAACCATATGTCTACTGCCCTGCAATAGGTAAAGAAAACCAACAAGTTATTGAAAAAAAGAATATGGGTTATTAGCCATATCTGTAGAGGTCTACGTGATAAAGACGATTTATTAATTAAAGCAACACGATGAAGTTTTTCAACACAATGCTGTTTTTAGATGCCACTTCTATGTTTAATCGTTAAAACGTCGGGGGGCAGATCATTTATCTGAACATTTATCATTTATCATTTTTCTGAGATAAACCGCTTTCAGACCGCAATGAATACGGAGAACTCACCACAGCTGAAGGACACGTGGAAGACCCGCAGAAAAGTCATCAAAGAAACAACCGAAAATTTGTGAGAGAAAACCATGTTTCCAGGCGCCAGGAGTCTTGTAGGCAAACGGAGATGTGATGTAGACGACGGCTGAGCCCAAAGCCAGAACAGTGCGAGTGAAATTGAAAGTAAAATGCCACTGCCTTATTATTTTCCTACGACGAGAGAGTCGGGAGGGAGTCACGTCAAGAAAAGGACAAGTGAAATTGAAACTATCAGGGAGGATTTCCGAAGCATTTTGGGGAAATTCCGGAATGACCTAGTTAGAATGAATCCTGAAAGTCAGCCCCTGACCTGTACCAATGCATAGCCTACACTCAAACACTTTTTTTGGTTAAGGAATGCGAATGGTCCGGAAGCAGACTACTCTTATCTCCTTTCCTGAAAGCCCCCTCCATGAAATGTCAAGCTCACAAATCAGCTTTCAAATCCACAGATTGCAGAACCTCTATCCTCTCCTCCACGGACACATCTCTGTGTCATACTCCAGCTTTGACTTTTTTTCTCATTTTAACACACACACACACACACACACACACACACACACACACACACACACACACACACACACACACACACACACAATGGTTATATCTCTAGTCTGTTTATATGCTACCTCTCTTTTCAACTTCATCAAATCATAACAAAAGTCATCTCGTCTAATTTAAATCATTCTTAAGAACATGTTGAGGCGTTAGTGACATTTCGGGCGGAACATTAAAAGCATTTGTCACTTTGAGTCCTGTCCCAATGTAGAACAGAACCACTGCCATAAACAATATTACACACACAGTATGAAGTGGATGAAACATCAGTGGGTCCGTGTATGGCTGGTTTGTTTCATGCTGTCGGATTAACATTCACTACAGAAAGAGTAAAGGTCTAGACCACATTCCATAATTTACAAAGCCCCAACAATTGTAGTAATTCCCCCAAGAGCAAGCAATTAGTGTGACAGTGGTGAGGAAAAACTTCCTTTTAGGATGAAACCTTGGACAGACCCGGGCTCGTTACAAGCACTTCTGGGACAGGATGCACACAAATGGAAAGAGAGAGGCGAGAGCAGCTCTTTCCCCCTCCTCCACTACTTGTAGCCAGAGGAAGTCAGGAGGCTATTTTAGAGAGGTACTTGGTGAATAAAAACAGAGCCAAACAGCTTAAACAGAAGACAATCATGGAACTGTACACTGTATAGTGTATGTCAGCAACAAACCCCTTACCACAACCACTTTCTAACTAACCACCTTTAATAAATGGTCAATACATCATTTATTTAGGCTTTTTTAAATCAGTTACAAGCTAACGACGTTATTTCTCAAAATGTTGAAATGTTCCTCCACAGTCGGAGCATTTATTTTAACAGTCCTACGATGTTAAAAAAACGAATTAAAAAAAAATTATTGCACGAACACATTAATACAACAGAAATACATAGAGCATCAGCTCCAACGATTTATTAATAACAATGACATGTGACGTATGTTTACTTCATATTGTAAATGATCTCTGATCTGAATAAAGTGCAGACTCCCTCAGCTGTTTAGCAGGCTCAACAGGCAGTTGTGATACAAAACTCAATGAGCAACCTCAAAGTCTATTGTTTTCATAACTCTTTGAACTCATAAGGATGTCTCTGCATGTTCTTTAAGAACATGTTCATGGATAAAGGCTGTGTTCCAGTTAACAGTAATGGCTTAAAATCGGCCCTGGCATTTCGGCCCAGACCGGCCCACCCTATACCCGTGCACTTTTACGCCAAACTAGTGCAATCATAGCATGCCTACTTCTTTTTGTTGTTGTAGTGTCATCGTCAACCACATGTTTTGGCTCAGTTTTATTAAGGGGCAAAGTGTTTTAAGGGGAGATCTGCTCCAGGTTCCACTCTCACCTCCCCATCTCTGTCCCTCTCAATTCAATTACATTTTATTTATATCCCAACAAGAGTTATCTCAAGACATTTTTACTCTAGTCTAGACCCCACTATAATTTACAAAGACCCAACAATTTCAGTAATTCCCTCAAGAGCAAGCATTTAGTGCGATAGTAGCAAGAAAAAACGTCCTCTTAGGGAGAAACCTCGGGTGGTTAGGAAAACTTCCTTTTAGGGGGAAACCTCAGGCAGACCCAGGTCCTTGGTGGGCGGTGTCTGATGGTGCTGGTTGGGTGTGTGATGAACAGTGGCAATTATAGTCACATTTAAGATAATGGAACTAAGACTAGAAATAGTAGTTGTAGTAGTTCATGGAGTAGCAGGGCGTAGCAGGGCGTTACAGGGTGTAGCAGGGCCTCGTCCTGAGCCTCCTCCTCACTGGGCACACCACTGCCGCCGACATCACCAGCACTGTCACCAGCTACAGGTCCTGC
This sequence comes from Etheostoma spectabile, assembly GCF_008692095.1. Lineage (NCBI taxonomy): Eukaryota > Metazoa > Chordata > Actinopteri > Perciformes > Percidae > Etheostoma > Etheostoma spectabile. The sequence goes on along the minus strand of NC_045734.1, from coordinate 25,181,399 downwards.
TACTGCCCAAAACACGTCTGTCAATTTGACACATTTGGCAGCGTGTCTTTTTCTCATGCAGCTTTTCTTCACCTCCTTTGCGCTTCTTCTCCGTGATCTCTATCACTATTCTAGCCTGGCAGATGCACACTGAAACTGCATGCAAACAACCCAAAGAGGGTTCTGTTTAAAGCAGCCCAGTCTCATGGTATTTTGTGAAATGTGTTGATTTTGAATTTTTAGGCAGCGAGTAGTATTGAAAAACGAAAATCCGCGCTGGAAGGTTGGTTGGGGTAGTGGATGGGTCAAACTTAAGTCATGTCATGTCCCTGCGCCCGGGGATCGCATCCTCCGTGTGGCGGTTTGTCCCGTTGTCATGGCCGGCATGTGGTGTTTCATTTCCCCATTGTTGAGTTCCCCAGGCAGCCCAGTGTCATGGCAGTTTGTGAAATCGTGACATGTACACAAAATAATAAATCAAAATGATGTGACCATTTCACTAACTGGCATGATACCGGGTTGCTTTAATGAAAGGATTGGGCCAGTCTAGTGTCAATTAGGAAAACAACCAATGGGCCGCTGAGCTATGTGTTTCATGGGCTGCATCTGTCAGAAATAAAGACCTAGCCTATGTGATATTTTTAAATTAAAAACATTTTTACTAAAGTGTTTTAGTAAAAAGTAGGATCTAGGCCTACCACTTTTATGGGCCGGTTCATGGGCCGAAAAAAAACAAAACAGAGACAGGGTGAACCGTGGCCTGGCTGTGTATACTTAACTCCTTTTTCTCATGTGTATTACCACTCTCTGTTTAAGGTCAGTGCTAAATTTACTTAATGAAAAATGTCTTCTTATCTTTACATATTTTAAACATCGGCAGAGTAGCCTTTCTGCTCAATTGAAATTAAAATAACAGCTTGAATGTAAGTGACTTTCAGTTTAGGCCTCAGGTCAAAATAAGTGTTTACAGATGTCTTTAGATATAAATTACACTCAGAAATGAGTAATGCACTTGATCTTTATGTCCACACCAACTCATTCCCCTATTATGAAATGTACTCTTTGAATTCTACGTATTTTTAGAATAAGTTTTCCAGGCCTGTAAAGTGAAGTGAAACACTGAAGTAGATCAGCTGAGGTTTATTAAGAGGAAGTTGACCTTGGGTCACATTTAAGTCCTAAACAGGGAGATTTCCTGATTAGGGTTACTAAACTTCACTTGTTGATTTAAAGAAGGTCATCAGAATAAATAGAGATATGCATATAGAGCCAGAGTGTGCTATACATTTTTCTTATTTTCAAGTCCACCTCATTACAACCCTTGGTGTGCGTTATTTTTTTATATTACTAAACTTCCCTGTCTGAACTGGACTGAGAAGCAGCTCGATCGTCAGACGAACCGTCAGAAGCCTATGCTGTCATTCACTGAGGTCATGTTTAGTCAGAAGTGTTGCATCATCTTAAACTCTTCCGCAGAATTTGTGTGATGAAATTTAAAGGGAATATACAACTATTTTTACTGTCTCACGGCTCAAGTATTAGGTTCACTAGGTGCTGAGGTTGCAACCAAAACTTCTCTTCCTGACAGCATTTTACGTGGCAATGTACGTCTTTTCATGATGATGAAAGAGGCAGACGTGATGTTACAGGGATAAATGAAGAAGTATGAAAATGAGTTGAATTGCGAAGTATCGTTCTCTCCACTTGTCCATGGCACATTGTTCTCATCAATCCTTTGCATACAATGTGGATTTGCACTCACGTTTACGTTGGATCATCGTTTTTGTCTGTAAGTATGACATATATTTAATCTTTGAATTTACCTTTTATTTATCTTTCTGAATTCTCAATTTTCACACAAAAAGTACTCCACACTGTATTGCTTGTATATGTACAGTATGTGTTTTGGTGTCAGTGCAGACAGCTGGAGCACTGACAGCTGTGTGCCATCAGAAACTGCCGAAGAGGGCGTTGCTGCACATTAGCAGCCCGTGCGTAGTAGACAATGGAGGGCAAAGAACATTGCTAAACAACATGGGCCCAACTGGAGCTACATGTGTAAAACTCTGACTACAGTCTGCACAGCAACAGTTCATGTGGACCTGAATCTAGTTCCTTTTTCATTGCTTGAACACAGTTTTCAAAACTCTTCCCACACCATGACTTTAACCTCGACCTGCACAACACTGTGGATTTACAGCACTTTGTTCAAATGCTAACATATGCTAACACACAACTGTTAACCACACATTCAAAACAGAATAAAATCTCAGTCTTCTGCCTGATGATTGCAATTTTAGTATTTTAGTCTTGTTTTAGACACACACACACACACACACACACACACACACACACACACACACAAACACAACACATATATATGAGCTCAGTACATTTTCACAGTTTTTCAAAACTCTTCACACAGTGAGCACAACAGAAGTATATGTGGGCTAAACTGTAGATCTTTTATAATTGCTTTGGCACAAAGTGCATTCAATGACATATATTCATTCTTTTCTCATTTCAAAACAACAATCGCCAAAACTCTATGTACCTACAGGCCAATTTGCACATGCTAACATATTGTTTTTGAAACTGTTAAACTTAACTTCAAAACAGTTACATAATGAAAAACTGAATAAGACAGCAATGTGCTACATTTCTATATTGATAATAATATATTTTAAATTGAATTAAATTGAAATGAAAGGCTGATTCTCATTATGGCTTGCTCTTTCAATTTCATTGCAGAAGGAGATAACCTCAGAATAGTATAGTATTGTGACGTAAACATGGAGAAGTAGCTGTGAGAGGAAGAAGAGTAGCTGAGAGGGGGGCGAGGAATTCATATGCGTGGTGGAAGAGGAAGAGGAAGATCAAGAGCTGTAGTCTCAGATGAGATTAGAGATATTGTCATTTATCATGTAATCAATCATGGTGTGTCAGTGAGAGAGGCTGGTCAGAGAGTGCAGCCAAACCTGCAGCACTCAACAGTGGCATCTATTGTTAGAGTTTTCCGTCAAACCAACAGGTAACTTGTGTTCTGCATGGCATCTGACTGGACCAGACCAGGGAAGAGAGTTTGTATTTCCAATTGTGTTTGTTTAAAAAGAAACTTGAAAATAATAATTAGTATTGAACGTTATCTTATGCCATATATACTTACAAAGATTTTCAAGGTGGGATTGTTTGAAGACTTATCTTAACTATTTCCTTACAGATAAACACTGAATGGTGTCGCATTCTCAGCATCAAGAGGAGTCTATGTGCCCCTCACCATCCCCAGACGAATGTGATTGGCTTGTCGGTAAAGGTTAGCTTTGCCAAATTGTGAGAAAGTAAAAACTTCCATACTTTTTTTGATTTGAACATGTGTTTTTCAAATTTAGAGCTCTGGCAAAACTGGTGAGAGATAAAGCCGACAAATGGGATCTATATCTTGATCCAGTGATGTTTGGTGTGCAAACAAAAAGCAGCTGACAACATGCTTCTCCCCTTCTTACTTGATGTTTGGCTGAGAAGCGCATTATTCATCAGAGGTGGCTGAAAACTACAAGGTTAACTGAACTTTTAATCTTTTTAACTTGCAAAAAAACTTGTTGTTTATGTGAACTGGAAGCAAGTTAAATTTTTCCTTTTATTTGTAATGTGAATGGGCGGCCGTAGATACACAGCAACAGACGGACATCTGAAACATTGTCCAGGGAAACCAGGAGAAAGTTCACAAAATAACAAGGGCAAGAATGCAAACCCATACTCAAAGCCTTCAGGTGGGAGACATGGCATAGACAGACATCCGCTTCAAGCGCCACGCCAATCTTCTGCCACCTCTTCTGGACTTGCTTTCACCTCATCCAATACTGAAAAATGTAACAGCAAAAGGCAGACATTGATATTGTATTTTTTTTGTCTATTTAAAAAGTCATCCAAATATAAATCACAATCATTACAACACTTTTTTTTTATGTTTTTAAATGCACACTCCTGGCTTAAAATATGCAATAAATGCACAATGAGTGAAAATGATACATTTATAGGCCATTTTCTCCTTGGAGGAACCTTGTGCTTGACTGACTTGGCAACGCATCAAAAGTAGTTTGGCGTCGACAAGGTATTGTGTTACATAATGTCCGGTTTGTCTCATCATGAAGTCCAAGGTAAGTCTTTTGTACGTGCATAAAATAAACACTAGCTTTCTGTCTTCTTCTTTCTGAAGGGGTTTAACTGGACAGAAAACACAGTAAAACAGGAAGAAGTTAGGAAGAAGTTGACTTATCAACTTATCAGGTCCTACCCCCTTTCTCTACTTTTATCATTTAGTAAATCTTTCCACATCACAGACAGTAAGTGGACTTCCCCATACTCTGAAAGATTTCCTTGCATTTCACTTCAAACATGAATTATTTTAAACAGGTTTTATTCCAACTGTTGATTTACATTAATTAGATTAGATTAGATTAGATTAGATTAGATTATACTTTATTATCCCACGACGGGGAAATTCTGTCGTTTACAAGTAGCAGCATAGCAGCAACAGCAAAAAAAACAGAAAAACAAAACAATAACACACAAACAAGTAGCACGAAAGAAATACAAGGCAAGAAATACAAGGCAAGAAATACAGGCAAGAAATAGACAATGAAAATATGTTAGACTGAGTAAGTAAAATGCCGTCAAACAAAGGAATTTTAAAGTGCGGTTGCCATGATAAGAGAAACAATTTTGCGGTGTAAGTGACGTTAAAAATTAAGTAAGTTGAATGTTTAATTGAGCAAAGAAGCAAGAGTCGGTAGCATAATTTAAATTATATTAACCTGAGACCATAAATTGAAAGTAAGTACTTGTAATAACATAATATAAATACCATATTAAAGATAAACGGGAAAGTGTATGATTAGATGGGAGAAAAAACAGGAACAGAAACTACAACACTATCAGGTAGAGCAGGTGTTGTAGAGTCTGACAGCGGCCGGATGAAGGACCTGCGGTACCTCTCCTTCTTACACCGTGGGTGTATCTCTGCTGCTGAAGGAGCTGCTCAGGGAGCCCACAGTGTCATGTAGGGGGTGAGAGGTGTTGTCCATGATGGATGTCAGCTTGGCTAACATCCTCCTCTCCCCTACTTCCTCTATGGGGTCCAGAGGACAGTCCAGGACAGAGCTCGCTCTCGGATCCGTCTATTGAGTCTGCTCCTGTCCCGGTCCGAGCTGCCCCCCTCCAGCAGACCACAGCGTAGAGGATGGCAGAGGCCACCACCGAGTCATAGAAGGTCCTGAGGAGAGTCCTACACACTCCAAAGGACCTGAGTCTCCTCAGCAGATGGAGGCGACTCTGGCCCTTCTTGTAGAGTGCTTGGGTGTTATCAGTCCAGTTCAGTTTATTGTTTAGGTGAACACCCAGGAATTTGTAGCTCTCCACTACATCAATGTCCAATCCCTGGATGCTCACCGTGAGAAGGGGGATGTTTTCCTCCTAAAGTCGACTATCATCTCCTTTGTCTTGCTGGTGTTAAGCTGAAGCTGGTTAAGCTCACACCAGCTGACAAAGTCCTTGAAACCGACCTGTATTCCAGATCGTTCCCCTCAGAGACACAACCCACAACCGGCTGTGTCATCAGAGAACTTCTGGATGTGGCAGTGGGTGGTGTTGTGTTGTGAAGTCCGAGGTGTAGAGGGTGAAAAGGAAGGGGGAGAGCACCGTACCCTGAGGGCACCTGTGGCTGCAGGCACCACGTTCAGACACACAGTGATGGAGCCTCACATACTGTGGTCTGTTGGTGAGGTAGTCCGTAGTCCATGCAGCCAGATGTTGGTCCACTCGGCACTCTCCATCTTCACTCTGAGGAGCGAAGGCTGGATGGTGTTAAAAGCATGGAGAAGCGAAAGAACATGACTCCACAGTGCTCCCGCTGTCCTCCAGGTGAAGCAGCGATCTGTGCAGCAGGTAGATCACTGCGTCGTCCACTCCAATCCCAGGCTGGTAAGCAAACTGCAGGGGGTCCAGCTGTGTGCCCCACCAGGGGTCGCAGGTGACGCAGGATGATCCTCTCCATGGTCTTCATCAGTGAGAAGTCAGGGCAACAGGCCTGAAGTGGTTTTGGCTCCTGGGTCGCGGTGACTTTGGTACCGGGACCACACGGAGGTCTTCCACAGGGCTGGGACCTTCTCCAGGCTCAGGCTCAGGTTGAATAAGTGCCTGAACACACCACAGAGCTGGTCAGCACAGTCCCTGAGGAGATTGGGCTGATGCCGTCCGGGCCCGGGGCCCTTTCCCTTTCCTTGAGCTTCTTCAGTTGACTTCTCACCTGATCATCTGTTATGAGAGTGGGTGGAGGATGACTGGGGTGTGTGGATGGTAGGAGGTGAGGGTCTCAGGGAGGGGGAGAGGGGGGTGGTGAACTGATGAGCGGGGAGAGGGGGGAGAGCGGGCTGGTGGTTCATTGCTGAATACCAACTTTGACAACATTTGTATTGGACAAGTATTTTTTTGACCATTGTTTATTTGAAAAATATTCTTAGTGTGCTGAGAAGATCCCGGCAGAGAAGGTTCCAGTCTTTGTCAATTCAGTCAAGGCAGTGGAGGCCTACAGAAAGGAAGTGGCTGTCACATTGCTGAATTAGATGGTATATTTACAGCTGCTTTCTCTGAACATAATGAGGACTTTCAAATATCCTAAGAACGTGTATTATTACAAATCAAAGAGAAGTTAAATGTATTCAGTATATAACAGTCACGGTATATTTTGCTGTGTCCGCCTGGTTCAGCTCTGAGATTTTCGCGCCCGTAGCAAGACACCTGTCATGTATGAAATCCACAACTGTTTGAGAGATATTCTCATAACACACACACTGACAGACAGACCTTCCTGAAATGTATAGCTAGATGTTTTTTCACCATTTCCATTTTTTAGCTGCTGAACTGAACTGTAAGAACAGCCAAATTGATTTATAAACAGGCAGTATCATCCTATTGGTTTTTTTGGCTTATACAGGAAGCCAGTAGAGACTTAACAATCAGGTGTATGTTTTCTGACATCCTGTTCCCTTTATAAACTGTAGCAGTTGGATTTTTAATAAGACAAAACTTTTGGACAGTATTTTTGGGGAGTGATTAAATGTTCATCTTAATTAACTCTGCTAAAAGTTGATAAAAGCCTGATCTTATGTGGCTATTTTGACTTTAACCTCAGTGAGGTGTAATAATTCATTCATGTAGTTAGTTTAACAAGTCTTTGTAATAAATCATTACAGAAAATGTTTACATTTATAAAGTGTTTTCCTCTTATTACATTAGATGCTTACATTATGTCATGGTAAATTGAATAAGTCATTTGAATAAGTAATTATCAACACCATATCTTAACCAGATTATCTCAGTGAGCTCTGCCATCCTTTCAGTCTTAAAAGTGAAAGTGTGTTAGTTGTCGGTCTCCAGATTTCCTGGTTTTTACATCACCTTCTAGATTATCTATTATCTTTACTCTGCAGGCCTGTCATGTCCACACAATAAAAACATCTTTATTCACATGTGGAAAGTGTGCATATGTAAAATCCTAATTTATATCTACAAATATTACTTGAATTCAACAGTTATGATCAAAGAAAGTAAGCTAAATTGTTTAAATTTTGTTCAATGTTTTCAGGACCACAAACATATCTAAGCAATCTAAAAAAAAAAAAAAATAAGGAAGGCCTATTTAAATCTGGGTAACACATTTAATTATATCTGTATTTGGATAACCCCTCAGTGCTATTGATCTAAGGACATGAATAGATGCATGCCTACATTCTTGATGATTGCGGTAGTTTAGACTATCACAGTTCACCAAGTTACCACACACAGACATATTGATCTATGCACGTGATAGCGGTAGGCCTGTAGGTGCTCTACACACAAGGAACAAAACTGAAAGTTTGGTACTTCAAACTGATATTACAGGGATAACTAAAGTATTAAATGAGTCGAATTGTGAAGTATCATGCTCTTCACTTGTCCACGGCACAGTGTTCTCTTCAATCCCAGACACACATTGTGGATTCCCACTCACGTTTACATTTGACAGTACATTTTGTTTATACGTGTACACGTTGTACATGATATATTATATAAATCTTTGAATTCACCTTTTATCTTTCCTAATTCTCATTTTTCACACAAAAAGTACTCCACACTGTATTTTACTCCATGTATTGCTTGTATATGTAATAAATAACAGCCTGTGGTCAGAACTGTTTTTATTTATTTCAATGAAACAACTACTACTACTACTGTCATTTTCTGACCAAACTTTTCTGGGGCCTCCCTAAGCAGAAGCGCCCACATTTTTTTTCGTGACCAGCTGTTGTTTGTGTTTAGTGTTTTCTCTTGTTTACACGGCTAACTTTAAAAAATATAAAAACACGGTCAACCACTGGAGCAAAAAAAGTCCCTCCAAACGTTGTTCTAAGAACTAGAATCGTTCCTAGTTCTTGCGCTGCAGATCCGATAAAAGAGGGGTCCTTAGAACTATAAAAACGTTCCCCTGCTCTGAAAACGCTAATACATCGACTGAATGTCGCAACATACCATACACACATATACGGCAACGACATAACAATTATTAGTACTTTTTGAATCAGTGTTTGTTAGCCATGCTAGCTGCGTTGCTTAAGGACTGTCAGTTGGTAACAACCTTGGTCCAGACTGAACATCTTTAACAACTATTAGATAGATTGCCATGAAATTTTTGTAGAGACATTCACAATCACCAGAAGATTAATCCTAAAAAACAATTGGCAATTCTCTGATTTTTCTACTAGCGAGTAAATTAATATCAACTGAAAAATTGGCAAATAAAATGGTGCAGACATTAAAATGCCCCCTCAAAATGTATTTTATTTATATAGCACATTTCAGCAGCAGTGCAATTACATAACAGCTTTACACAAAACATGAAAACAGAACAATGGATACATAATTAAGAACAATGGATACAAAATCAGACAGATTACGGGAATACAATTCACAATGCAGTACAATGAATTAAAAAAGGCAATGTCAAAACCAAAGGTCTTCAGCTTTGATTGAAAAGAGCTGAGAGTAGGTGCTGAGCTACAGTTTTCCGGAAGTTTGTTCCAGATATGTGGAGCATAGAAACTGAATGCTGCTTCCCCCTTTAATGAGATCTGGTCAAGAAACTAATGATTTACCAGCCCAGCTGCACTTTGTGTTTATTGCAAATTACCAAATCTGATAATAACTTAATACTATTTATCCCAGCACCCTTTGCACTATGTTCCACATTTAAATAATTTTTATTGGACTCTTCATTGCACTCATCTCTCTACATTGTTTCTGTTTAGAGTATGTTAATATTAGTTTGTCTATATTAGTGTGTATATATTGTTTGTTTGTTTGATTGTTTTGAATGTGTAAGCACATTGTGAGCAACTATGCTCCAAAGGAAAATTCCTCGTAAGTGTCTTCATACCTGGTCAATAAAGCTGATTCGGATTCTAATTTTGATTATCATACTAACATCCTAAACTAAGATAGTAAACCTGGTGAACATAGCTACTACTAAACATGTACTACTTAGCGTTTCCAAGCGAATGTGCAAGTATGGCCTCACAGGTCTGCTAACATGGCTGTGGACTTACTGGTTTTTTTCATTGTCAATTAAATATATCCACTCTAACATCAATTATTACAGTATGTTCTGTGTGTGCATTTGCAGACAGGCAAACATTGGTCATTTACAAGCTAATGCACACTAAAGGAGACACAATGAGTATTACACTGTAAGCGTTCTCACATAACGGGCTGCCTTCTCAATGTGTTTATAGAGCTGATATCAACATAAAATGTGAGCTATGTAGGACATGAATAAAATACCCTTTATTGTCCTATTAGATTGTTCAGTGGCAACAATATGTCCTGCCAAGTGGTTTGTTCTAGAAACAAACCACTTGTGTTCTCTAGGAATGAACTCAAACCAGAGCAGAGACTAAAAGCACAAAACACATGAACCTGTGAAGCAGCATGCTACTGGTGCTGCTGTTGGGTGCGGTGGTTCTCTGTGTCGTTGTTGTGGTGATTGTGGGGGTTGAGGTGGTTGTTGTGCTGGGTGTTGTAGGCGGTAGTCTGGTTGAGGATGGCTTCAAACCTATGGGCAAATAGACAGTTGACTGTAAATCTTTCGTACCTGATTGACTGATTTAAGCACTAATTATCAGTAAATCAGTAACTAATCCTTAATTAACCATTTCTTACTCATTCATTTAACAGTAGCTACCAGGCTGTTTACCAGTAACTAATCATTAATTAGCCATTTGTTACTCATTTATTCCTCAGTAATTACTTATATTGTTTCCCCTTTATTGTTATTGTCAAATGTTATTTCCCAAATCCTTGGAGGTTAAAAGGGAAGTAAATCTGTTATTTATTGGTATCAAATATTTTTGAGTCGTGCAAAAAATTCTTCCTGCCTTTTGTCAGATGTGGGGGTCTATGGCTGCTGCATAGCGCAGAAAATATCAAGTCTCACACATACTGTAGGCCAACACACAACTCCTGCTGTCAGGGCGTTTTTAAAAACTAAATTGTAGTTGAGTGCAAACACAGCCGAATCCGAGCGTTAGGAAAAAAAAGGAAAATTTTAAGTTTGAACTCACCTGTGACAAGCACGTCAAACGTCACAGTGACAGTCCCCACGTCGTTACTGACAGAACAGACGTACCACCCTTCATCCTCAGAAGTTACAGAGTTGATAGAGAGAACACTGCCATTGGGGGAAGAAGAGCTGATGTTGGCTGACGGGAGCATCCAGGTGTATGACGGGCTGGGGTTTCCCACAGCCGAGCAGTTCAGTTGTAGAGGATATCCTTCTGTGACAGTGATCCGACCAGGATAGAACCCTTCTAGCTGAGGTTCATCTGCGGGGTGGACAGAGAAAAATACATTAACACAAACAGCTAACAAGTCCAACAGTTAAGTAAACAGATGGCCGTCAAAGAAGAGTTTGACACATTTGAAATTCTCTTCAATTCCCCTGCTCCCTGAGCGTTTAGTTGACCCATAACCCTAATTAATGTTGGGCAAGTTACTTCCAAAATGTGATACATTATAGATTACTAGATACTGACATTTGAGAGTAACCATTTCACTACAGACATAGTTACTCTCCAAGGCTGATCAACAAATTGCCACTAATTTGTTGTTTTAACGTGTTTTTTTTTTTTTTTAGTTATTTTTCGCATGACAATATTCTGGTTGGCTCAATCACTGCAAGATTAAGGAGTGTAGTTTTTCTTCTTCTTGTCATACTCACAGTACACGGCGGCAGTGATGTTTTGTGACGTCACCACTGGAGGGGGCTGTGGTCCTTCAGGTCCCAGTTCAAGCTTTGCTTCACACCAGTACTGGCCTCCATCATCTTCTTTACTGGGTGTGATGTTTAAAGAGAAGATCTCAGTCACTGGTTTCTTCTCTGTGTTGATGCTGGACTGAGGTTTACCCAGCGCTGTCTGTCCTCTGTAGAACGTCACAATGAGGTTTTCAACAGGAGCAACGTCCTGTACTGTACACTGCAGAGTGTACTGATGTCCCTCAAGCATCGGCCCAATGTGATTAAAGCTGAGGATACACTATCTGGAGGCTCTGTGGGGACGAAGAGAGAGACATGCAGGCTCACGTTCAGTAACCACATAATCTCATCACATCATCACTTACATAGTTTTTTGTGTTTACTTACGGTACACAGTTAGATTCAGTTTGCTACAACACTGGGCCCGAGAAGGAGAGTATAATAGCAAAATACTGATGGTTGCCATTGACTCATTCTCTCAACCGTCCATGAAATTTTGTTTTCGCTTTTTTTGGGACGTCCAAAAGGGCTCTCCACATCAAACTGGATGTCAATGCAAGTAGGACATACAGAGCAGTCGGCAGAGGTTGGGTCACCATGCTTCACTACCAGTCTGGCTGGGGTGAACACAGGTCGGTCTGCACAGTGTTCATCTGTAACACAGACATTCAATTAGAAAATTTGGATTTTAAACAGCTTGTTGTGGAATTAACAATCAGACACACTTTGAAAGCACATACAAATCTGTCCTTCCCTATTAAAACATTTCATTCTAATATGATAAATAGGATCAACTGGTTAACATGGTTGTATTGAGTTTAATTGTAGGCCTAAGGATAAAATATTTGTCATTTTGAACATTTATACACCCTGTTACCAAAATAAGGACGAACACTTCTATACATTGGCATGTGTTGTGTCATGTCTTTAATGAGGAAAATGCTTCCACCTCCAATTGTGTTATTGAATATATTAATGTTGAGGTCTCTGATGGTAACTCTTTATTTGCCAATCAGTTCACGCAGTTTTGCTCTGATGGCAAGTCTAGCAAAGAGCTTATACAAAATGTTATACTTAGTATATTCGTGAAGCTTGGAACACAACTTCCCGCTTGATAAATAAATTGAAATGAATATGCTAGACCCTACTGTATGTATTTTTTGATATGTCTTTTGTTTCAAAGTAACTTCATTTTTTCCACACTTTAGAATACAATACTAAGTTCTTAAATAAAATACAAACGCTTGAATGCCCTAAGGAATCACGAAAATGAATAGTCAAACGTGACCTAAAAATAAAGGCACTGGACAGAAAATGCAAAAAACATAAAAAAACACTAGACAATTCTTTCATATGAAAGTATGTTGTGAATTGTAAAGTAGTTTGTAGACAATTCCGTATTTAAACGGGAACAGTCTTTTGGAAAATCTAACCCTTTTTACAGTGTCTGCGAAATTATCCCTTTTTTTATGGAAATAGAGTTTACTTACACAGGGGGACCATAAAGCTGCCAGAACCATCAACAACAACCAGAAGAAAGAATGAAAAAATTATTAAAAGATATTTTTTTGTACAAAAAATGGCAAAAAAAGCGCCCAAAAGGTGGTCAGGGAATTAAAGGCCCATCCGTTTTGTATTTTTACGTAGTCAAAAAATTTGGGACGCTTCTGTTTCTCCCCCAAAAAAACCCCCTTAAGTTTTTCAGTTAAAAGGGAAAATGTGGTTTTCCCCATTTCCGGGTTTTTTTCTCACCTTTTAGATTCATTCAAAGAACCCTTTTGATTTGCATAAATTTGGGAGGCAAAAGGTTTAAATTGGGGTTTTAGGGAGGGGGAGCCCTATTTACAGTGAATGGGATCATTCAAAACAGCCTTTAAATTTTTAATTTTAAAGGGTTTTTTTACCAGTAGGCATATTAATGTGTTAGGGTTGATTTGTTTTTTAAACAAAAAGAATACTTTTCAATTCACTTTCATATTTTTATTTTTCTTGGCAGGCAACGGGTTTTACCCCCAAAAATGAGCCAATTTAACCCGTTGAAATATTGGTGGAAAAAATTAAACTTTTTTAAAAAGAAAAGTTGATTTTTAAAGAAAAGGGACAAACCTATATCCCGTGATTATGGTGCGGGGTTTGGGGGGCCACCCCCCGAATTTTTTGCATTAAACACTTCTTTCGATTTTTGGGGTTTTTAGCACCTATTTTTACTTTTCATGAACAGCAGCCCCAAACTATCTTTTTAGAGGGGAAAATTCATCCAAATTAAAAAAATGGAAACATTGCAAAAGGCTCTTATGCATTCAGTTTTCGTGTGTTTATTTTCCTTTGATCGACTTTAATGTACAAAAATAATTCTGGGTGGAGGAACAAACTAAAGTTTGGTACGGCATTCATGGGAAAAAAGTTGGGGGTGCGAGCTTTAAGCAAAAATTACTCAATTCCGGGGCTCTTCGTCAGTTCATGAGACCTAGGGAAAATGGGCCGGGACTCGGATTTCTTTTCCTTCGCTTGTGCACATACGCACATAATTGTTTACCCGCCATCATTTTTAATGATGGTTTGGGAAAAAATACCAGTGCATTTTTAAAACCCCCGGGGGTTAAAAACCCTATTTCCGGGGGGGGGCACCATTCGGGGCCGCCCCCCCTCACTCTGACATTTCTTTCCCTAAAACAGTATAGGTCCCGTGCTATGTAAGGGATTTTTGATCCTTTTTTGGGCACTGGGCCCTTTATCCCCCAAGACAAATAATTTTTTTCTAGAAAGTAAGGGAAAACTTTTTTTTAAAAAGTTTTGTTTAATAGCATAAAAAAAAAGAAAACAAAACTTAATTTTAAATTTTAAGCAAAGGAAATAGGAAAAAGGGAAACCTAAAAAAAATGTACAAAGAAATCCCTGTTCTGTAAAACCAGAAATGAAATCTGTCAGAGAACCTGGAAAAGAAATTTCTATAATTAAATTTTTCGGGGAAACACAAAGGGTTTTTTGTTTTCCAAAATTTTTGGGAGGAACTTCAAAAACCCTTTTTTTTTCCGGGATAAGGGCGGGCCCGGTTTAAGGGTCAGGATTGCTTTTATGGTAGGAAATTTCCCGTGCCTTGTTGGGTAAACTGAGACCCCAGGCAGAGAGCTGGTGGGGGGTTCATAAAACACCGTGTCTGGTTCCTCAATCTTCACTTTTGTCTCACTGCTTCTCCGGGGCGCAGAGCGGGAGAACAGCGAGGGTTTAGGAGCTTTAAAACCCAAACTTTTTCGGCACCAGCCAAATTTGATGATGCCCCATGGAGGGGAAGGGGGCTTAAATATACATGACATTAAAAAAGATCATATTTACTAGGGTTGCACAGTATATAGTTTTCTTATCTTCATCGCAACATTGCAAAATCAACTAGCGCAATATTCATATAGCTGCAACATGTCGCGATAGAGGCGATTTTTTTTGTATTTGCTGAAAGAAAATATCAATAGAATATTGTAAATTAAAATGTAACTCATTCTTTTTTAATTGGTGCCTTCTATGTTCAATTTAATGTTAAATTTGTTCAATAAAAGAATGTTGGAAATGATTTCCTTTTTATTTGTTTTAAATTCAAAAAGCAATTTGTTGTGTTTCAGAAGAATACTAAAAGCAACAGAAAGGCACACCTGAGTACACTTTAATATCTGTTAATTTATTGCAAGTAATATCGTTATTGCAATACTCTACAACGTTATCGTATATCGCATACTTTCCTCATAGTGTGCCACCCTAATATTTGCTTTTACTATTCAATGTTTTGATAATAATAATGTGCACAATTCTGCACAAAACTGTACAGCTATTTCATTTTAGTATATTCAGATTTATCTTACTCTTTTACATATTTTTTTAAAATATTTGTATTGTTATGCACTACAAAAATCAAGGCAAACTCCTTGTATGTGTAAACCTACCAGCCAATAAACCCAATTACTAATAATTACTTGAGCCATGAAGTTGCCCAAATGTGTTCTCTTTTACTGGAGACGAGTTTATCTGCTGACAGCCATGTAAGCTAGTATAGGTGAGAGTATTTGCATTTACCTGCACCAGGTCCAGCACCACCATCGGCTGCAAGACATCTTTGTAGTGCTCCACCAGTGACTGTTGCGTGAGTCCGGGTCGGAACATGATGTTGTACAAAATGGCCTCCAGCATGCCTTTACACACCTGTCGGTTCAGATTGCCGTCAACCATGCGCCACGGCCGGCTGAGGAAACTCACATTCTCACTGTGGAAAAAAGGTTGGAAACGGAGAGAAGGAAGAGATGACGCACATGAAACACAAATGCAAAATGAACTGCAATAGATACTAGACAATTAGTCAATGAATCCCTCTAAGTCTGCACTTACCTATTATCAACACTAGCTGGCGTTGTTGGACAGCACGCTTCTCCCTCCTTTCACCAGCTCTTCTGTTCGCTCGGACCCTACGATCTCTCTTTTCCTGTCTTATCTCAGTTTCCACCTTCTCCTTGCCTGCCTCCTGTTCTCTGTCCTCTTTAGGCAGCATCTGCTTCCCTGCCTCCTCCTCCTCAGGCTGCATCTGCTTTCCTCCCTCCTCCTCGGGCTGTACCTGCTTTCCTCCCTCCTCCTCGGGCTGTACCTGCTTTCCTCCCTCCTCCTCGGGCTGTACCTGCTTTCCTCCTCCTCCTCGGGCTGTACCTGCTTTCCTCCCTCCTCCTCGGGCTGTACCTGCTTTCCTCCCTCCTCCTCGGGCTGTACCTGCTTTCCTCCCTCCTCCTCCGGCTGCATCTGCTTTCCTCCTTCCTCCTCAGGCTGCATCTGCTTTCCTCCCTCCTCCTCAGGCTGCATCTGCTTTCCTCCCCCCTCCCCCATGTTCAACAATGTGTCTCCACTCCCATCATCTACCCGCTCTTTCTGCTTTTCCAAGTGTTCTTCCTCATTGGATTTCTCTTTTGTTACATCACTCGACAACCCCTCTGAGTCCCTTCTGTCCTCGCCCTTTTGCCCGTCCACAGCCATTTTTTTTGCCGGCGGCTCCTCCAAGTCCTGGCGGCCTCGCCTGCCTTTGCGCATGAAGGGGATGTTGTGTGGTTTCTCCAAAAAGGGGAGTTGGTCAGATGTGAAGCGTGACTGGGACCACTGCTTGGAGTTTACGGTCAGCAGCCATGGATCAGCGTGCTGCATCAGCACCCAACGTATGCCCAAACCCCCGACTTTTAACACCTGGCCTTCTTCTTGTAACTCCTGGGGCAAAGAGGGAACATTTTAAAATCTGGCACAACCACAGAAAGAGCAGAAAATAGGAAACTGATGGTTCTGTAGTTGGAATTTGCTTTTCCAAAACCAAAACTGTGATCAAAGGTGTAAGGAATAGATTTGACAGTGTATCTACTCATAAGCTGTTAACATTAGCATGTGCAGCTAACCAGCTTGGCACCAAGAGTAGCAAGCTAGCGCTACCTCCATAGCCAAAGACTGAACCGTTCCTGGGGGCTTGGTGGGGACAGACAAGATGTTGGTTTGTCAAATTTGATATTTCTTTCTAATTACCAGTGAGTTTTCGAGAAAAAGTGCATAGTGCAGTAATCGTGGATTGGCTTTCAGCTTTATTTTGTAGATACTGCACATTTTACATGCAGTTTTTACTGAATTCATATATTTTTATGGTATAATATATATATATTTTTTATAGGGTATTACATGTCAAACAGTCAGATTCCGGTCTTAACACATAAATGTGCTTACCGTCATGTACTGCTGCAGGCTCCTGGTGCGTCCGGACTGTGGTTCCTCCAGGTGTAAGTGAGTCTTATAGAGGTTATGTATTTCCAAACCTCTCTCACCAGCTGCATTTAAACTCTTCCGGAGCTGAGCGCATGCTTCAATGTCCTGAGGAGTGTATCCTCTCTGCTCAATCAAACGCCTTTCGCACTCTTTCACACTGTTGGGAGAAGAGGAGGAGAAACGGGTGGAGTAGGTAAGGATGGAGGGCAGCAGGGATGGACCACATTTAGTCAAGTCCAGTGGTGGAGAGTCTGAAACTGAAGAAAAGAAGCAAATTAATAAATTATTTCCTGCAGATGAAACAGTGTTTGTAAATGCTTACGTGCGTTGGTACTTACTCTCCTTACTAAACAAGTTGTGGGCAGGTGTGTTGCGCAGTTGCAACCTCATAATACACGACTCCACCACGATGTTATCAGTGGTGTTGAGGTTACGTATTTTTACTAGAAACAAAAACAAAATAACAATTTTACAAATCTGAATTAAATGATCAATTAATTGTGTCTGAACAACAATCCTAAACACTAAGATATTAAATTCACAATTATATAAAACAGAAAAAGGAGCTAAAAACAGAGATTGTGTAACATTTTTGCTTGATAAAGGACAGTTGACTAATCAATGAATTGAATTTGAGTTTTGAATTTAAATACACAAAAGAGCACTTTTTAAAGTAAAACAAAGTCTTCTTTTTTTCGGTATTCAAGTCAAATTTAAGTTACAAAAATTTTAGGTTTTTGTTCCTGTAAATAAGCTGTAAAGCTTGCTTGTATTAATTAGCTTTGATATATAATATGATTAACATTTGCTATTTTCTTTTGATATAAATGTAAAATGTATTGAGACACTTTAAATTATCTTGTTTGTATACAATTCAATATGTTTTATCATTTCCTTAGCAACTTGAGAGAAAATAAAAAACTAGTCATTGTTACCAAATAGTTTTTGTAAGCTTTAAATATTGCTTCACATTAGATTAAATACAGATAATGATTAGCCTAAATGTAATCAGTGCAAGATGATTTTTTATAGGCTTGATTGGATATGGATTCAAAAAGGATTCACAGTATGTAAATGTAGTTACTTTACCCATGTATGTATGTTGTATGTATGTATGTATATTCATATCTATAATATTCATGTGGATTTGTTAATTTGTTATTTTAACATCCTGTTAGGATGTATGTGTATGTTGTGTGTGATGGTGTCTGTAAAGCTACTGGGACCTTGAATTTCCCCTTGGGGATAAATAAAGTATCATGTGATTGCAGTAGACATCAAAAAAAATATTTAAAAAAAATATAAATCAATTTTTAATCGGTAGAGCTTGCGTCGCGATTCAAATACGAATAGATTTTTTTTTTTTTGCACACCACTAATATTTTAGATTCAAATGAGGTTAAAGGTGCCCTGACATACAAAACCGTTTTTACTTGCATTTTTTAAAATATGTTAGGTCCATATGTGTTTGTGTTATGTCGTGAATGTGAAAATTAACTGCTGCCGCCTGTCAGCTCTAGCCATTGAAAAGAAAAGGGTGGAGAAATCAGGCCAATTACAAAAGCTGGTCAGTCTGACTAGTTGCGCTGAGTAAAGGATACTGATAGCTAGGCTCTCATTGGCTAGCTGTTAGCCAATCAGAGTCAAGCAGCTTAGCTTGTTGAATAATAATGAGAACTGGCAAAAATTGAGCTGAGTCTTCTTGTGGGCTTTCTTCCACAATACAATGGCTTGAAACAAGGTAACCAAGGCATTTTTTTCCACACAGACATTACCACAAATACGTGGCAGGGCAAATTTAAAAGCTCCTCCAAAGACAAGCGAGACATATTCCCACATTACATAAGCAGAAAAAACATTTATCTAAGAAAAGTAAGGGGAAAAAATGTAACTCTACCTATGCCAGGAAAGCAGTATCCGCGCATAATCAGGTAGTTGGTGTGAGACGCTTGATGTGACTTCACCTCCAGTCTTTTTTTCCCCTCACAGTCATCACCGTCGTCATCATCATCATCTTCCTCTTCCAGAGCGGCAGCCATACTGTAAAGCCGCGGTTTACCTCAACATTATATTTGAACACAAACTTGAAATTGTTCCATTAGTTAGTTAATCAAAAGCAGCGAACAATCACAGTGAACACTTCAGGTTAAATTTACTAAGACTGCCACAAATTACCGTCAAGGGTGCAACATTACGCCTCAACACAATTTTACAATCTAGCAACATTTATTAAGACTTGTGATGTAAATGACCGCAGCAGTTTATCTTCCTTGCATAGTCTCGCTAAATAAGATGCTGTCACTGAAGTACTTTTATTGTCTCACTGTCTCCCCCTCACTGTTTGCACAGTTAGTCAGTGGCAGTAAGTACATTCACTCAAGTACTACAATGCGGATGTACGGTACTTCCACTGTATTTCCATTTTAAGCTCCTTCTACTCCACTACATCTTAATGGGACATTGTACTTTTTACTAAACTACATGTAAGTTTGTTACTTTTTACCTTAAAAGTATTGTTTCTAAAATGATATATTGGTATGACTTAAACTATGAAATAGTAACGCACATAAAGCATAGTAGTTAATGAGCTCAGGCTACAACATAATAGTAATTTTAAAGTATTAATAATAATAATAAGAAAAAATAGTATATAAGGAAGCACTACAATGACGCGGACCATACATTTGAACTTTTACTTGTAATTAAGTATTTTAAGTGCGACATTGCTACTTTTACTTAAGTAAAAGATCTGAATACTGGCTATGTCTACCTTTGTGTGTGCGTCTTATAAAATAGTGCCACCTGCTTTTTCCTCGACAGTGATACATCGGGTGCATCGGCCATTTGCATTTCTGCGCATCTACAGCATAGGAACACACAAGGCCATGCTTTTCTTCTATTTTACCGGCACAAAGCCACAAGGCCCTTTTGTGATAAAAGGCGTTTTCATTATGTTGTTCTCTGATGACTGTAAAACAGCCACTTGAAGTTTACTTACATGTGCCGCGGGTGCTCTTAGCAACATCTCTGTTCCAGTTACTGTGCACAATCTCCTCTAGGTTATAAATACATTGACATGCAGTACACAGTCTATACCTCACCTCTTGACTACTTCATTGTCCACCATGTTGCTGTCCACCACCACCATCTGTTTAGGAATGGACAGGTACACACTCAACAGTCCCAGAGACATCAGGCTGAGGGCGGCCACACAGGCCCCACCGGGAGAGTCCATAGAGTAGCGCAGCATGTCCAACACATCTGGAGGCTCCTCTGATGCCTCGTTCATGGCAGCAGCCACTCTTGGCAGCTCATCTTTGGGCGGATGATCATCTGTCTGATCTCTGCTAGATGGATCTTCACCAGAACCAGCTGTGACGCAATCTTCCGGGTCTTTCTGTTCATCTAGTTTGTGTGTTGCCTCGGGTTTCTCGTTGTTCACCTCCAACAACATCTCTTCTCCTTCAATTTTACTTTGGTCTCTCTCTCCTTCCTTTGTGGAGTCACTGCCAGCCTTCTCTGGTTGTGCCTCTGGTTCGCTTGTTGCCAGTCTTTTTCCTCCATCTTCTTTCCTTTTGCTTTGTTTTCTTTCCCTCTCTGACCCTGTTTTTTTCGCTACTTCTTCGCCATTCTCTGGCCTGTTCTTGGTTTCATGGTAGAAAGCAATGAAAGGTATGTCGTCTGCTGTCCCGTTGTTAATAAGACTCCTCAAGAAGCGGAAGGAATCAGTGCACAGTGAGTGTGGAAAACGCCACGAAAAACACCTGTCGGAACAAAGTGTGAGAGGCGTGGTCAAAAAGCTTTGTAATCAAACAGTACACAGATTTAAATATTACTGCTAACAAAAAAGGAAATGTTTTGACCAAATATTCCCAGGTTTCAACTCAGGCAGAACACAAGAAGCAGGCTGTAAGGTTTGAATCAATATTAGTTTTGAGTTGGCTACATAAACTACCACTCTAAAAAAATCAATAAAATTCATATAAATTCCGTGGTCCTAATATTGGTAGAATCAGCCACTGCTTCTTTCCAGTCTGAATGAACATTGTATAGAAGATGTTGCAGTTTCGAGGCTTTTGATTGGAAATGACTCCCTATGAAGCAGTGACTTATAAAAGGCAGGAACTACAGAACAGGGCTCAGAAACCAAAGCTGGAGAATAACTGTAAGTAGAGTTTCTAAAAAGGTCCTAGATAAGCTCTTGCAGTCACAAAAGGCATAAATAAATTGCTCTTTTACATCCTACTAATGGCTGCCATGATTACAATTAACACTCATCATTCCCGTAACCACTGACCCCTATATTCGCTTATAGGCAAAACAGATCAGTGGACGATATTGTGGCTCTAGCCCTGCACTCAGCCTTGAAGCATCTTGACAACCGCAAGCATTCAGGTATGTCTGAATGCTTTTTCTGGACTACAGTTTAGCTTTTAATACTGTTCAGTCCACCAATCTAGTGGCTAAATTGGCAGGTCTTGGACTGCCCTCTCCCACCTGTTGTTGGATACTTGACTTTTTAACCAAAAGATTGCAGATGGTTTGAGCACTGGGACCCCTCAAGGCTGCTGCCTCAGCCCAAGATTGTTCACACTATACACCCATGACTGTTTATCTTCCAAGAAACTCTGCCGGATTTACAAATTTCCAGACACATCTATCCTGGGACTCATCAGGGGAAATGATGAGACGCAGTAAAGAAAGCAGGTGGACAAAATACTGGCCTATGGGGAGGAAAACTGCCCCCCCCCCCCCGAACCCCTGGAAATTAAAGGTGCTGTGGTGGGGCGCGTTCACAACTTTCAGTTCCTGGGCCTGCACATCACCAACACTCTCAGCTGGTCAGAGAACACCCTGGCTACTGTGACAAAGGCTCAGCAGAGGCTGTACTTTATCAGGTCCCTGAAAAAAGACCGCCTGAGCCATCAGCCATCAGCCTAGAGGGGGCTGGTAGAAAGTGTCCTTACAAGGGGCATTACTGTGGTATCCACAGCCACTATTGCTTAGGTGGAGAAGCTCTGGTTGGGTGCGGAGACACCATAGACCAGAGAGCATAAGAGCAAATCGAAAGCACTTTCAAAACAGTTTGTACCCAGCAGTCATCAGACTGCTAGCCAAGGAGATTCTATCTGGTTGGAAGTACCCTGTCCCACCTCAGACTTAGACACATTGAGACCACATGTGCACACACATGCGTACACACGCACACCTACCTCAATTCTGTGCAATAATCATGGGCACAAGTTTGTACTTTGCATTTCTGTATTTACTGTACATTTTGTTATAAATTAGTAAGTGGACTTCTGTATCTGCTGTGTCTTTTTCTTTAATAATGAGTGTTTGTTTTTTTACCGTGAGTGATCCGCACAAGTATTCAAATGCGTCTGTATGTTGTACTTGAGCAAAAAAAAAACTTGAATTAGGTGGTATTAATTTGCAGGTTGCACTAAGTTTAGTTGTTGTAGAAGATTGTACATGTTATTCTGTATGAGAAGAAGTGGGAGCTCTTATTGTGAAGAAACAGCAAAAGTTGCAAATAAAAAGTAGCATTAACATCAATATAAAATGTAATACTGCACATGGTCTCTTACAAATATATCAAAACAAATACAAAATAAAAAAACACAATAAGTAAGGCAGTCTTTTGCAGATGCTACAATGATACATGTTGGCCAGTTTAGTAAATTAGATAATGTCTGTCAATTGACATCTTAGATGAATAAATTATAAGTGATTTGAGTATTCAGAGCAATCTGTGTACCTGTAGTAGGACTGGGACAGCTGGTAGGACATGGGCAGGATGGGCAGCGCTCGGTTCTTCTTCGGCCCAAACGGCTGATTGACCCGACGGCGGTTGACCAGACCCCTCTTCCTGCATTGTACAAACACTTGGCACAGCAGCTCCTGGTTGTACTTACTGTACATGTGGAAGGTCTAAGAGAGAAGACGGATAGATAATCAGATCTAATGGACACTGGAAAGTTTAAAATAACCTCCTGTTCAGACTTTATGTAATTTCTAACTGATTTCCATTTTCATGGTGTTTCTAAGCCTGTTTTTTTTTTTTTTATATATATATCTGCTGCCCTATTTAGTTTTTTATCGTAAGGGCTCCTGCACACTGGCTGTGTTGTAAGCGCGTCAGCTGGGTGGTGTGTCAATTTTTTATTTTTGCCCGCACTGCCTGCTCGCACGTCTCAGGCAAAAACGCATGCATGCTAGAAATAGGACCCACGCCTATGTTTTCACGCAACACACAAGCGTGTTAGAAGCGTTTCCAGTCAAAATAGAATTCAAAAAGATGTTTGTCATTTTGACACAAATACATTTATTGTCAATAAATGACATATTGATGTTTCAAAATCTCTAGGTTTTGACATAAATGCAGTTATAAATGTAATTTAAAAATTATCGATTTTCAAATATTGCACCGTTCAATACAGAATGAAATATTCTGTAGCCTATTTTGCCGTCAATACTGCCAACGTTGTCTTTGCTGTTATCAAATCCGTATATATTTATGTTTAACATGAAGTATAATACTGCTCATGAAAGGTGCTACACAAATAAATTGAATGAACAAGGGGAAGCAAATTAAAGATGGCCGTACCTGAAAGGATCTGGACGACTTCATCTGAATGTTGGTCATGGCCAGAGTGCTCTGGATCAAGTTATGTAACACTATGCTATGAATGTCATCTGTGCTGCAATGTACACACACAAGAAAACAATTAACTGCGACCATGACATTACATAAAATGTATTCAGTAGAAGAAAATCTAACTGAATCCTAACCAGTTGAGATCGTCTTTCCATGCCACCCGCCTTCCATCTTCTATTGTTGAGACCTTAAACCTGTAACGCACACAAACAGCGTCACACAAACTGCACCCAGCCATCAATGCTGGTCAAAAGTCAGCACGTCAAACCACCTCCTCCTCCTCTTCTTCTTACCGTGAGAAGAGCTGATGTTTTGTGTCAGGCATGATCATATCACGAGCGCTCAGAAAGACAGCGCTGAACTTCTGTCTGAGGAGCCTGGCATACTCAGAGAACGCTTTCCCACAATCCTAAAAACAACACAACCAAATATATATGTAAGAAATAATAAGTCAACTTCAAACTTTCAGAACCAAAACATAGAGTAACAATAACATCTACGAAACAAAAAGACACCTCTGGATTGTCTGGATCTGCAGGTTTCTTTGCTTCCAGCCGTCTCATCAGAGGTTTGTCCTGGTACACCTCAGCCAGACAGATCCTGCAACACACAGTTGACAGTTGAACAACACGTGCGAGTTTGTGTAACATAAATGTGTGCTTTTATTATGTCTACCTACCTGTAGTTTAGAAGAGTCTGAGGGTTTTTGAGAATGTATCGTGTGCGACGCCCGACAGCGAGAGAGGTTTTATCCATTGATATCTCAAACTCTGCTTGGAGAAGGTCTCTTACCAGACAGTAAGGTATGAATGCCCTCTTCAACTGCAGCACATTAAAAACACACAATGATGTTTTGATCTAAACAAGCACACACAAATGCTCATTGCATTTTTTTCCACTGGATCAGTGGTTTCTGACCTTTTTGGCATGTGACCCATTAAAACTAATCAATGTCTTCTACTGATCCCTTGCTTTGGGTTATGCCTTTGTGCACACTTGGAGTAGGAGAGAAGCCCAAAGAGATGACATTATCCAGTACTTCGACAAAAAATTGCAATATAAATGAACCTAATTTTGTGTCGCAGAAATCTGTTTTAATTTCCTTCCAATTATTGAATCATCTTGTGACTAATCACATTTATCTTTGGGCCACTACGCTAAATGATTAAAAGTTTAAAAAGCAAAATAATATTAATGTTGCATCAAACATAGTATATAAGACATCACTTTGATCCATGGTATTTTATCTTTTTTCCCCCCTTTTTTTTTTTTATTACATCTAAAGAGGAATCCTGAGATCATAAAAATCCATCTGGTTTATTTGGCCATAACTGGTAGACACGGGTCCATGCAAAGGTTGGGTACGACAACACATTAAGACAACACTTCTCCGTGTAGTTGTGTGTGCGTACCTTGCTGTTGAGCAGTTGTGAGGCCACACTGCAGAGCATCATCAGGGAGTCTTCCTGTACAGACCAGTAGACTCTCTGTCTGGTCATCCTCTTCAAAGCTCGGTGGTCGGCCTCGTCGTGGGCAGGCAGGCGTTTCTTGGGTTCTTTACGGCAAAAAAAACAAACAATCTTTCAACGGTCTTCAGTCTTTAGTCCATCAGTCAAATGCGTGATTTTTTTAATCTCACGCTGTACCTTTCTTCTTCTTGCGTGGGGCCTTGACAACCTCCTTTTTGCTTCTTTTCCGTTTTTGTCTCTTTCCTCCGATCCACCTGCTGGTTTCTGGAAGCAGGCTCAATATCCACCTGATTATAAACATGTGAGAACATAAAACACTGTCTGTAGCCTAACTTTTTATTATTTTGTCCAATCAATTTATATCAAAGCGGGTTTGCTAAATAAAAGAAAAACCTCTGCATAACTGCAATCTAACAACAACACAATCTACATCTTCCAAAACCATCACAGTTGAATCAACACCTCAACAGTTTCCACAAAAACTGAACAATATAACCTTTATTGCAGGATTGTTTTCAAGTATTTAGAATTCAACTCCATTAGTTTTACCTTGTTGCTTCTAAAAATGTAGTGTATATAAATATATAATGAAGCAATAAAGAAATGAAATTGACTGAACTCATACCTCAACAGTTTCTAGCAGTAGTTGCTTGGCAGTCAGTGGTCGCTTGGCAGTCACATAACGAGGTGCAGTGCTTCCTCCTGTTGCACACACATTTATTTAAATAAATGTCTGTTAAGTCACTTTCTACTTCCGTATGAGGTAACACAATGAATTAAAAAATAAAGAAATTCATGATGTTCTATGCAGGAGCAACTCACCAGCTTTAAGGGCAATCCTGAGAGCATTTTTACTCAGCAGGCTCTTAAGTCGGATTTTATTCTCCTTTGCCTCTAAACCACTTGGAATCTAAAAAAAAAAAAAAAAAAAACAGATACATGTAAACAAACATTAGGCCACATTTAATATTGTCCCTGTCTACATGCACATACATACTGTTACTTACCGTTCTGACAGCAAGAAGGTGATTGGTCCACAACCAGTTGCGTTTAAGATGAGCAAAGAATTCAGAGTCCAGACCTCCTGCTCCTTTACCGTCTCCTGGTATCGACCAGTCGTCACACGCTTCACGACTGCCCCTGTGTGTGTGTGTGTGTGTGTGTGTGTGTGTGTGTGTGTGTGTGTGTGTGTGTGTGTGTGTGTGTGTGTGTGTGGTGTGTGTACAGAGTCATCAGTGCTACTATAACACAGTACTGGTGATGAACTGTATTTATACTTTTTTTCTTTGGTAAAAGCCTTGAGTTGATTACCATTTAACACAAGAAAAATAGAACAGGTAGAGTAAGTTAAATGGCTTTATGTTGTTTACAGCTGATTTATTAGCTCATAGTGACTTATTTATTTAATAACAAGCTACAACTTAGACCAATATTGGAGTAAGGGTGACACAAATGTCATAAAATTTATTTAGACCCTTCATCATAGGCTAATTGAATTAACTGACCTTTACATCTTGCACTGTAATTTGTATACTACTGCTAGATTTGACTACTTTTGTATTACTCTGTTGTAATCCTTTCAATTCTATTTAGTGTCTTTCGATATTATCTTTTGATATTGGCTTGTATTTCTTTTATTTTATACATTGAATTGCTTTGTTATTATGAGGCGGCATACAAATAAACTTGTTTTGCCTTACAGAGGAATCACACTCCACTTACTTGAGCAGGTATGCCAATCCTACGAACACGTTGCGTTCATGCACAAAGGAAGGAGCATTTTCTTCGTCTGTGGCACTTCTCTTGTTGCGGATTACACCTAAAGAAATGCAAACAAAGACAGACAGGTACATTTTTAAAAAGTGAAATATATAAATTTCCATATGATTGCCGGTGCTGTGAGTGATTCTGTTTATGTGTGTGTGCGCATGTACCCAGTGGTGTATTGAGGCAGACACACATCAGGTCAAACCAGTAGTTTTCTACATCTTCAGCAGTGTTAAATGCATACTGGCGCTTCTCAAATGGTTTGTCCTGTGACTCTGTGACCAGCCAGTAGTGAGGCTCAGCGCTGGTGGTGTCAACAATGGTGGCATTGCGCCTCAGGTACAAAAACACCTGTAGTGCAGATATGAAGACAACATTTTTTGACCAAATAAAGAGCTTCTGTTTTCTGATGTGATTACAATGCTGCCTTACTTCTACTACTACTACTACATCTGGTTTCTTTTGCAAAGTCAACTTCTCATACTCTTTTAGTCTCACAAAAAAATAAACAATAATAATTTACTTTGGTTGATTTTAATAGAAAAAACTAAAAAATCAAATCTTTTTAAACCACCACAAACATCTGATGTATAAATAAGCACTTTTTAGGATTATCAATGTATATTGTTTTTGTTTTAAGATTCATTTGTCTTGTAACTTGTATGTTTGTATATACACATTTATCATGTTTTGCATTGCAGAAAAAATATCAGCAAAGTTTGTCTTCTGCTCTTTCAAGCAGAAATTCTGTGATTTATGAAGGGATCAAAGCAGCAGTCAGATAATAAAGTTATTTTTTTTCTGTGCGGTGTCTTTGTTGCATTGACAAACTTGATGTGGTCACTGTGAATACCTGGTCTTTCTCCTTGAACTTCTCCACAGGACCAAACTGCAGCAGACCCATGTAGACCAACTTCTGCAGGTTCTCATGAAATGCAAATATGTATTTCCTTATGTAAAAAAACAAAACATAAACCCTCCATTCAGATTCACAGGAATACGGTGTTTTAGAAAGATAAAAAAAGGAAGAAAGAAAGTCACCGTTTAAAAAGCAGCTGTCTTCTCATTCTGGCTGGCAGCGCCCTAATAAGATGGTGTTGTTTTACAGGGTCGTTGAGGTAATCCTCCAGTCCATCTACCTGTGGACACAAGTCAGCAAATGTGTTTTTATGTACCCAATGTATCTTTCTTCATGTGTTGCAAGCTGTGCTATAAAAAATAGGCCATCAACAATAACTCATGAATGTCTATTTAAGAATAACGGAAATAACATTCATTTTTTTAGGTCCACCTATTTGTAGATGTTATAATGTGTCCACCCCCATTAATTTATCAATGAGAACAGGCTACATTTTAGAATAATATCTTAGTATAACTCAATACAGTTCAACAGTACCACATATTATAATAAAGTTGAATCAACAACTCTCTATAAAACAGTTTTTAACAAAAAACAACATTAAAACCTTTATAAAAGGGAGGATGAATTGCCTTATTGTGGTATTAGACTGAATTAGTTTAAGCAAGGTGTACATAATATTACTGGAAATTGAGTGTATATCACCTGCATGTAACATTTAACAATTAAAGTCTGTAAGTCAGGGACTTTAAGTCAATTACTGTGATTAACTCCATCAGTTAAATATAAAATCTTCAGGTAAAGTACATTTTAATCTCACAAAAAATGTATTGGTCTGAATGCTGACTTTTAGTTTTGTTATAATTTCTTTAGTTGAAGACCAATTTCAGTGATTAAAACTTTTGAGGCCTCAACTTTAGTTAGATTGAATATATATATATAAAAAACAGGCAGTGTGTTATCTTATATTTATGTATACATTTTAACAGTACATCTGACACTGACTGCTGTCCGTGAGAAGTAAGGTAAGTGGGATGAACTGCAGAACATCTTTTTTCAAACAAAACAAAATGTATTTCCTCACCTTATAATTGATCTGTATGACCTGAATGAAGATAGAGAGAGGCAGGCAGAGGAGCAGGTCGCCGACCCTCGCCCAGCCGCTGCCAAACTCCTTGTGCACACGGACAGGAGGCATGAATTTCTTCCATGACTCTTCATCAGCATACACTGAGCAGAGACAGGCAAAAAAGTAAAGATGGTTAGTTAGGAAACAGTTTGTAAAACCTACCCTGAAAGAGAAACCATGTCCCAAAAACAAAATACGTCCCTTTATTCACTATATCTAACAGTACGCAGGACATAAATGTCAAAAAGGCACAGGGGTTTTATTAAAAGAAAAGTTCCCACACATGATGCTCTCTCACCTTTCAGGCCAGACTGAGAGCAACTAGGTGTTGATACATCCTTCAGCTCCTCCTCTTCATCGCCGGATGATGCCACATCCAAGTTACAATCTGCAGCTAGGGGGTCCACAGAGTCTTTCAGATCCTGTTTCTCTTGACAGTCAGGCTGTTTGGCATCAGGATCAAATCTGTTCGGGTCTGTTGGTGTTAGGTCAGTTGAGTGGGAGTCAGTGAAGTTGTGTCTGAGTGGGTGCCCATATATCAGGTACCAGAGGAAGTTATGAACAAGACGCAAGCGATGCATCTTAGGCTGGAAGCCAAAGGTCTTCCCCAATCCCCGAACTATGAAAATGGAGACAAAGAACAAAAAACATGAATAGGGTCCAAAGATATAGAGGAGAATAACATCTGATTTAGTGAATACCAATACAGTGCATACATAGTCAAAAAGAAACTTAAAGAGAGCAGCAACGTGGGCAAAACTGCAAGATCTGAAATCATTTTTTATCCCAAACTCTTCTTTTTCTTTGGGCCCTGACTTGTGGCAACAGTTTGGTATTTTGTGGCCCTGACAAACAGCCCTCCAGATGTTCATGATGACCAAAGTATCTCCTCCCAAGTTGCTGCTCTTCTAATATGCAGTGGAACAGAACCTCTTGTGGGCTGGAACTCTTCTTTCTTCTTCTTCTCTACTTTTTGGGCTTTAGAAGGGCTGCCGTTCGTCTCGTCAGAACCTGATCCTTGTTCTCTGGCTTTCTCTTCGGCGAGCTGCAGACTAAAGGGACAGAAAGGACAGACAAAGCACACTCAAGATCAAGAAGGAAGACACACGGCATATTCCTCATATGGACTAATTGACTCATTTTAAAGTATTTCTTTTGCACTCACCGCACAGCTGCGTAAGAGCTGGAGATTCTGAAGCGGACCTGTTCAATGACTCGGCTCACTATGTCATCTTTGGGCTGAACGAAGGATGAACGACCATCTCAATCTGCAGGAAGAGGAATGTCAACAATTAACAAAAGGCCATTTCTCTTTTCTCTTGCAGTTCTCATCATGACTGTGTATGATAAACTGATTAAAAGGGATAATATATTGTTTACAATCCACTCAATTATTATTAGATAATACCTCACATAGTGAGAATGGTTTTGCAAACAAATTTGTGTAACAAATGGCCGTCACACTTCCATCATATTATTCTAAGCCACTTTCACAATTTATGTTCATTTATTATTTTGATCTATGAATAGAACAACTTGACGAACTTATCTTCAAGTTCCCAGCATTAAAGCGAACAAGCGTATTTCTCAAAATGTCAAACTTTTAGCTGCTTAAAAAAAAAATTCAACGTTTTCAAATCAGCTGGGTGACTTAAATGTCACTGGATACACACTACCGTAAGAGGCCTTCACCGTGCGTTCAGTAGTTTTATTTAGGCAGTGGAAACAATGAATCAAATCCCTACAAGGCTTATAAAATATAACCATAAAAGGTGTGATGCATGTCATTTACATTCTTGGTGATTCCATCCTGTATGATGGTGGTCTTGTAAACCTTAAGTAAGCCTTCTCTGGACAGACTGTCGACAAGACGTATAATAGTCTTCTTGCAGCACTTTGAGCTGGATCCGTCCTGCTTCTCGTCGTCGTTGATTATCTTCTGTAGCCTGGAGAAAACATAGTTGATGTTTGTGGGTTCCCCTCACTTATGGCGAGATTAAAATGCTTTGAAATGAACTGATCACGTTAAAGACTAACTGACGGGAAAAGACCCTCGATGACTTTGAAGCTTCGGACAGCCTCGACGATCAGATTCTTCCTCCTCAGCAGGCGGTACGTCTCATGAGATCTCTCAGACGCCCTTTGGTATTTTGTTTTGCAAGGCGGGGCCTAAAGGGGGTGAACTCATCGGTTACTTGGTAGAAAGAAGTATTCAGATCCTTTACTTAAGTAAAAGTACTATTACCACATTGTAAAAAATACTCTGTTACAAGTAAAAGTCTTGCATTGCAAATGCTAATTAAGTAAAAGTACGTAAGTATCATCAGGGAAATCTACTTAAAGTATTAAAAGTACTCAATGCAGAAAAACCCTCACAATTTAGAAACTGGAAACGATCTAAACAATTCTGTGTTTAATCATCTTATCATTTCAGCTGGACTTGTAGTTTAATTTATAATAAAACATCATTTTTTATAAACTGTTTGGTCAGCAAAAATCTTAATCTATAAAGTAACTCGTAACTAAAGCTGCCAGATTAATGTTGTGGAGTTAAAAGTACAATATTTCTCTCTGAAATGTAGCTGAGTAGAAGTAGAAAGTGGCAGGAAAAGAAAAGACTCAAGTACTCAAGTAGAGTACAGTAATCAAGTCCACTACTTGAGTACATGTACTTTGTTACATTCCACCACTGCTTTTAACACTCATCTCAAACAGCTGGAACCAAACAGTGAAACGAAAACACTGAAAGCAACTGGATGTGACTGACCCGCGGCTTGCAAACATCTTTAACAAGCACAATGTTGTTCTCCACCGGGTTATCGTCTGCATTCAACAGCTCACTCTGAAGCAAAGTGCTGGCAGTACTTGAGTTGGATTCTTCGTCCTCAACTCGAGCTTGTTCTGACAGAAGAGACAGTCTGAATTAAATATGATTTAACAGACCAATGGCAAAACACACATAATATATAACATTGAACATTTTTTGTTGACTATAAATTAGGTCTGGCAACACTTTGATAGAAGAATTACATCTTAAAAATATTAATTCTCAAGTATTTCTTATCGCCTACTGTGGCAGATGTTTGTGGTAATTGTACACATAACATTACAACATCTTGTTGTAATCATAACAAGCCATGTGAACTCTGAATCAGGATATCAATATTTATCATAGTTTGTCATGATATGATGATTAGATGGATAGAAATATTAAATGATGATACAGTCAGAGCTCAAAATAGGGCCAAATCATATCTGCCCAAACTTCAGTTAACATCAACACCTTCTCAACATAAAATCATTCAAATCATCAAAGAGGAGCTGCAGTCGATGGCATATGGATCTCCTAGTTACATTCTTTAATAAACATTCTTTAATGCCCTATTCATTTCATTTGAAGCACAGTGGATGACAGTATGGTTAATAAGCCATTCGTAGCTAATCACAAGCTCTTTGTTAAGGTAAAAAAACAACGTGTGGAGCGCCCAGATAGCAATGTGTGACCAAGAAAAATACTTTTTTTTCTCTAGATTTGATTGTAGTAACATTATGAAGTAACGTTCATGAATAATGACTGCTCTGTCCGAGTTAATAAGAATAACATATTTTCGGGCTTATGTCTTAAACATACTTGTTGAAACTGCAATCATTAATGTCTTTATATTGACTATGTATAATTGTGAGAGGGGTCTCTCAAATTGACAAACCCATTAGGGCTGTAACGAATACCGTTTTTTTTAGCTTCGGTGCTTTTCAACATCGAGTATTCAAAGCCAACATTTCCGACCGCACCAGAAGGCAGCTTTATTTCACGGAAAAAGACAGAAAGGAAAGAGACAAAGCGAGAGATGAAGCAACTGCTTAACCCACAGATGATTATCTCCTGTTTGACTGTCGCCGTAGTTTGGATGAAGTGTAGTGTGTTACGGCCAATTACCTGCTGTGGGAGTGGGAGACACTGAGTCCAGTGTCACACTGGTGGTGGAGTTGCTGCAGGCAGGAGTGTCACCTGAGTGAAGAGGTCGGACAACATAAAGATTATTAAACCAACACTTTGATCATCACAGGTCACAGTTTGTTATGAAGTTGAATTTTAGCTTACAAAGTTTTAAAGTTCTGGTGTGAAATTTGCAGAGGCTTAATGAGTACTCACTTTCAGCTGGTGTGAGTTGTACAATGGGGATGTCAGGTTGCGTCCGATTAGTTTCCACACTGCTTTTCTCCCCTGCCGATGTTCCGTTTCCTCCTGCTTCACCTTCCTTTCCAACCAAGCCTTCAGCTGCTGTATCCTCTTCTCCATCGCTACACGTCTGCTCAGCCTCCTCGGCATCTTTGTTTCTTCCTCTAACTGCTTTCTTAACCTTCTTTGCTGCAGAAGTTTTGGAGTTTTCTTTTGCTTTAGACATGGGTGGTGTTGTAGGGGTGGGTGGTGCAGCATCTGATGTCTGTGGTGCAGAAGAGTAAAGAAGCTTCTTCCGTTCCTGCTCCTTAGCAAACTGTTGGAGTTTATCACTCACACCAAAACATCTGTCATGACAATAAGCAATACAACAGTGTTTGATATGATGTGGTGGTAAAGTACGAATTTAGAAAGCTACACTAGTTTAAAGCAATACACACTTATGGCTGATAAATTTTGTAGTCCTCTGCCGACCCTCGTCCTCCATGAAGCCCTGAAGGGTAAAACACATTACAAACAAACAATGAGTGACCAGAAAAATGGAAACCATTTACAATGTAATAAAATAGCCCTGAATTAAATCTACATTACTTAAAATGCTCAGTTTTGTATATCTAATACTTTGTCTTGACTCAAATTGAGGCCGCTAGGGTGTCATACTGGATACATCTTAATGTAATATATTGCCCATTGATCACCACAAAAAAAACTCTATTTTCCACTCAAACAAACAGATCCACAAGCTTTCGTTGATTCAATCAGATCAGAGGCTTGTACTACGAAGCAAGATTTGGGGTTACCAAGGTAACTTCAGGTTCAACCCAGGGTTTTTGTATCACAACGGTGGGTCACTTCTTACCTGGTTAAATCCCCGTGGTAAATTATGCTGAGCACCTAACCTGCTCAGGAGCAGGTTATGTTCGAGATTAGAGATCAACCGGTGTTAAAGCACCACCTACTGACCCAAACCATACTCGAGTGATAACGGCGTCAAGGTCAAGTCGGATGATGGAAATAATTCCAGGGCATGTTTATCTTGCTTTGAAGTACAGGCCTAGTGTTTATCGCAGCATTGTACAGAGAAGGCGTTTTCTTTGTGCTGCTTGACCCTGGTGGAAGTGGGTGGGAAGCCCAAACATATCCGACAATTGAGAGTATGCTGCCAACGTGATTGCATTTACAAACTAACATACAATTATGTGGATTATGGATACTTTTTTCCAATCTCTCCAACTGAAAATAAATAAGTCTAACAGACGTTACTGGTTTAGACTTCCTTGCAGTTTTAAGCAGTTTGCAAGGAAGAAACAGTACATACAAAAAAATTAATTTTGGTAGGGAGCAAATGTATGTTGTCGTCAAGAGAAAAATATTAACAGTAGAGGTCTTACCTTTATCAGTCCTTCCCTCTCCAGCCTGCGGCAGATCATACGAGATTCCAGCTTACCGACGTTCATCCTTGACACGATACCCCTCTGGGGGATTCCCTTTGGGCCACAGGAAATTACTGCATTACAGCCAAAAAGAACACAGGCAAGCATTAATAATTAAGTCATTTGGTGTATTGGTATCATATCTAATTTGCAATCTTAATTTAGATAATTACAGTGCAAACAACAACTTCTTGGACAATAATATTTCTAAGTTGTCCTTCTGAACATAGGATCTGAACAGAAACAATGGAATTCCGGACTGCAGTAGAGAGCCCTAAACTGATTTGCTTATCTACTCAGAACAAAATGAAGCCTTGTATGGACAGTAATGAACACCTACCAATGTGATAGGCCTGTGTCAGGACATCACTCTCCATGATTTGGCCCTCTGAAGGGAGAGCTTGTCTTCTCGCTGCACCATCATCGTCTTCGTCCTCGTCCTCATCGTCGTCATCCTCAGCGACGCTTTTTCCTGTGTATGGCTTTAACAGTCTCAAACAGCGCACAAGCACTTTATTCCCTGGAGAACAAAGTGAAATGATTATGGGAAAATGCACATGTTAAATTGAGCTGTAAAATAAGAAACTGCCTACCATAAAAATGACTAATATCCATAATAAAATCAATAAATGTCATTAGTGATTGTATTGTATTGTATTTTTATTTCTACCTCATCAAATAGATTACCTTTTTTGTTGGTGCAGGGCCCGGCGCCGGGATCTAAGTCCTCCAGAGGGTACTGGCAATATTCAACCAACTTGGCAGATCGCATGTATTGAAATACACGTTTAAAAGTACCCTCATCTACATTCTGCAAGAAAGTACACAGTTACCACAAAGCGAAGACACACACACACACACACACACACACACACACACACACACACAGATACTCACAAGTAGATCTTTGAGTGTCAGCATAGTGGAAAACTGACCAGGCGACTGCTGGAGAAAGTTGGACACGTACTCCATCAGTATGTCATACTTAGTCCTCCTGAAAGAGCAGAGGGGGCTAAGAGAAGTTTCTTGGAGGGGTGATCAGAAATATTGCAACATTGCAATTGTAATGCTACATTTGTAAACAAGCATTGGCTTTGTTCCTTATGAACATTTTTAGTATTGCAAACAGTATGTCTTAAAGTAGCATGTCAATGGCTGAGAAAAGAAGCATTCAACTGAAAAATTGAAATGCTACCGTTGCTCACAATAACAACATGTTAATGTTTACTATGTTCACCATCTCAGTATAGCATATTAGCATACTGGCATTTTCTAATTAGTACCAAACACAAAATACAGCTGAAGCTGATGGGCATGTGATTAGATTTGCAGCCATTTGGTCTAGAACCAAAGTAGTGATACTTTTTTGACCAAATGCTGGATGAAGAGATAGAGAGATCCCCCAAATTATTACAATTCATCATCAGGACACAATTAAACTGAACCAAATTTCACAGCAATACATCCAATTGTTTTTGAGATATTTCACACAAAGCCACAAAAGTCACATCATGGGTGCATACAGGAAAAGACAAAGGATCATCATTAGACTTCATCCTCTGGGGATCATGAATGTCTGTACAACATTTCATTGCAATCCATTGAATAATTGTTGAGATATTTCAGGATCAAAATGGGTGACTGGCAGACCATCAGGTCAACATTGCCATCCTTAAAGCTACATCTAGCGTGGCTAAAAGGTGTTGTGGTTTGACTTCACTTCACAAATTAGAGACTATGGAATGTAAAGCAAGCTATTCCCCCACTGACTTCTCTATATGTGCACAATAGCAGAACAGTGTTGAGACACAGACCATGAACAGACCTGTTTACATGGAAGCGTTTCAGCAGCAGAAGAATGGAGTGTTGCTGTTGTCCTGCCTGTGATCCTGACTTTAGTCGTGTGACATAAGACTGCATGCTGAGGAGTCCATGTCTGACAAGAGCCTTCCTCATGTAGTGCAACTTTCGAGCATCGATCCTGTTGAAAGACAACACTGACTGTTAGACAGCGAACACCTAAACCGCTGCGTGTAACACAGAGTAACACCGAGCAGAGAGGACACTGTGCTCAATAATTGTGTACGTGTCTCTTACTTAAAAGAGCATCCGTGCAGATCTCTCTGTAGCTCTCCTTGCCATCGAGCTCGGCCTACTCGTTCCAACACACAGTAAGAGTCGTCATTCAGTTTCAAATCAGGATCGCTCTCATTTCCAATGAGGGTCCTGAATCGCAGCGCCTGAGACGCCACGACAACAAGCTTTCGGCCATATCTGAGGAGTAACGGTTTGGAGCGAAGGAGGATAATATGAAACATAGGACAAACTACAGTTGCACCAAACTCCTAAATGTAATAAAGACATTTCAATTAACCGAATATCTTTTTGTGGTCTTTGATATTGTATGACTTAGTTTTGAAATGAAAAAAAAGTGAATAATATTATTATATTAAATAATACTAATCAAACAAACCTTTCCAAAGCCGCCTGCAAGGTGAGTAATGGGGTCTTGGAGCGAACATGCTCAGTGATGTCCGTCCTTTCATTGAAGAGTGCACATGAGCCCTGTATCCCATCCTTGTTTTCTACAATATGGACTGGGTAGATGTCTTTCCGTGTGTCAGAAAACACCTGTGCTGTTTCAATGCCTGTTTCTGGGTCAATGTCTTTATACCTGAAAACCCATAAAACATGACACAAAGAGGCAGAGGAAACATTAAATATCCAACAAAGTACTTAAAGTCTTTCTTAATACACCACAAATCCATATGTTAC
Organism: Etheostoma spectabile; assembly: GCF_008692095.1. Lineage (NCBI taxonomy): Eukaryota > Metazoa > Chordata > Actinopteri > Perciformes > Percidae > Etheostoma > Etheostoma spectabile. The sequence goes on along the minus strand of NC_045734.1, from coordinate 25,144,034 downwards.
CCAGTTCCCACACTATAAGTTATGTCCCCATACTTTTGGAAAAATAGCATATCTTTCTGGCAGTGTTAATTTTAATTGTCCATATTTTACAAGAGCAGTACAAACTGCAGTCTCCAACATGACCATAAGGTTGAATCAAATATCTCTGAAACAGACTAAGACATTGATTGACATTATAACCTTTATTAAGGTGTGATGTCGTGCAGAACTGTTGTATTAGACTGTATTAATTAAAGATGGGTGGAACCTGGGAAACTGCTAATTGAGTGTTTCTCTGGAAGAAAATAGTCCCAATAAAAATGTTTACAGTGTGGATTATATTGAATAAAATTGGACATTCTGCGTTAAGTGTGGAATTATTTATCATTGGAACAATCTTATTAAAAAGTGGGTTGAGCCTCTAGTGATAAGTAGAACGATAAACTGACCTGTCAAACAGCTCAATATCTTGTCTCTCTTCGGGAGTTGATAGATTTTCAGGTCGGTGTTGCTGATAAGTGACTTCCAGATGAGCTCCTTGGTGCAGTCGTCGAGCTTGAGGGGGAACTTGGGCTTTCTATCTTCTAGTCGAATCCAAAGAGAGGGAATAGTTATTCCATCCAGTCCCTCCAAAGCCACTTCATCCGCAACTATACTAAACGGATCCATAGCATAACACCGACTGGGTTAACGCTGTCAGCAGCTAGCTAACATGCTAACTTGTCAGGAACTAACGCTACGGTAGCTAGCTAGCTACCTAGCTTGTGTGGTCATTCCGGGCTAAAAAAATTACCGGTTATTAAAAAAGAATTTTTCGCGTACTGAAGTTATTTCGGATCAGATAATTGCATTAATTCATCAATTAAACGAATTAATACCAACTCGTTCAGAAAATGCTCCCTCCAACTAGTTATGTCTTTGCGTACGTGCTTGCGTCAAATTTCAACTTTGACCCCACGCTGCAGTTACGTCTTTCCACGAGAAACCAAATCCACAAGGTGGTGCTCAAGCACAGCTTCTGAATTGTCTTCATTGTTGCATTAAAATGGGTTGTTTTATTGTTGTGAACAATATACTTTTTCGCTACACAAATATTGTTGTTGTTGTTTTTTATTTAAAGTAACAAGTATTCAAGTACTGTCCTTAAGTACAATTTGAAATACTTGTACTTCACTAGAGTATTTCCATTTTCAGATTCTTCTACTCCACTACCTTTCATTTGATTTAATACATTCATTTTACAGCTGTTCTAGATACTTTTAGATTTAGATTTTACATGATTTGTCATACGTTATTAGAAACCAAACTCACTAACAATATATGAAGAAGTTAAAATTAGATCAAACATGTAAGCACAACTTATCCATTAATTCATTATGACCCATTAATATAATATCATACTTTTATTTTAAACAAATGTTGCTTAAAATCCTGTACTTCTACTAAAGTCAACGTTTGAATGCAGGACCTTTTCTTGTAATAGAGTATTTCTATGTGTGGTATCGCTACTTTTACTTTTAAGTTATTTGATTACATCTTCTATCACTGCCTGAACATGATTACTCTGTAATTGTTGAGTAATTAAACTCTTCCAACTAAACCAATTTTATTTAGTTATTGTTTTAAAGGGTTGCTACTATTGAACTGCTGAGAAAAACCTCAGCAGTTCAATCTATAATTAAACAATCTTTATCTTTACGTAATTATAGCTGTCAATTAAATGTAGTAGACAAGTATCAACTCATCAACTTTCAATTCTGAGCTGTAATGAAGAAAAGCAGAATGTAGCACACAATAGAAATACTTTAGTACAATAATTGTAGATTGGTGGAAATGACGTCCTCCAACACAATGAAAAACTACGCCCTTTTCACGGAGACGTTTTGACTTGAAATAATGAAAATGAATCATTGCTGAATTCCATTTAGCTGCTTCAGTTTAAGGTTTGTGGTATTGTACATGCTTGTTCACTGGCAAACTTAAATAGACCAGAGCCTTTGTTAATGTTAGGAACACCTGTGTTTTTCTCTACTATGACAAGTCAAAATGTCTCTGAAAAAGACATATGGTGTTTAAAATGCCAGGGGGCACCATCTTAATTAATGGCCAGAGAATCCTAAGTAGAGTGTATGAACAAGCACATTAAGGTAAACACAAAAAATGATGGCTGAACAATTAAAGAGAGGAAGGATTTATTCAACATCTTTATTATGAAGTACCTTTTTAAAAGAAATGTACAAGTGGAACCAGCACAGTGACATCTTGGCGTTTACCTTTGAAAAACAGAAACACCATGGACATGTGGTGCAGGTGCGAAGACACATATGAAATGATAATGTACATATTTACAGCAGAGGATCTATCCGAACAGAAGTGAGCAAGCAGGATTGCAGCTAAAGTACAACAGGACTGACGGAAAAATAAAAACTTACATTAAAAGAATGGATTGGTTCAATAAAGATATTTCGAAAGATAACATGAAAAAGGCACTGTGTTTCACACAAATTGACTACACAACAGACGCAGTTGTCGTTTTTGTCCATCGAATCATAATCACAAGAAACAACTCTTAACAAACGTCGTCATTCAACTGTCCCTGGGCGTTCTAGCAAAACAGATAAAATATATCAGAGGGCCATAGCAGTTCGCACATAAACATTAAAACAAAATAGATAATTCAACTCATCAGGAAAGATTCCTTATAAAGAACATGCTTCGTGATTATTAAAATTACATTTTCTTTTATAAACAAATACATATCTAAATTTAAAATTTTATATTGAAGGCATAATGGGTTGAAGTGAGGACAAATATGTTTTCTGATCCTATGTTTCCCTTACTGGGCAGAAACCCAGGGCAAGTTGTGTTTGACATTCCTGCAAGATGTAAGATAGGACCTCTTTGTTTGATGAAAACATTCAATTAACTACCAGCATAGATAACACAAAACACTCAAGTCAGGCCAACAGTTTGAGATCATTACTGAAGACCGACATGATGACAGGACCAATGAAGAGATTTCCTTTGAGGGCATAAAAAGGGAAAAGTTAAAAACGTCAAATTACATTCCGCTTACATAGCTGGTGTGTGATCGGTGCTTTGTCTGCACAGGGATTTATGATATTCTGGCCTCAAGGCCTCGCTGCAGTACTGTACTGATGTGAGAAGTTTGATGGAACAGTTTGACATTTGGGAAAATACACTTCTTTCTCATTTACTTCCAGCTAAGAGTTAGATATACCAGTCTCATGTTTGTGTGTTCAATATGAAGCCACAGCCTGCAGCCTGTCAGCTTACACTGGCATATGGACAGGAAACAGCTAGCCTGGCTCTGTCCAATGGGAACAAAACACACCTACCAGCACCTTTTCAGTTCTACTAGGTAACACTATGTCTTTAGTTTGTTTTAGAGCTGGAAAATAAATTAATTGCATAGATAAAATAAAAAAATAAACTATTCTGGTAATTGATTAAAATCATTTTTCAAGCAAAAATTCCAAACATCCTCTAGTCCGTTTCCAAATTGTGCAGATTTTGCTGCTTTTTTGTAGTAGTAAACCAAATATCTGTACGATTTAAACTGTTGGCCAGCCAAAACAATACGTTTTTTTAGACATCTGTGATTGGCATATTAATCAATCATACAAATATTCACTAGTTGCAGTGCTCTTTTGTGTAATTCTTACAAAATCCAAGCTAACTGCTTCCCCCTTCCAGTCTTTATGCTAAGCAAACCAACTGCTAGTCGCAGCTTTATATTTGCCGTACAGAGTTCTATCAATTTTATCGCCCAAATCAGCAAAAAAGGAAACAATTCCCCAAATGTCCAACTGTTCTAAGATAAGACGCAGACTGAAAACTGAGCTGCAATGTCTGAAGATTGTGAATCTGGAAAAGGAAGAAGATTCCATTCTGCTCATGATAAAAAAATACATTTGATGCTCGTGGACTTGGGACTGCACAGACACGCATGTAGGCATTCGGGACACATGATAGGCTCTTTGGCTGAGTTCAGACGTACATGACACAGGCTTTCCCACTCAACAACACGCTTCAGAATAAGCATTCTAGATAGTAATGGCACTAGACAGGCAGGCAGGCAGGCACCTACTTAGTTCTACTTAAGAGTACACAGTATAGCAGAAAGATATGACGCATATGAGGTGACAGTGTGGCCTGTTAAAACAACAGATATTGTGGTCAGAGATGACACACCATTAGTGTGCGCTACTCTTTTTCATGAGAATTTGAGTGGAAGAAAAGCCTATAATTAAAATCCATTGCGCAGGAGAACAGAACTACCCACTCACAGGTAAACAGTACAGATGTGAGGTGTAGGGATGTATCATAGAGGGGGACAAACAAAATGGCTGCCCTGAAATGACTAATGAACAAGCTTCAAAACATACACAATAATACAACATTAAGTTGAGATATAACGAAATTAGGCTGCATTAATAAGTAATAGTACCTGCCTTGTACATACATAATTCAAATAAAATGGAACAAGTAGCTAGGATACTTGTCTTATCAAAAATATGTAGCTTTGGTAAACAAGTTATGTAGAGAACTGTTGTCTGAACATGTTGATGTGAGAGATCACTACATGACATCTAGGAATCAAGGGTGACAAAGTTTCTGTTTTGAGGCTATGAATTCAATGAGAGGAGAAGCAGGCCAAAGTTCCACTCCCCAAAACCCTCTGTCTTCTCCCCTTGTCACCAGCTGATGAGACAGAGACAGCAAAAGGCAGTGAGACTCCCGAATGGAGCAAAACTGCTTTCTTTACTGTCCTGAGCACCGATTGAAGAGTTTCCGTGGTAATGTAGCAGCATTGTAATGGTCTGCGGAGGACAGACTCCTCCAGAGCAGAAGTGGAAGACTACTTTATCCGCTCTCCTTCCAGCATCCCCCGCACCCTTTTGCATCCATCGCAGTGAAAGTGGAAGTCTGGTCAAACATCAGATTTTAACAACACTCCTCGAATATCCACAGCGGCGACAAGACAGGTGAAATAATTTATGCTCCTCTTCTGCGCTACTGTGTCTTCTGGCTAAGCTTCTTCGCTTTATGTGGGTTTGGCATGACGCCGACATCCAGATAGTCCATACAAATAACCACCTCCTTAATACTCGAGCCTCTACCATGCAGCGCAATCTCCCTTCTGTCACACATTGCTCCTTCCATCTTTCTACTTTCTTTCACTCATTTTCTCACAGCTGAATTTCTATCCAACCCCAATGTTCTCTTCCTATCTCCTTTTCTCAAAATGATGGGTTTTTCTTTCCAATTCTGTGCCATCTTTCTGTTTCCAAACTTCAGTCAACCTTCTCCACCTTCCCGATGATCTTTTCCTCAAAGATAGGCAAGATGGCGTCATCGTCCCGAACCTCTTCGAACACTACACCACAGTCAAACTCATCACTCACTTTCTTAAAATAGAACCTGCACGTAAAAAAAGAAAAGAAAAGACATGCTCGATTATTTTGAAGTCAAACGGTGACAAAAAATAATTAAAATGTGAGTATAAATACTAAAATATATGCCTGATCTCACCTGTAATGGCCCTTTTTGGTAAGCAGCTCCTTGAACTGGCCCAAAGTCACCACACGGCCTTTGACTGATGTTCTGTATGGGATCGGCTCTCCACAAAAGTAGTAAGCCACAGTCATGTTCTCACACACTTGGCGCTTACCAGACTTATGCCTAAGAGAGGGAAAGATCCATGTCAAAACCCTAAAATAAGAATACATTTAAACACAGATGCCGTTTACGGGCCCTTGAGGCAAATGAGACATTTTGGGAAAAGCAAATAAAACTGGGTTCGACACCTACCTCTGCTTGGCCTGCTGTAGTGCGTTCCTCCTCCTCTCCTCCTCCAGTCTCCTCCTAGCCTCCTCTAGCTGGGTGAGGGGGTTGGGAGCCGGGTTGGGGGGCATAGCTGGGTCCTGGATGAACGGGTGTGAGGGCTGGACCTGGGTGGACGATGAGCCGGGGATGGTAGGCGACACTGAAGAGGGGTTGTTACGCAGCTGGGCAGAGACCCAGGGGTGCACGGCCCCAGGTCGCTCCACAGAAGTTGGACGCGGCGACTCGCAGCTGGTTCCCGTCCTCCTAGAGCTACTGGTGCTGCCACTTTAAGAAAAAGAAAAAAAAAAAGGGGGAGGAAGAGAGGATGTCAAAGGACTACAAATATGCAAATGAAAGTGTTACCCCCTATAGTGATTGATGCCAATGTACAGCTCTACTGTAGAAACAGCCCAAAAAACAGTCTAGAACCAAACAGCTGGATTAACGGGATTCCACTCAATCCTCTCTTTGGCCCCTTACCTCTTTTTGTTTTCACTCGTAGCACTCTTATAGTATAATGTACTATGACCCATTGTACACTACCTGTCCTGTACCAAACGGCAAACAGAGAAAGTTAGCATCTAGCTGGTGATCGTAGTGAATCATTTAGTAGGTAAAGAGCCAGATATTTACTTTAGGAGTTAGGGGACCAAAACAGGGATAAAAGGAGAGTAAATATTTAGCGTATATATACTTCAGGTGGACACAATCACAACTCCAAATGGTGAGTAAATAGGCAAGTATTTGCTAAAAAGTCGGCTCTATCAACTTAAAAGGAGATAAGTTAGTGTTGTCAAGCGCCACAAAATTGATAGTTTATTCAACGATAATTAAAGTGTCGGGCTTTACTGATCTAGTCAAGCCTCTATTGTTCTGCATGTTTACGGCTACCTTTTGCCCAATACTGTAAGCTGCTTGAAAATCTTATGCCTGGCCTATTAGTTTGCACTCGTAAATCATTTCTTAAGCAGTTAAAAAAAATGCTAATAATGAGAAATTACCTTTTTGTATAATAATCATGAGTAATACACATAATATTGCTCACCCATGCGAGGTCTTCCTTTGTCTGTCTCCTTCCATCATCCACTGCAGGATCTTATGGTTTCTCTCCAGATCCTCCAGTGGTACCTGGCCCTCCATGCCACGCCCACTCTCATCACCTTTGCCTGACGTCTCTGGTGTCTTCTTACAACTTCGTCGTGACAACGTGCTGCCTTTACTACTGCAGAACGAACATTTAACACAAACAGTTGAAGTGATCTGAATTTAAACAGCACATACAGTTTGCTGTACACGTAGCACATTTCAGCACATTTAACCAGGCCGGCCTACCTGTAACCCATGCCGTCAAGCATGCTGGCTCCAGCCCCGTCGGCGTAGTTACGACTTCTCCCTGCGTACTGGCTGGCCGGGTCTCCGTTCCACATGAGGTTGGCCGGAGGCCTAGAACCCGCCTCCTCCAGCCCTTCTCTTCCTCTGTGGTGATACGGCAGCTTGTGGTGATGCATACCTAAGACAGACATCACAGGGAGACTTATTGGTGACATGCTAGCCTCTCTTTAACCCATCACACACACAATTCTACACATGAAGAGCAAATGTCTCCAACTACGTCTCACCAAGAAGTGGTTTTAATATAATCTTTGTAAAGCCAGGACAGTGGCTTGTCGAGGTCTTTTACAATACTTTGGTCAATAAAACATCCAGCAGTGAAATGATACTACAATTAAGGCTGTCCAGCTGTTGTAAACACTCACCAGAGCACCAAACGTGTATTCACCCACTGCTAAAAAATAGTCACCAACAAGCACCATTGTCCAACTACAAGGGCATGAAAGTTGGAAAATAAAAATTGAATAATACATTGTTGGTTTGAGTCTTTTCATGGGATTTGTTCACATAAGAAACAAAGATTTGACTGTGGTCTTTTATTTTTATTTTTCATCAATGCAGAGAACAGAGGTCTGTTCACCAGCACTGATATGCCTGGTTGGTTTACGTATGGGGCTGCATTATATGAGGAAAATATCTAAATATCTTTTGATTATTTTTGACTGACATTGCGAATGTGATACTGGTGGGAATTATCATTATTGTATCATTATTTTCATTTAAAATAAATTTAAATTATTATAGTGTTATTTTTGCGAGGATCTGATTTTTTTCTTTAGTCTGTAGGATAGGATTTGTAGGCTAGGATTTCTCTACACCACCACAATACGTAGTTGAGGTTTTACACACATTTTGCCATTAACAAATATTGCATCCCCCTGTGATTAATTGTGCAGGGCTTTTTTACATGGAAAATAACGGATGGATGATCGTATGCTGCAAGTGTGTTTTGGAGTCAAGTCTCTCAGATCTCTCACCCTTTCACCCCCACTCCTTTCCTTCCACAGCTTCTTACCTTTGACCCCAGCAGGAGGCTGACTGTGGCCTCCCACTCGGTGTGGGGGGCAGTGAGGCGGGCCAATCCCCCCGTCAGGTGAACGCGATGATTTAGGAGGAGTGTGCCGACCGCCTCCTCCTAAGGTGCTGTTGGTTGCCCCTGGTGACTGGCAGCCCGGCGTTTTCATCACACGCTGTACATGTTCGTCCAAAATAGATTCCGGGTCGTCGTCAAGGGAATCCTCCATGGCAACCAGGCCGCCGTAAGTGGCGACTGTTGCTGTGTTAGCAGTGGTCTCTGAATAACGGGCGCCGTAGTGAGGTGGAAACAACGAGGGGAGGGGGAGTGGTATACTATGAGAAGACATGGAGGTTGTCACGGAGATGTCCGCATCGTCACCCTCTTCTTCCTGTTGGCAGAAGGAGAAAACTATTTTACGGCTAACTGGACATCCACAGAAAGAAACTTGTGCAGGTACATTTCAGACAAATAAAGCAAAATTGATTTGGTAATTTCTTATTAAAAATAAAGATACTTCAAAAAGCCTATAGTTAAACCTGTCAGATTTAAAATTTCAACTGAATTTTGACAAGTGTTTCCCCCCCCCCCCCCCCCCCGGCGAGGCAAAAACAACAAACAGCAGCATACGTTATTTTGACAGACCAATACCAATCAATATTAAGATGTTTGCACAAATGACTATATAACATATAACATTTACAGTTGATGAATATTGTGGAGAAATTGTCACTAAGGTGGACAATAAAGTCCAATCTAAAACACAACCACATTTAGCTTTCGTTCTCAGTGTATACAGATTGAGGTAAAGTGACACATATGCAAATGTGAAAAATCATAGCTACTTTCCACTGAGTATTAGACTTTAGGGAAGGAGTGATATGTTGTATACGACAAATATGTTTTTTTTTTTAATACATCTGTCTTTACATTTGGGGGTGGCAGTAGCTCAGTCCGTAGGGAGTTGGGTTGGGAACTGGAGGGTCACTGATTCAAGTCCCCGTATGGACCAAAAAGTACGGAGTGTGGATTGGTGGCTGGAGAGATGCCACTTCACCTCCTGGGCACTGCCATGTGCTCTTGAGCAAGGCACCGTACCCCCCCAACCGCTCAGGGCGCAGGTTTGGCTGGCAGCCCACTCACTCTGACATCTCTCCATTAGTGCACGTACAGCTCCTGAGCGTGTGTGTGTGTGTAGTTCAGGACTGTGTGTGATAACTAACAAAGTGTGGACACAGAGTGTAAATTGTAATTTCCCCATTGGGGATCAATAAAACAGATTTAACCCGTTTGTGCCGGATGCTTCGCGACGACACAACTACCGCCGGTTACTGCGTTGCGCAACTCTGACCCTCCTGCCGGCTGCTGCGTGGCGCAGCATTTTGTATTTGTCAGTCTTTTCATGACGCGTGCAGCAGAGAACGCACTCATTCACTCAACGCGTCATTGGTTCAAAATACACATGAGGCGGGTCTTGTTGGCTATTTAAAGCCATGTGACCACCAAAATGTACCGTAGTTTGCTGAAAATCATGTCAATCAACCAGACATACATGTGCGTTTGTTTATGAAGTTTTGAGAGACGAGTGAGAAAACGGCTCCGACAGAGGAGGTGGTAGATTATGATGAAGACATTCTCCCTCCCAAACTCCTCACTATCTTCCACCTCAATGTCACTGCCCTCGCTGTCAAAATCCTCCTCTGATTGCCTCGTAGACGTTTTCTCGCTCGTCTCTCAAACATTCATAAACAAATGCACATGTATGTCTGGTTGATTGACGTGATTTTCAGCAAACTACGGTAAATTTTGGTGGTCACATGGCTTTAAATAGCCCGCCTCATGTGTATTTGAACCAATGACAGTGCGTTCTCTGCTGCACGCGTCATGAAAAGACTGACAAATACAAAATGCTGCGCCACGCAACAGCCGGCAGGAGGTTCAGAGTTGCGCAACGCAGTTGCCGGCGGTAGATGTGTCGTCGCAAAGCATCCGGCGCAAACGGTTAAAAAAAAAAAATTTAATTTATGATGTGAAAACATCAAATTTCCACACCATTGAAGAAATAAGTGTGGATCCTGGCTCACTTCTAAAATCTCAGTGCCCCATCGGTACCTTTCCTGTGAGCCAACTTGCCGACAGAACCACACAGTTTATCATTAATAAAAAAGATAAACTGTAAACGTTCTCAATTTACTATGTTTTCACTCATAATTAAAGGTTTTTTTTATTATTATATTATTTTTGGGCATTTTAGGCCTTTATTTATATAGGACAGCTGAAGACATGAAAGGGGAGATAGAGGGGGAATGACATGCAGCAAAGGGCCGCATGGCAGAGTCAAATCTGCGGCATTGAGGTGGGAACCTCTATATATGGGCGCCTGCTCTACCAGGAGAGCTACCCAGACGCCCATAGTTCAAGTATTTTTGAGGAAACAACACTGGGATGAATTACAGCTCCACTGACAGTGTCTGAATCACATCACGAGGCACGCATGCAGGCACCCATGCAAACACGCACCCACCCACACACACACTTACCAGTCGTACTCTCTTCAGCCTCTCTTCGAGTCTTTCCTGGGCCTCTCTCTCTCTGAGAACCGTCTCCAGCCTGCTGATGAGCTCCGCTGCAAACCTCTCAGGCTCTACGTGGATGTCCTTTGGCATGCGGTACGTGCGCTGTATATAGACACAAACACAACAATTACATGCCACAAATTCCTATACATATCTGCAGCTCAAATTTAGATGTCATTTTAGGAAAAGAAACAAATTAAGGGTAAGAAAAACAGTAATAACCAATAAATAGCACAAATAGGAGTAGGATACTGTGAAGACAAATACATGAAACAGATGTACTGCTACAGTAATAATTAAAGCTCCAATAGCAATGCTGATAGAGACTTCCCCACTAATATCTTAATTAGGTCACCAGGGTTCATGCTACTGTTATGCTACATGAATACAATTAGGAATGCGGACATGGGGCTAAGGGAGTAGTGTCTGTATAACTCACAGGTATATGAGGTAGGGGCACACGTCCATTGGTTTTGGCACTTTCATGCATCTCTTTGCGATGCTGCTTCCGATATCTGTATGGAGGAATACCATCTCTGCACACAGATAAACGACAATTAAACACAGATCTGAACAGCGAATTCCTTCTGAAAAGTGTTGTCACAAGTATGCAGTGATACTGGGTTCATCTGTTTGTACTTACACACTGCTGTCGGTCAGTGACAGTGTGTCTGCATCGCTCGACATGCTCTGTTGCTCACTGTCATTGGCACTGGTTGCTGGAGCGCGAGCATAGCCCATGTTTGCGTAGTATGGGTTTACCGGCTCCCTCCACGGCCTGAGGACGAGTGGAGAGATTATGATGTAGTGAGCTCACATTCAAACGTTGATTCATGCACACGGAGGCAAGGGTCAACATGAGCTCTGTTTTTTTCCTGAACATTAAACACAATTTCTATGACCAGGACGCATCTCATAACTTGTAATGTTTGGTGTCTTCTAACTCAGCAGGTTTGGTTGGTTATTTTACTACGATATTCAGATAGTTTGTCATTTTAACACAATTTAAAAAACAGGTGAGTCTATACAGAAAACCATACATTTAATTAATTAATTTCAAAATAGGTGCAACAACCTAACCACTAAGTTGATATAAAAGGGTATGTAAAGAATTCACTATTGTTCTTTTTTTTTATACATAGTATGTATAGTAAAAGGTGTTTCAAGACTTCTACATTTGCATCAAAATTCACTATTACAGTACAATGGGTAAGCTACTTACACTAGACACGGTGGTATTAAAAATGAAAATATTGGTATCATTAATGTTGGCTAAATGTATCTTGGAAATGATCAACACACTTTAAAAAAATGTTTAACACATTGTGAAAGGAAATAATACAATCAATCAGATTCTTCTGATTGATTGTATCCACCCACACACCTGTACTCCCTGCTGTCCGGCCTCCTCCTGTTGGTCGAGGCTCTCTGCGGTGCCGTCTGCATCAGCAGGCTTTGAGTCAGCCTACCAGCTGGTGTGTCTCCACAATCCTCATCTTTCTCGTCCTCCTCCTCCCTCACTCCTCCTCCTCCACACCTAAGACCAAATGAAATTAGATCAAACATAGTCAAACATAAGAAACAATTACTGCACACGTTGTGAGAATAATTTGACATTTTGTTAGTGTTTCGGTAAGCAGCTTTGAAACGTCAGTGGAATTTCAGGGCTCCAGGCTAACATTTTTTTTACTAAGAGCACAGTAACCCCTAACTGAACATTTTAGGGGTACAGGCAGTTTAGAAAGAATCCCGCAAAAATTACATAAGCAATTATTTATCTAGAAAATAGAACGTCTTCGGTCTTAGACTTTCATCAGGCAGACAATTTAAAATCTTTAACTGTATTACTGATAAATGCTTTGATAATAAATACAGAAACTACAATCTGCTGTCTTATTTTAGTGCAAAGTCCCATTTTAATTGAATGGTGTTTAACAACATCCCGTAACATAGCTTTCATTGACAATTTTAACCTCTTCTAGAAACGCCCAGCCTTCTTCCGTGGTGATGCATACACCCCAATGGCCTTGGCTCACGTATTTTAACTGACAGCCTTTTCTACATATTAGGAATTCAGATCCACTCTGTCTACTGAATGTGATCACTCACCTGTCAAACTCTCATTCCCCTACGAGCCCCCTGAATTCCTCCTTGGGGTTGAAAATATTAAATACTACCACCACTTTTTCTCAGGACATTGTAAAAAGTGTTAAACCCCCCCCAGTCATGTTCTCTGCTCCAGTCTCCTACTCAGACTATTTAAACTGTGGGGCCTTCGCTCTCTGGGAAGCGTTCCAGCAGATCAGTGTCCAGGTATCTGCGCTCTCTGGCCCGGGCCTCTGCTGTGTCTAGCAGTGGGTCCGTGCTTCTCAGGATGACGCTGATAAATGCGCGCTCATTTATTGACAAACGCCTTGATTTCTTGTTCCAGATTGAGACTTGGCAGAGAAACGTAGAATCCGGAACTCTGATTGAACTTTGTCCACCAGACTGTTTTATCAGTACTCCCAGGACCTCGGGCCGCGGTGGAAGGCTCGCGGTTGTGTATAAAACTGCTTTCAAAGTTGGACGTTAACCATTGGAGTTTTTTTTCCTCATTTCACTACAGGTGACAAAAGTTGGTAGAAAAAAAAAAAATGGATGAACTTTGGCTGCGGCTCACCACTCGTGAATGTATTATGATTTTAACGGAAACATGCTAACATCAGCGCTGTGCATGTTGAGGAGTGTGACGCCTCGAGAGTGTAGATCCCATCCATGCGTTACCCAAGCAGTTGACTAATCCCTCACGGACCCTGCCCCTCTTACACACATTGGCCAACTCTGGGAGACACGCTCTCGTGCGTTTTTTAACATAAAATACAGTCAAATTTGTAAAAAATACTCACACTGTCACCAGAAATGGTTGCGAAATGTCTGGAGCCCTAAATTGATTGTTGAGTTGATCCATGACATGGATCCTGTGCAATACAAGACATTAGTGGTGCATCGTCTCACCTCCACTCTTCATCTTCAGCGAGTGTGGGTAAGTACCCAGGCACAGGCTTGGCTGGCCCCGATGAAGGGCTCTGATCACTGGGGTTAGGCTTGGGGCTCTCTCCTCCTGTCCGCGTGTATTCCAGGTACAGATCCGACTTAAGAAACAAAGGGTAGGTATTCTCCTCCATCATGCCCTGAATCTCTGTCTGGGCCTAGAACAAACAAACACAGTGGTCAGATATTGGAACTCAGAGCTTGTACAAAACCTAATGATGCTTTAAAGGTCCAATGACATGGTGCTCTTTGGATGCTTTTATAGATCTTAGTGGTCCCCTAATACCATATCTAACGTCTCTTTCCCAAAATTTAGCCTTGGTGCAGAATTACAGCCACTAGAGCCAGTCCCAAAATAAGCTTTCCTTAGTATGTGCCATTTCTGAGTCTGTAGCTTTTGAGGAGGAGGGGGGGCAAGGTAGAAGCTGGGGGGTGTGGCCTTGACCAACTGCTTGTTTGAAAGCCATGATGTCTCTCTCTCATGGGTGGGCCAAATTCAAAGCAGAGAAAGGGGAGGCAACCTTGCCCCTTATGACCACACAACCATTTGAATGCAATGAAAAATACAATTTATAAAAATAATAATTTTACATTTACAAATTCACACCGCCGAAAGGCATGCTGGGTAACATTAAAGCTGCTAGCTAGCCAGGTAGCATAACATTCCGTTAAGCTGGGAGAGGCTCCGGTCGCTACAGCCCATTCAAGAACAGAGAAGAAAGTTAGAGGATGAAAAAAGAATTACACCAGAATAACATATACTCAAGAGAGGAGCTGTCTGCTGCTCCAAAGGTTTTTATTTTTAAAAAAATCTGACATAATTTAGCCACTGTTGTTGCTTGTCGCTCTGACATTACTTGGTTGCGCCAACGTTACTCTGCAATGCTCAATTTAAATTTTGGCTCCAACGATCACCAAAATAGTGTAATTGAGAAAAAAAAACTATTATTTTGCCATGTTTTGTTTTTGAAAGAACACTCTTATTTTGTCTGTGTTCTGAATGATATGTGCATGCGCACATCCGCCCCTCCCAAAGCCATAAAACCTCTTAGCAGTCAGGGGAGCAAGTCATGTGCAATGTGCATCCACTGGAATTTAAAAACTCAATGTTTGGTGAGCAAAAAAGGCAAAACCAATTCCGTTTTCTGGAGAAGTTACCGTTAGCTAACCCTGGGGTACCTCTTCCCTCGCTAAAAAACATCTACCAACCGATTAACATTATTCAAACACCAAAGGAGGCTGACCATGGAGCTATGGTCAGTCGCCCACTTTTCTACAACAGCCTAACTTAACTGTGGCCAAGGTAGCGTTTATACAACTATGATGTTTTGAAATGTTAAAGTTGTTTGTATGTGTATTAATTTGATTTAAGTGTATTTAACTACAGTTTGCACAATAAAATAGTTTAGATTAACTGTTCATGCTTTCTCCTTCATATAATGTTATTGTATAATGTTGTGGAGCCAAGCAAATCCTTTAGTAATCAATTTTAGTAAACGTGATGATAATGAAAAGAAAATGGTATGTTCTATGTACTCGAATACTGTGATATACCGTAAAACCACCCGAATCTTATAAAACACTACGATGCAAATTGTTGGTTATACCGCCCAGCACTAGCTAAACACAATGATCACTATAGGGGATTTAAAGCAAACTATTGCCTACTCCAGATCAACACAATGACAACCCACATTCATGCAACTGAGGGACTACCTAGCTATTCACACTTAATCCAGACTGACACAGAGAGGTGGGTTATGGCCACATGAAAGTAAATCCCTTTGATAGTCATCCTAACCAGGTTTGAAATGTAATTTACGGGTGCTTAAACAACGTTTAACTGACTCACAGAATATATACACACACAGAGACATGTATGTATGTACAGTATGTACAGTGGGGTTTGAAAGTTTGGGCACCCCAGGTAAAAATTTGTATTAATGTGCAAAGAAGACAAGAAAAGATGGAAAAATCTATAGTCAAATAGTTGACGCTCACAAAGCAGGAGAAGCCTATAAGAAGATAGCAAAGCATTTTAAGATGTCAATATCCTCTGTTCAAAATGTAATTAAGAAATGGCAGTCATCAGGAACAGTGGAAGTTAAAGCAAGATCTGGAAGACCAAGAAAAATATCAGACAAAACAGCTCGCAGGATTGTGAGAAAAGCAAGTCCAAACCCACGTTTGACTGCACGATCCATCCAGAAAGACCTGGCAGACACTGGAGTTGTGCTACACCATTCCACTATAAAGAGATACTTATACAAATATGGTCCTTAATGGAAGAGTCATCAGAAGAAAACTTGTTTTACATCCTCACCACAAAAATCAGCGTTTGAAGTTTGCAAATGAACATCAGACAAGCCTGATGCATTGTGGGAACAAGTTCTGTGGACCGATGAGGTTAAAATACAACTTTTAGGCCGGAATGAGCAAAGGTACGTTTGGAGAAGACAGGGCACAGAATTTAATAAAAAGAACCTCTGTCCAACTGTTAAGCATCGAGGTGGATCAATCATGCTTTGGGGTTGTATTGAAGCCAGTTGCACAGAGAACATTTCACGAGCAGAGGGAAAAATGGATTCAATAAAATTTTAGCAAATTTTGGACACTAACTTGATGCCATCTGTGAAAAAGCTGAAGTTAAAGAGGATGGCTTCTACAAATGGATAATGATCCTAAACACACCTCAAAATCCCCCCTGGATTACATCAAGAGGCGTAAACTGAAAGTTTTGCCATGGCCTTCACAATCTCCAGACTTCAACATAATTGAAAATCTATGGATAGACCTTAAAAGAGCAGTGTGTGACAGACAGCCCAGAAATCTCAAAGAATGGTAGACTTTTGGAAGGACAAATTGGTGAAGATACCTCAAACAAGAATTGAAAGACTCTTGGCTGGCTACAAGAAGCATTTCTAAGCTGTGATACTTGCCAAAGGGGGCAGTACAAGGTATGAACTCTGCAGGATGGCCAAACTTTTGCAGATGCCCTTTTTTTTTTTGTTATTTCTAAAGTCTAATTGATGGAAATAAAATCTAACTTTTGTGACATATAATATGAATGTCTAATCTTTCATTTGATGCCTTTTGGAGATTTTCCATCTTTTCTTGGCTTTTTATGCACATTAATACACACATTATTGCCTGGGTTTCCCAAACTTTCAAACCCCACTGTATGCATGCATGAATGCATGTATGCATGTATATTTAAAAGCAATAGAAAAAGCAGAAAATGTTGCCTGCAGAGAAAACTTAAACTGGCCTCATTTGGTTCATGGTAATTATACCTTATTCTGTTTAATGTTGTTTAGTGGTGATGTGTAACAAACTACTTCACAAAACTGGTAACACACATAGTAGAGCAATATTGAATCAAAAAAATGATCGGGAACCCACAACCCTTTTGAGGTACTCAAGTACTATAACTGCAGGAACCCAGACCAAGTTATAGTTCTTCAGCCACAATTCCTGCCCACTAAGTCTCTTCAGTGGAGCAGTACTAAATGTTGCCGACAGGTCCTTCAAACGCCTTGAGCCAGTAACTGGCTGTAACAGCATCAATTCTGACTGCAAATATGATTATTCTTCCCAACAATGTGAATAATCTTGAATGGAAAATGAAAAACAAACATACTTTATACTAAAAAATAAATGCAATTTGACATGTTCATAGGCAAATATATTCTCTACAATGTTTGGCCTGTTCAAAGGTACGCTACACCAGACGGGATGGAGGCAGACGTGGCTGTCAAGTTTGTCAAATCTAGAAGTAAATATTGACATACAACTGAACTAGGATGGCTTTATAGATATAGGCCAAAAATACTTTCCTCAATTGTGTACTGAAGAGAAGTGACAAAAGTTGTGAAAAAAAAGCTAAGGTTATCAGCCTCAATCTGCGGACAGCGCTGCATCAAAGCCAATAGCGGTTTCTTTTTGGTGTCATACATTTCCTTTCTGTGTCCTGCCAGACTGCAAAGCAACTCTGTTTTGCCAGTACCTTAACAGCCGAACATTTCTGGCTAAACCTGATCATTTTAAAGTGCCGAGATGAACAAAATACAGCCTGTGAGAAATCTACAACAATTTCCGCTTGCCTGTGTAATCCAACATACATTGCCTTTTTTTGGGAATATGTATATTCAACTTTAAATCAGTGTTTTAATTACCTGTTCAAACATGGCAGGATCTGGATGCGGCCTTCCCACACAGTCTCTGATGAAGCTCTTGGTGGCTGCTTTGATTTGCCTGGAGACAATCCCACTCCCGTCTACAATGTACTTCCTGTAGATGGCCTTCGCCAGCTTTGCCCTCTTGTCCTGGCTGGTTTTCCTGAACCCCGAGCAAGCAAACCAGAAGTCGAGAAGGTCTGCACACCCTTCCTGGCACAGGAAGTTTCGAAACAGCTGGATGCCTTCCTGATCATCGAGGAGAGAATGAAGCGACTCGGCCCACTTCAGGTAAGGTGGAGTTGGTGAAGCCGAGCCCTCAGGTTCATACCCCAAGTCCAGATCCGGGCGCCGCGGGGTTGCAGATGATGACGAGGGCGTGAAACTTGATGGATCCCCCATTTTAGATGACGAGGATGACGTGGGATAGCCAAGGGTTTGGGAAAGGGTGTTTGGACGGGTGTTGGCTGACTGGACTGGGGGGTCCACATCAGATCCCTCCTCCCCAGGAACTGGGGGTCGCGGAGCATCCTCGGTAAAGTGGGTAGGGCCGCTCAGAGAGGCCACAACCCCACCACCGCCCCTGTACCCAATCCCATTTAATTCTCTGACAACACTCATGTCTCTGATTGCACAAGGCAGAGGTCAGATCTTCCCCTCTAGCAATGTTTTCGCTGGCAAACAATTCACCCTACAGTGGAAACAAGAGAAGTGGTTAGTGGTAGCAGTGGGAGTTGATACAAAGGAAAAAAAAAACATTATCACTAAGATAAGCTGTCAGATGACTCATCTCTCACTCCCTTCATTCTGTCAGCCTACACACACACACACACACAAACACACACACGCACACACATACATACATATATGCGCAAACACAGGATATAAACAAGTGTGGTTGAGAATCTACACTACAATAACACTAAAAATATTGCTTGAATGCTAACTTGGCATGGGACGTTAATCCTGCTAACCAATAAATGTTAGTCTACAGTATTATAAATACCGTCAGTTGCTTGCAACTAGGACTCCAGTCTGACCACAAACTTGAATGTTGACTGCGTAAATTTCCAAGCTGGAGTTGACCATTTAGTTTTTGTCATTAGTTTAACAGCCAGCTTAAAAGCTGGCACTAACAGTTGTCAAAACAAAGCTCACACTTAGCTAGCGTGGCTAGACATCATTTTCTAAATAACCAGCTTATGTTAACAGGCTAAGACAGCTAGCTAGCCTTGTAGCAATGCCACCACCAATGCCAGTGCTTTGAAGTGGGAATCTCATTCATCTTGGCCTGCAAAGACGGTGGGGGATGGGTAAAAAACAAACTCTACAACCACACAAGACGGGCCTGCATGCAAAAACACTCCAACACCGGCGTACTTTTTAAATGTATTTGTGTCAAGCCAACTTGTACAGAAGCAAGGCAAACTTTCCTACTGATTAAAGCTAACAAATCAGCCGATCTAAGATCAAACATAACAAGAAAGCGAGGGCACGTTTCCACTCTACTGCCTGCAGCGCAAGCTAGCTTGGTGTTAGCTAGTTTTGGTTAGCTTGTTAGCTTAGCTAGGTGCGTTAACGTCCCGTGTTTTCCACAAAAGTGTCCGTCCTACCGTCTCTGAAAGCCCGATCCCCGTAATCCGCTGCATTGGGGATACTGGCGCGAACTTAGTGCTCCAAAACGCAGCATATGGAAAGCTTTCTGATATTAAATATTAACAAAAATGACCCGTCGACTGCCCCCTTAACTCCCCATGGTGGCTGGTTTCTGAGCAATAATACAGAACGAGAGAATACGTGCGTGCACGCCGACGCCGTGCGGTGTGTAGTACGTTTATAGAAATATATCGAATAGAAGCAACATCAAGTCCCAGTTTAGCAGCGGTGAAAAGTATTTACATTCTTTGCTTCAGTAGTCTCACAATGTGCAAAGACTCCATTAAAGGCATCACTTATGTATTCAGTTAAAGTTAAAGTAAAGTAGTATATTCAGCAAAAAACGTTTCCACTATGCAGTCAAATTTTCCTGTGTCAGTGTTAGGCTACATTATTATTTATTAGCCTACATGATTACAGCTGCTTAATCAGCGTTTAAATGTTTTAGTAGTGGAGTTAATTTTACCAAATGTATTTACTGTGAGGTGGTTTAATTTACTGTAATAAAGCATTTCCTTTTGGATATATGTTTTTAAAATTTCAACCTGTAGTGTTAAATGTGCTGTAGTTCAAATTACTTACATTCATTAATGCATATAATTAAAATAGTCACATAAAGTACAAAAACTGTAGAATTGTACTTAGGTACAGTAGTTGAGTAAATGCACTTTGTTACTTAGTAACATAGACTTGGTCGGCATTACTGGGAACGCCAACTAAAACATAATTTCCGTTTATGCTGTGGGGAAAAAAAAACCATTAGAATCAATGAGCGTAGACCTCGTTAGCGATTAATCTTTACTCTTTGTCACATTTGAGATTGGTTTTTTTGCTTGGTACAATGCCATAAAATTGCTATGTTGCATTTTGCGCTTCTAATAAATAAAAAAAAAAGCCTGATCTTAAGTTTTATATACTGCTGAATAGACAAATGGAGCCAGCGTTAATACCACTAACGTCACTGCTACAGTTGAAAATGTAAAAGTTACCTGGAATTTATTAATTTAACATGCTAAGACATACGATATAGCTTTAATATAGCTTTAATAGACGTGGGGTAACAATAAACTGTTTTATGACCCTGGGATAACGTTACTAATAATACATTCAGATTGCATCATATAAGATTAGTTAACGGGCTCAATCAGGTAGCTAACGTCCAGTCACTTATAATATCATTTGACCTAATCGGCTCAGTTTTATTATGTATCTTACTCTGCTGATCTCTGTTATCAAAAAAGTATTATATGCTCCCTTGGCGCCAAAAATTAGGCTGGACTTCACTCTTTTTGGCTGGATGTCCATTACCTTGCGCTTTCTTTGTGTCGGAATTTTAAACTCCAGTGGATTTATGAGCACTATGGTTAACTGCTCCTCAGATCTCTGCAGGGTAAATGGAAACAGCTCGCTAGACTACCTGTTGAAACTAAACAACTTTTGAACGTACACATGTTCCACCAAAACAAGTTCCTTCCCAAGGCTATTTTGCAGAGGCACCTTGGCGTTGTCCGGTGCTTAGCGCCGCCCATGACGATTGTGATTGCAATGATACAAACTGTATATCTACTCCACTGGTATTGAGTTCTTTGAGTGACAGTAGTTATGCAGTGCATTGTTGGGTAAGAAGTATTTATTTCATTACTTAGGTAAAAGTAGTCATACCACAATGTAAAAGCACTCCATTATAAGTAAAAGCCTTGCATTTGAATTTGACTAAAGCACAGAAGTATCAACAGTATAAGTTGCTATCAGTTTATAGTTCATTACGGTTCTATCTGTCCCAGTTCTATGTCCGGGTAGCGAAATTGCGAAACAGCGCCCCTTATGGCCATAATACAATTTCACAACATAAAGTGAATTGAAATACAAACGCTAGCGTTCGTTCTAATTAGTAGTTATTACAGGATTAATGGCAAGTTGTTTGTACCACACATGACTATTAATTTGAGCAAAAAAGGCCAAATGCATTGACACTTAAGAAAAAAAAAATGACACAGACACAGGAACAGCCACATAGACAACATGACTACACAGGTAGGCTGCAGTTGACTTTGAATGCGAGACAAATCTGAGACAGCCCACAAACACTGACAAAAAGAACAAGGCTACTCACGGCTTTTCTTTCCTCTTGACAGGTGTTCAGTTAACGGAGTAAACTGGAAGATTGACTGACAGGTCAGAGAGAGCACACCGCCGCCACCACCTGAGCATCCTGCTTGTCACTCGCCTCCGCCGGGCTGTCAGTCAGGAGCACCGTGCTGCCACCGGTTTGTGTGTGTGTGTGTGTGTGTGTGTGTGTGTGTGTGTGTGTGTGTGTGTGTGTGTGTGTGTGTGTGTGTGTGTGTGAGTGTGAGTGTGAGAGAGACAGAGAGAGAGAGAGAGAGAGAGAGAGGAGAGGAGAGAGAGAGAGAGAGAGAGAGAGAGAGGGAGGGAGAAAGAGAGAGAGAAAGAGAGTACAGTTATTCTTCATTTCAATATTACAAATAGCTTGATACCCTTTACCAAAAATTAAATTCACAAATGAATATTTTAGTGAGAAGTCAACACATGCAATTCCACACATGTTTTAACTGTGAAATTGAGGCTTTCACATGTGATAATATACATTTTACACAAGGAACATCTGAAAATCACCTGTGCTCATTTGTGATTTAGTCAGCAGTGGACATGTATTTCCATTCTGTGCTACTTTCTACTAATAATTATATTATATATCATATTTCAGCGGGAAATATTGTACTTTTTACTCCACTACAATTATCTTACACTTATAGGCTAGCTATTTTTACATTTTAAAAAAAACTATATCGGAGTACTTCTTCCACCACTGGATGTTATCATGCGAAATGGTCTCTTCCACATTTGATAAACTGTAAAATGTGGTTACCATGTAATAAGCTTTATTAATAATAATAAAGCAACAAAAACAATAAAAGCAGGTAATCAGAAAGCATCGAAAAACAAAAATACAAGTTATAATTGAGAATAAGCTCACTCAATTTAGCAGCTATTTTGGAGCTTTTCTTGGAGTCAGTTGTCTTGACTGTTCACTTTCTCACCACAAGGTGAGATTTGCTGTTTCTAAGGTCAAGAATGAGCTTTAAACCTAATAACCTAAGAACAAGGCAAAAAAATTAAATTAATGTCGCTCTTTGTGTTTAATAATAGGCCTAATAAACTAATAAATCACTGATTTATATTTCTAAAAATGAATAATAGCAGCACAAGTTAGTAGAGCACAAGGCAAAATCAAGCCCAAGTTTCTTCAATTCCACATATTCAAATTGAGCAGTACATACACTCTTTCAAATGAGTTGAGAAGACCTCTAAATCCATCTATGGTGTGCAGTGATTAACAAAGTAGGTTACCATGACTCCTGTAAGCCTATCAGGCTAGCTGTCCCATGTGGAGAAGGCAGGGTCAGGTGGTTCAGATAAGGTCCAGACACTCGTCCTCATCTCCGCCCACTCCTGGATGGACAATTCTTCCATAGTAATCTGAACCCGGGGAACAGGAAACCAGCAAACTGAGCAAAATACATCTTTTCACATCTGTGCTGTAGCTCTCATGTCTATCCGATTGTTGTAACATTTCTGTCTCATTATTAATCTGTGTTAGAGATATGTACAATTAGAGAACAATAGTGAGTGTGACATCGTGAGATCTAGAGAAGCCTTTCAGCGCCAATGAAGACAGGCAGGGTTGTTTGCAGCGTTTTGGTTTGAGAAAATGATGATGAAATGTTTCGCAGTGTGTTTGATTGGCAGACTGTACATGGCAAGCGAAACAAGCTTCATTATGGAAATGTATTCATATCCCTTTGGCTTATATGCATAACAGTCCACACACACACACACACACACACACACACACACACACACACACACACACACACACACACACACACACACACAAACCGCACATACAGGTTCCTACTGCAACAGGCTGGTGTTGTTATGGTTGCTGCAGTGCCCCCAGAGACAATGAGGAGAGAGGGAAGGGAGGTAAAGAGAGAACACTGAGGAAGATGAACTTGACCTTTATGATGTCTTGGTGAGGAGGGGTTGGGGGCATGTTGGTACTTATGAATCTGTAATGAATGTCGACTATCTGTGTGTGTGTGTGTGTGTGTGTGTGTGTGTGTGTGTGTTGTGTGTGTGTGTGTGTGTGTGGTGTGTGTGTGTGTGTGTGGGTGTTTGTGTGTTTGTAGAGGTCTGAACTCTTAGCTGAAGAAAGGTCATCACACCTGGGGGGCACTTATACAACTGGCTGCATGCTCCCTCTTTCTTTATCTGTCTATCTATCTATCTATCTATCTATCTATCTATCTATCTATCTATCTATCTATCTATCTATCTATCTATCTATCTATCGATCTATCCATTTATCTATCAATCTATCGATCTATCATTTATCTATCCATCTATCCATCTATCTATCCATTCATCCATCCATCTATGAGTCTATCAAACCTGGGCAATGTGTTGATATATGTTGCTTAATGTTATATCTCTCATTTCATCCGTACAAAAACTGTAAAAATGACAAGTTATGTCTGGGTTATGTGCAAGACTAGTTCTTGTCCATTGGTTGCTTGGCAACCTCACGGTAATGAAAATACTCCAGAATATTATTTTGTGGTTTTGGGGGTTAGGTCCGTTTTTTTTTAACATTAATATGCGTTCCCCTAGACTGCCTATGGTCCCTCAGTGGCTAGAAATGGTGATAGGTGTAATCCGAGCTCGGGGTATCCTGCTCTGCCTTTGAGAAAATAACAGCTCAGATGGGCCGATCTGGAATCTTATGAGGTCATAAGGAGCAAGGTTGCCTCCCCTTTCTCTGCTTTGCCCGCCCAGATAATTTGATCCCGCCTATGAGAGAGAGAGAGAGAGACATCACGGCTTTCAAACGAGCAAAGTGGCAGTTGGTTAAGACCACCCCCACTCCACTCCTCAATATCTACAGACAGAAAATGATACAGAAATGGCACATACTACGGAAAAGCTAATTGTGGGACTGGTTCTAGTGGCTGTAATTCTGCACCAAAGAGACTGAGTAATTCTGAAAGAGACTTCAGTCACAGTATTAGGAAACCACTAAGGTCTATATAAAAGCATCCAAAAAGCACCATGCCATGGGAACTTTAACGTATGTCTAACTAGCTTCCTTTATAGTTAAAGCTAAAGTTAAACATTAACTGCAGTTACATTTAAAGGCCTGTGATATTCTGTTTGTTTATTTTAGGGTCACAGCTGACATCTGGGTTTGTCATAGTAGGGAAAGGCAGAGGTGTTACTAACATTAACAATGTCTATGTTCTGTTCAAGAGTCCAAGCAAACCATGAGTGACTATGAGACTATGATTACCAGGACCCTGAACATAAGCAGCTAAATATAATTCAGCATTTATTCATTTGTATATTTCTACCTGTACTTTTCCTTCTGTGATATGTCAAAATATTGTTTGTGAAAATGTGCCTATTGCTGCATAATGCCAACATTGGACGTTTAAATAATTTGTACATCAAAGTACTACGTCAAATTACTCCGAGGTACATTCACACAAGGGGTCCCTGGTATATTCTCTATCTTGTAAGGGGTCCTTGGCCGATAAACAATTTAAAACCTGTGTTATAGGAGACTGTTTTGGCTAAAATAAATGTGTTGGAGGAAATGACGATTAAGCAATGCAACTGGTACTGATTCATTATAATGTCAATGTTACATGAATAATCTATAGCCATCGGCTGATGACGTATTTGCACAGTCTTAATAAAAACCCAAAGAGAGTCCCATTATTACTATCTACATATTGTCAAGTATGTGATGAAAACAACCATTCCCAGTGACGATAAAAGTGGATTATTAAATCTGAAATTGAGGCAGCCCCCTTGGACTACTGAGACGGAGCTTTTTTGTCAGTGTGCTGGTCCAGCTCAGGGGTCCCTTTGTTCCAGCTGCCACAGCAGATTTGGGCGTCTGTCCGGAGGCCTGTCAGAAACAGGCTTATCTCTTGGGGGCCTCCCAGTACAAAGACCCATTTAGATGCTCAGGGAGAGTGAAATCTTCATTATATACCTCTTGAAAGAGAAACAGACCTCTGCTCTTTAAGAAAATTAATTGGAGACACACATTTTGGCTCGGCTGCAATGCATGCCCCAAAACAAAGGAACAGGAGAATCTAGTACAGTGAATCCTTTTATTATGTTAGAGGTAGAGTGAGTTGGGAGATATCGATGTTTCAACTCTTTGTGTTCATGTTTACTTAAAATTTGGACACTGTCACAGAGCTGTTAAGGACATTGAGAGTTGAGAACTTATGTCTATTTTTGTCTTACTCCTTACAGTTTTTTTTAAATACTCTTATTAAGTTACACTAGAGAATAAGACATGTAAACCAAGATACCACAGTATCAACATCAAGGGTTTCTATCCATGCATGCAATTGTCCATTCATGTATCTCTATATCATCCATCCATACATCCTTCCATCCACCTATCCATCCATCTGCTGGCCTTTCCCAGCCATGCCTGTAGTAAGAGTGTCAGTATATCTGCCATGGCGTCCTGCTGATGTGTATTGTGATGGGATTGAATACTCCAGCTACCAATATGGCCTGCACCAATACTGGATTAGCCACAGTGGATTAGCAGCCTGCCCTCCTGCTGCTTATTCAAATATTGTTTCACGTATTGTCATCATTGGGACAGAGCTCTGCCCCAGTAGCCTGTAAGCTAAAGAATATTCTCAAAGAAAACCAGAAAAAAATGTCTTCCTTTTTCCCACAAAAGCGCCGAATTTCATTTTTCAGCGAACGTGGAATATGGACCATTGAGGGTGGGAAGTGATGGTTTCGGAGAGAACGGCTACAGCCCTAGAACAGGGAGAAAAAGGAGGATGGAAAGATGATGGAAAGCAAAACCCAACCAGGGCCAAAATCAGGCATGAAAGCGTGCCTTGATCTTTGATACATGGTGTTCTTCTTTTTTTTCCGTCTCTCCCTTTCTCTCTCTCACTCTCACACATACACTTGGGAGTCAAGGCAATTGATGTGCTGCCTTTGATGGCAAAGAGAGGCCTATATTAACCGCCAAAAGACCATGATGAAAGGGCTGGGAAAAAGAAAGAAAATGGGTATAAATTGTGTTATTAAAAAGAATGGCAACTCATGTTAAATACTTGGGATGGAGTGATGGTAACCAGACATCGGCCGCTAAGGGTTTGATGGTTTAACGGCAGCGGAGGAGAGGCTAAGGTAGACGGAAAGCTTACCGTGCTAGCCCGGCGGTAGTGGTGGCTGACGTTGGCTTGGTGGTTCCAGTATGTCATGCTGGTGGTCATCCTGTTAGAATAAGGGACGTGAATACACTTGCTGCACGGCCAGGGTTCCTCCTGGTGATTCGGAGGTCTGGACGCCAGTGGACGTCCCACAGCAGAAGCAGTCGCCATCTTTGTCCCGTTGTTGTCTTGGATATCCTCTCCTGCGTCTTCATCCCTCCCTCTGTCCTTTGATCATGCCTCCCTCCCTTGCTCTCTGCCGTATGACATCATCACGCAGTGGTATCGACAAGCATCAAAGAACCTCTGGGCAGGACTGTGTATCTGTCGGTCTGTGCGTTTGAAAGGGGTGTAAATATGGAGTATAAAGAGTCCTGTAACCCCCCCCCCCCGCTCCCTTCATCCACTGTTCTCCTCTCCCTGCAGATGGATGGTTTGTTTGGCCAATACAAAACTATACACACACATATGCACACACCCACACCACCCATCTCTCAGACGGTTGTATCCCGAGGCCCCCTGCTGTGCCTGTAGCGTTTGATGATGTGTTTCACGGCTTCATTCATTCCAAAGCGTGTTTTCTTTTCTCCACCATTTGTTTCACCCTCCTGATCCATCTTTTCAAGCTGTTGCAACAAACACAGATGTGTCCTTTACTCAAGTTTGTGGCTTAATGACAGTTACATTTCTTCTCAAACTGATCTAGTTACACTCCTCCTTGAGTCACCACCCCTCCTTCCTCTCACTTTGACTCTCATCCCCTGCTCATTCTCTCTTACCTCTTACAGCTGGCCAGTACCATTTCCAATCCTGTTAAATTTGTATGTCCTCTTGAGGAGCCCTTCTGTCTGTCTGTCATTTGCCTGAAAATCCCATATACATGTTTCACTGTCACACTCTCAATCCCCTGCAGCAGCTGTTATCCAATCCAATGAGATCTTCCCCGCCCAAAAACACACATAATTAGCAACAGAATGGGAAGCATTTGACCAAACGTTCATGTACGAGCAAACAAAATAGAGCCAATCAACTCTTTACCACTATCAGCATATCTTTAACATACATTTAAATTAAATAGCAGTTAACTATCAGTATGTGACCTACAAAGACAGAGAGCAGTAACTACAAAAATAGTGAAGTGGGAAAAGAAAAATGGGTTTTAAGGAATCAGGCTGGCTAGTAAACTGTGCAAAAGAGAGGAAGGTTGTAATGCAGTATTTTATGCATTTTAGGGCTGAATATTTTACCTCAACTCAACCACATCACGTGAATTCACTTACTGCTAGCTGTTAAGCTAGGCTAGTTATCTTGTAGGCAAACTAATTTAGCTGTTTAATTATCTTCCTGATGACTAAACTACATTTAGTTATGTAGAATGAAAAAAACTGAAATATCAAGATGTCAGTGCATCACATTTAAAAAAATGTAATTACAGAGAGAGCTTTGGAAAAACGTTAATTTAGATTCAGCTAAGGTTAGCAGTGGCTATGTTTCACTAGAGTTAGCTATCTGGTTTTAATTGTCTAGTTAGCTAAGTCCCTCTGTGTAGTTATTGTAAATTCTACATTCTGTTGTCACAGAAATGTTTATATTTCAGACTATAATCAATTTTTTATATACCATTTTTTATATACCAATGTCAAAAAGTCAGGTCCTAAGTCAATTTTACTGTGCAGTTCAAACTTAAAATTTAGGCTAAATATCTTTGTCATGTAAGAAAAGTGTAGTCAAACAAATTACCGTTACACTATCACCTTAACTGCATTGTTGTTGCTGTAATCCAGTAATATATTGTACTGTATTGGACTAATAAAATAACATAAGCTAGCAAACAAGTTAAACCTAATGCAACACAAACCAAATATAGCCTACTGTACTGCAGGTGAATTAATTATGTTATACTTTAACATCTTTTGTACATGCTTGAGAAGTTTTACACGTTGATTTACATGGTAGTTTCTGATACATTGATGTGATAGAAGATGTACTAGCAAAGTAGCCCACAGTGATTTCCTGAGAATAGGTGTTTGTACACCTGTACAATCTAATGCAGTCCAATACAAGCCCTGCTATTAGTTCTACATTAAAGATGTCTATATTCTTTAGTTTTTGGCGACATTGTTGTAAATGTGTGAATTAAATGATTAGTTTTAGCACTAAGATCATGCGAAAGTTAGTGGTGGTGGTGTGCTGGATCATTTGAGAAGTGTTTCTTATATTCTACATCCTCATGTATGTAAATAAGGACATCTAAGTAACATCTCTCAATACGATGCAGTTGAGAGCAACACCACCTATTTAACCACAACCTCAATAATAAACACATTTTTGAATTTACCCAATTTTGACAATGTCACCAAATAGTAAACATTATAAATTTCAAAAAGGTAGAATTTATGGCAGCGTTTTTGTATTGGACTGCATCATTTCATTTTCATTCCTGTAAATGTGCCTGTGTTAGTAGCCAGCCAGCTAATTTTCAACCGTAGTCCTTTGGCCAGATAGTCCAAGTCCAGATCAACAGGAAACAGCTAGACATTAGTATGGGTTAACATGTACAGACAGAAGACAATATGCCATAAAGACAGCAACAGCAACAAAATAAGCATTCTCAAGAAGAAGCAATGCAGAGCGACAGGAAGCAGCAAGACATTAGTACAATAATACACCAACAGTATCCACATTCAGCACGTAACCATGCATGCAAGCAAGCAAGCAACAGAACACAGCCAAGCAACACTGAGTATGGGCTTTTTCTTGATACATGCAAACATGCAGAGCAGCAATTAACACTGAGACAACAAAATATATTATCATGATGGAAATAGAATTTTGACTGACAATATTAAAATGTGCAGTACAAGTTAATAAAATGGTGAAATAGTAAACTACAAGTAAATATGTTAGACATACACGGGCCATGCAGAGCTGACTATTAGATTGTATAAATGTACCTAATAAATTGGTCATTAAGTGTATGTTGCTTGTAGAAATTTCTGAACAACTGTTTGCTTGAATTTCATCTTAAAAGTCTTGGTGCTATTTATATGACAAGTTATTTCTGTGAATTCAGACACACAAGGGTAAATTCACACAAATTCATCAAGTCTCATTAGTGAAATAGGGCTTTGATCCAGTTTAAAGACAGAAAAGTAATTAAAGCTTTTTAGAATCACACAGCTGATGCCCCAGTTCCACTTCCTCTTCATAGTCTCCTGTTCTTCTATTTTGCCAGTTTTTTATTCACTTCTTTACTCTGCCCACTGCCCGGCCGCCCCTCTGCCCCCACGTCCCTTATCCTGTCTAACTAATTGTCAAGGTTCTTGTTAGCATTATGCTAAAATGCGTCTCCTTGCAGCAAAAGCCACCCAGTGATATGGTAAGCCCCCTCAGCGAGGATTATACTGCTGATGAGAATGAGGGAGTAGATGTGAGTGTGTGTGGTGAAGGAAAAACTGCTCCTGAATTTGTTCACTTAGGCTCTCTCCTCTCTCCACCTCCTTCTCTTCAGCTCAACAAACTGTTTCTCAGCTTTCCACCAAACCAGCCCTCTTCCTCATATCCACGTTCCAATCCCATAAGCAGTGATTTACATTCAAACAGCAACCTCATCTCAGGTATTAAGAAAACTAATTTCACAACATTAATAGACCCCTTAAAAATGCCCACTTATTTCCTCCACAAATTACTTCCCATAATCCTAATC
Organism: Etheostoma spectabile; assembly: GCF_008692095.1. Classification (NCBI taxonomy): domain Eukaryota; kingdom Metazoa; phylum Chordata; class Actinopteri; order Perciformes; family Percidae; genus Etheostoma; species Etheostoma spectabile. The sequence goes on along the minus strand of NC_045734.1, from coordinate 25,113,372 downwards.
TACTAAATCCGTCTGCCGATTGGTCCTTCTTCTGCAGTGACAAATAGGAATGTTTGGAATCAATTCGAGCACTCTTGGCCTACCTGTAGGATTGTTGGGGTAACAGCTAATAGCAGCGAGCTGACAGGCTGTAGAGGGTTGATAAGCATTTCTAATTATTGAACCCCATTCAGAAAGCTGGCAGCCACACACACACACACACACACACACACACACACACACACACACACACACACACACACACACACACACACACAGAATCTCTCAGAGAAATAGATGTCTTCCAAACCCATATTCCCATTGCCACATTAGATAAAAATAAATAAAGAATTCATTGTTGTGTGCCTCTATTGACGGTGCATGTGTGTGTGACAAAGGAGAAGGCATCTGGAGAGCTACAAACTGACGCCTGGACAAAATAACAGGAAAGCCTCTCCATACAATAGCTCTGCGGTAAACACCAGTTTGACAAAGCTCATAATCGTTTTTTGTTGTTGCTGTCGACGTTTGGGTTCAACTCAGTGGTCATTTTTTGAGACCATAATTTTGCACCAAACAAACACCACATTCAGTGTCCCTCAGTCATTGTTGCTCTGCTTGTGACAACTTTATGAGTTACCACAAGCGAATACAGCTGTGCTATGTATATCTTCATTATTTTTTTAGACTTTACCCATAGCCATATATTTGCTGTTTTTGTGTCTGATGCACATGATGATGAACATAAAACATAATGGCAAATCCAAACTGCTAGGTGTTTTGCCATTGTAGGAAACACAGGTGTTACTAAAGATTTTAACAATGGCATATGTTCTATTCAAGTGTCGCCATAACTGTGACTGACTGTATGCCTGAAAATTAGGCAGCTACATGGAATTCAGCCATCATTAGTTTCCTTTTTATCCCTATGCTTTTCCTACTGTGACATGTCAAAATATCTATATTTATTAAGGTTTTTAAAATAAAATAAGCAAGCAAAAAAACGGACCTTGAGCTGAGACTGTCAAGTGCTTTCTTTAAGTTAGAAAATGAATGTGTCTAGGTCACATCCAGATATTGGATACGATTACTGATTGACAAAATCTTCTCTCCTCAAATTTAATAAAACCATGGTCTATATCCACAACGTTCCACTTCCGGGATTGCTCCGTTGCCAACAGAAGTTTTGCCGAATTTTGCTCTCTTTATCCGGATGTTCGTTACCTTCTGCTTTCTTTGTGTTGGAATTTTAAACTCCGGCAGGGTAAAATGAGACAGCCAGCTAGACTATCTGTCCAATCTGAGTCTTCTGTTGCATGACAAAAACAACTTTTGAACGTACACATGTTCCTTTCCAAGGTTATTTTGCAGCGGCACCCTGGTTCTGTCCGGTGCTTAGCGCTGCCCATGATGATTGGTTTAAAGAAATGCCAATAACCCAGAGCCCATTTTTCTCCCGTCCCAGAAGGCTGTGTAGACTAGCCAGACTCTTCTCCGCCCGCCGCACTGTGGAGGAAGCTCTGGCAAAGCAAGACTTATAAAACACACTAACACAGTTCTAATGAAGTAAATTAGCTGAGTTATCATAAGCTTATTTAGAAAAATAAATATGGAAGGTTATAATAGGTAAATAGTCGTGGAATCCTTAAAAGTCCCTTAAGTGAGTTATGTGATTGGCTCGACAGAGATGGCGGCTTACGGTATAGCTCCAGGCCCCATTTGACCAAATAGTGGTGTTATATGGTTCCAACTACAATTCTCGATCACATTGAGATTATGAGAGCCCATCGAATTTACAGTGATAGCCCAAAGAAGAACACCACTACTAATGGCACATTGATTTTCAATGTCCTCTACTACATAACCAAGCAGGCGATCCTACAGGCTGCGCAGAAAGATTAGACTTTCCCCGGACTATAGCAACTTCACAGTCAAGTGACACCAGGCCTTCTACCAAACCATGGATTCAGCACGAGTTAAGGGTCTGGATTTTTTCCTGCTATACCCGGCAACACTGAAGATCAAGGAAGCCCCCCAGTGCAGAGCTTTCACCTCTGCTAAGGATGCTGAAGATTACGTGGGTCGGGCTGCGCCCCTTCCTCCTGTTGCCGCGGAGGCAGTCGGCACCTCAGACTCTATTGCCGAGGAACACCGTAGAAGAAGATCAGGATTAAAACAACTGCCTGATGAACATTTGTAATGGTTTTGACGTCATGGCCCTGTAAAGGATCAAGGTTATTTAGGACACCGGCAATTTGCGCTCCCTCTCTCTATCGGTCCGCAGAATCAGGAAGTGCAGCGGGGTGTACGTGTTGTTGTGGAAGTTTCACCCCGTTGGCCTAGTGTGTGTAGGCCTAGTATGTGTAGGCCAATATAGCTTTTGAGACCCCTTATTGCCTGTTAGTGTGGATTGAGGTGTTAAGTCTTCTATTATTCTGTGTGTGTAGTGAACAATCAATGTGTGTGTTTTAAAGTGTGCAGTGGTATTTTGTTCTATTTGAGTTACTTGCTCTTTTAATTGTGTGTATTGTGTCCTACAGCATATTAATAGCTTCGAAATTATTCTTGTGCATTTTGCTATCAAGTGATTGTGTCGATGCCATTGCACTTTCCCCTTTAAAGTTGCTACTGTGTAGTTCCACTCTGGCGCTGTGGGCCTTTTTCTATTAGTGTTTCTATCAAACTGTGGTGATCTGAATGCACCTCACAAGCAAGCCAGCACCCTAGCCTTACTTAAAAAGAAAAATGTTGACATTGCATTATTACAGGAGATGCATTTGCTATCGACTGATACCGGCCGCTTAGCCAACAGATTCTATCATACAATTGCACCCTCCTCAGAAAGCTCAAAAACAAAAGGAGTGGCCGTTATTGTCAAATGGAATCTTCCGCTTAAAGTTTTTTCCTTTTGGTCAAACAATACAGGCAGAATTGTGATTTCTTTAATAGAGTATAGTTTTAGGAAAATTGCACTTATGTCAGCTTGTGCACCTAGTATTTTTGATGGCAGTTTCTGTTACGCTCACCAATCAAATGCTGGAGTTAATGGACTGTTCTTTTGTTGTTGGTGCGGACTTCAATTTAGTTTGGGACCCAAATATTGATCGTTTGAACGCAAAGGTCACTGGGGTTCAGGTGTAAGCCACAAATGCTTTGAAATCATGGGCCAGCAGCTAGGGGCACATAGATATTTGGCATGCAGTTAATCCCTGTAAGGATTATTCCTTTTTCTCAGATAGACATAAATCCCTTTCCAGAATAGATTTTCTTTTTGCATCCCCTCAATTATTTCATTCAATTGATAAAGCGGTGTTACTTCCAGTGGAATTGTCTGACCATAAAGGGGTCCTTTGCGTCACCACTCTAGACCGTATGTGTTACAATGTGCTGCTAGATGGTGCTTTAATACTTTAATAATCACTTAGTTAATAGCAGATTCCAAGATATTTGCAGACATTAATGTTGGCTCTGTAGAAGACCCCCAGGATATTGTGGGAGTCAATAAAAGGTTTTAGTAGGAGCAATACCATAGTATTCCGCTCTAATGTGCTCAAAGCTAGATCTCTTCAACTACAAAAACTTGAAGCTGAGTTCACCAGGTTAGACTCATTGTTGCAAACTAATTTTATTGACCAATAGCTTTAGAACAATCACTATTCAAGAAAGAAATAAACAACATTCTGAATATCTAATTCATAGAACGAGACAGAGCTATTACTTTCAGGGTACAAGACCTAGTCATCTACTTACCATGAGAATCAGGTCCTGTGACCATTTTGCAAATATTACCACTATTAAATCTTCAGATAGTAATATTAGAACTGACCCTGTTGAAATAAATAAGTCCTTTCAGACATTTCATTCCAATGTGTATGAATCAGAGGTTACTTTGGATAAAACCCATTGTGACAGCTAGTCGAATCCGCTTGACTTACCTCAATTATCAGCAGAGGAATCAGCTAACTTAGACAAATGGATCCCTTTAGAGGAGCTAACATTGACAATACAGTATATGCAAAATGGAAAATCACTGGGCTTTGATGGGATCCCAGCGGAATAGTGTGCAACATTTTGGGAACAACTGGCCCCATTATGTCTTGACATGATTAACTTCTTTATTGAGAAGGGTGAATTTTCAAGGGACATTAACACATTGATTGTGGTGTCACCAATATGCATTTGTAATACACAGCATCGCCTCTCACTATTTGCGGACAAAGTTTTTATTTATAATTTTTAGAAAAACCCTCTCAGTCTCTTCCTCACCTCTTATCAATATGCGAGGAGTATGGAAGCTTATCGATTGTTAAGCATAACTATTCTGGTGCTCTGAACAACATTTTGAAGGATATGGGAAAAAATGAAGGGGTCTCCCCATGTCTATTGAAGCCTGTATGTCTGTGGTTAAAATGAATGTTTTATCCAGGATTAATTTTGTGAGCTCTATGCTACCTCTTTCCCCTCCTTCTGGTTATTGGCATAAAATACAATCAGCAGTATCTAAATTTATCTGGAAAGAAAAACGACCGTGACTTAAGATGTCTACACTACAGGGGAGGAAAGAGGATGGTGACCTCACAGTTCCCAACTTTAAACATGATTTACGAGGTTTGCTTGTTACCCTTCTCTGACTTACAAAAGGCATTTAATCTACCACGTTCCTCTTTTTTCTTTTACCTTCAATTAAGATCAGCACTCAAGGCATATGGTGTTGTCTGCCCCTGGCAGAGGGCTCTGCCTGCCCATTATATCCAGAAGTTATTTAATATGCAGCCAAAATACCTGTGGTATGGTATCAAGGCTTTATCAGTTCTTGGTGATTTCTAGCCTTCCTATTGAAAGGATCTGGGTAGGGGATTACCCAGGCCTGGGTATTGATCTTAACTGGCATGATGTATGGTCTAACATTCCAGAAGCATCACGCAATCCAGACCATCAGCCGATTCACTACAATTTCATTCATAGGACATATCTCACCCCCGTGAAATGCACCACATGAAGGTAATTAACAGTCCTTTATGCATGTTCTGCCCACTAAAAGCTCAAAGTACATATATCTTCACATTATCTGGGATTGCTGTTTGTTTGGTCAATTCAAGAACAACATTGCATCCAAAATATCTGCCCTGGTTAATGATACTGTACTGTATGTTTTGATTCTGAATGATCTGTCAGCCCTCCAGCTCTCTAAAACTCAAAAATGTGCAGTTTTTGCTGGACTTACAGTGGCCAATAGAATTATTGCAACCCGTTGGAAACCACCTCATGACTTGGACCCTTTCCTTTCTGGACATCGTGTGTATGGAGCTCTCCACGGCTCGCATAGGTGGAGCCCCGGGAAGGACTTTGGACATTTGGCTCAGCTTTGCTGGATCCTTGAAGTCCATGCTATATATACATTTGTGCTACGGCACTCTCACTTCTGTCTGTATGTGTGTTTGGTCCCTTTTGTCTTGTGCAGGTCTCCATGTTAATGCCTCTTGTTTGTTTGTTTGTGTGTCTGTTTCTGTGTGTCTTGCTTGTGTGCTGCTGCCATCGTTCTTGCTGTTGTGTTTTTGTTGTGTCTCTCTCTTTCCCGTATTTCTTCTTTGTTTAAGAGTGAAACATTTGATCGCAAGGAAGCATTGTGGAAAATGTGCACTGTGTCTTCTTCGGTGTGTGTGGTGTACTTTTCTGTGTGTTGTCATCCAGACCAGTGTTTTGCACTTTTGATTGGCTCTTTAAATTAAAAAAATCCCTGAAGCTCAACAATTTCAGCCTCGACTTGTTCATTCTGCACTGTGAGAGAGAAGGCTACAGTTGTGAGGGGGCTGAGAGCATTGTTCGGGTAAAGTGAGACAAATGAGACCCTGGAGAGTACTACTTAGCCACTCATAAAGGTCAGATATGGAGCCACACCAATGGATGCTAATCCTGACCCCGGGGACTGTGTGCTCATGCGCCTGTGGATGCAATTGTTTCACAGGCCTGTGACATTTAAACCTGAATGAGCGTACAATCCTGGGTGGCAGAACAGTGTGTACGTGTTTGTATGACTATTTTGTTGGAAAGAAACGGGCTTTAGTGCCAACTGAGGTTTAATTATAAATGACCTTGGGGCCAATTTAAAACATCAGAGGCTATTTTCACGTAGACAACACACTGGTTAGCACAATAAATATTCTCTGGATTTTAATTATGCTGTTAAGCATTTAAAACTGTCAGATTCTACATTAATTTAATACAACTTAAAACAACCTGCATTTGTTAAAATATAATATTATATAAGTGCCTTGGCTATATGTTTTTATCTACTAAGATTTCACCTGACAGCAGCGATATCATTAAGATGCCGCCACTGTGATATCATTATGAAGCATCCCTGTATGTTAGCCATTATGTAGTCTTGTCACACAGTCTAATTGCTATTGTACTAATAACACGCTGGCAGGCTGAAAACATCCAATCCTTTCCCCTTGTGGTGGAGCTATAAGCTTGTCAGCAGGTCACACTGATTGGGGCACCTGAGAGCCAGTGAGAATGCAATTTGAGAGTTTAAGCTGAATATGGTGAAGATAACGACTGACAGGTCACAACAACAGTTCAGCCCAAGTGTAATGAGCAGAGAAATGCACAATTCTGTTTGTGCACGTGTGTTATGTGTACATGACAAAGAACTACGGACGTCCTTACTATGACTTATGCCTTCACTGAATGCTAGCGCTGGTTACACTGCACCACATTTGCTTTAGAGAACATTTTTAAGTTTCTCTTAAATTTAGATATTTAGTTTAGATTGTTCTACCCACAGCTTAAAACAAAGCCAAGTTCTCTTGATAATGTCTTCAAAAGACAAACCATTAAACTGTTCATGACCTTTGCAGAAAGGCTCGGTGGATGCAGAGGAGATACCCAGGACAATTCTACAGAAATATGAGCAACTTCTGGCTTAAACCTGTAACTGGAAAATATATATAACTCATGCAAGAGTCACAGATGCAAGACCTGTCCAAACACAGCAAACAAAAACCGAAAGTAGCTCTCATATTTGATTTGTCACCCTGGTGTTGCTCTATAGGTATAGCAGCGCTGGCTGACTGGTCTGCCAGTTTTATCCAGACTAAAATATCTCATTAGCTATTATATTGATTGCCATGAAATGTATTGTTTTTACAGACATTTATGCTCCCCCCACTATAAAATCCTACTGACTTTGTTGATCCCCTTACTTTTCCTCCAGCACCACCATGAGGTTGACATTTGTGGCTTTGAATAAAATGTCTCAACTGGATGGATTGCCTTGCAATTTGTTACACACATGCATTTTCCTTTCAGGATGAAATGTTATAACTTAGGCGATCCACAGAATTTTAATTTAATGCCACCATCATTTAATTCGTCCAATCATTTGGTTTATGACCAAAAAACCTGCAAAACTAAAGACACTCCCATCATCCTCGGCTGTCCTTTGTGTTAAGTGCTGAACAGCACGTTAGGATGCTAACAGTCTAAAACTAAAATGGTGAACCTTGTTTACTTACTTTACTCGTAAACATCATGTTAGCATGCAGTTTGTATGAGGACAATTCACAGCTGTGCAGTCCTATTAGGTTACATCATTGATTGATACTTTTTTTGCATTGCCATATCATCAGTATAGAAACTCACCCAAGAGCAATGCAGTTTGTCATCACATTGTAGCAATAAATTAATATGAAAGCCTATATTGCTAATATTTACAAAAAGTTGCAAGACATTTCAAAATGATTTGAAGCAGCCATTTATACCAGAAGATGATGTAGAAAATTACATTTGTCGATTGTTTCAAAGATTTGGATGATTTTTTCATCCAGGAACAACAACCAGAGCACACTGGTCACACAATGACCATGTTGCTAAATGAGGGATTACCTCCATCTTGTGGTGAGAGAGAAGAACTGCCAGTTCAATGATAAAGGTAGTTAATAATCTCCAACAGGACATTTGCCAACATGTGTGAAGTGCAAGATTGCAGACACCCTGCAGCTTTTTAATAGAAAAGTAGCCTACTTATTTTATGCTTACATAGTTTTGTCACTCCTGTCTTCTCCTTCTCATCTACTGTTCCCACTGTGGTGTCAATCACTGAAGCATAATGTACCATAAAATGAGGAAATGTGGCAAAAACATTCAAACACATCGGTAACTTTAATTTAGGGACTGCTTTAGGAAAGAACAGTTACGGAAAAACAGAGTTACAAAATGTGACACACAAGTTCATCTGAACAAAACCCTTTTGCTTTGAGTAAAAATGTAAAATAAAAAAAAAAGACAAATCTAATTCAGCATTTAAAAAAAAATCTGAGTTGATGTATTTTGTGCTGCAGAATGGTGATGTTCCGTTAATTTAAAATCAACTTAATTTAAAGATGGACTTTCTCATAAAGTTGGTATTAACATATCATAGATATCTTTATGAATATAAAAAGACATTAAAGCGTAACTCTCGCCAAAATGCAACCAAGGGTCTTTTTGTGAATGTAACTGAGTCAAACTTTCGTTTATAAGCATATTTAGGACGGAAGCGTCACTTTTAGGATTTACCGTATTCTCTGGGGTTTTTTCTCGGTCAAATGGCCTTTTGAATGGGAGTCCTAAGGGCACTTTTACGCTAGCCTCAAAATCACTATTTTTAAAACACCAAGAAGGCTCGACAAAGCATGAAACTTTGCTCAAAGTATCACCAGGGGCTCTACACATCCTGAAAATGATTCAGGGTTCTGATAAACGAGGACTCAAGTTGTGGATTAAGTTGTGAAAAAATTAACTGGCTAATCTTTGCTTTGAACCTTTCATTTAAAAGAAAATCACTACAACATAACGCAATTTAAGAGGAACTTTTTTTTGTGGAAATGTACAATCTGACTGGCAATCAGCTTCCTAAATGTGAGCTCTTACTCCCCGTCTACTTCTTCCTTATCAGCCTCCTTGTTGTCCTGCGCCACAATGTTGTCATCGCCTTTCTTCTCTTCTTTGTTTGTCTCCTCTGCATCGTGTTTCTCTTTCTTCTCAGCTGTATTCATATCCGTTTTTGCTGTGGTCACGTCAGGCTTTGGTGTGTCCTCTTTCATTACTTCCTGGACATTGTACTTTCTGTACAGTGTATAGTCTTTTACCACACTGATGCAACACACTGCCTTGATGACCTCCACGATGATTGTCAGTTCTGGGTTGGTCAAATCCACTTTGTTCTTAGGGTTCAGCTTCCCCACGAGACCTGCGACGGTCAGAAACCAAAGAGACAAGTCAGTTCTGGGAAATGTCCTTTTTTAAATTCTTTATTCTCATATGACAACATTCATCTAGCGTCCAACACTACCTGCAATTGCTTTGATGATTTCGTCTCTCTTGTTGTGGCTGCTGTTGCGGGCCTTGAAGGCGATCTGGTAGGTACCACAGTTTGGGGTTTTGAACCAGGGCTCCAGGAAAGTAGTCAGGTACTTCACCATGTCATCCTGAAAGGCCTTGCATGTTCCAGTTACCTGGGTGTGAAGAAAACGAGAATAAGACACGGCGGCAGCATGAAGCTTAAATTATTCTTGATTAACTTTTAACAATATTTTTAGTTGTTATGAAAGGGTTAAAAAAAAAAAAAAAGCTGTCTGCATTTCATTTCACTACACTCAAAACATGTTTCTATATTGCATCTGTTAAATCACATGTATCATAATTGACAGTTGTAAATTTTAGCTTCTCACTGGTAGCATCCGAAGGATTACACGTGACTTTTTCTTCTTGGTGGTGTGGAGATCAGAGAGGATGTGATGAACCAGCTTGTCAGATTCTAGGAGAAGAAAAAACAAACAAACAATATGGCCACTGTAATACTCAAAGGCAAACAACTCATGTCAATGAAATGTTCAATAAAAAGAATACTTTACTTACCCAGATTTTTAGTTTTGATGAAGATGACATTGTTTGCTCCACTGTCCAAAGCCTGGAAGCGCCTCTCCTGTTTATTTCCAGATGCTTTCAACTGTGCCACTTCATTCTTAAGTGCAACATCAACATCTTCTTCATCAGCCTCCTCCTCTTCACTAGTGCTCCCATTATTATCTTGCAACTGTGATCATGAAAGGCATGTTTAGAATACCACATTACTTCAGCAAACTCAATTTCTTATTTAGTTTATAAAATCTTAAAGAAGTACTAAGAAGTGCCCCTCTCTAATAACTTTTTTTTATCTAAACAACAGTCCAAATCCAAATATTCTATTTACAATGATATAAGCTTGGATCGGCGGCTGATTGACAAAGACCAAGGTATCGATATCGGGACTGAAAAAGTCAGATCGGTGCATGGTTACATTTGTAATACCTTACCAGCTAAAGTCTATTGACATGGACATGTGCACAATAACAAGCTGTTGCTCTGGCTACCCCTATGCAATACACAAAAAAAACAATGTGCAACTAAAACTAAAATAATATGCAATAAATTCGTCAATTTCCCTCTACTGTAGGGTGCAGTGCACTTGCTCTAACTTGCATAGTAATTAGTAAAGAACCAACGTGAAACAGTCCAGACTAATCAGTTATAACAACGAATACTGATGTCAGGACTCACCTTCTCCGGCCCATAGAGCGTGTCGGCGTACTCATTGAGCAGATTGAAGGCCTCCGCGGTGCACTTCCTCTCGTTCATGTTGCATGTGATGAGGATCCCCTGCATGCCTATCTCCAGCTCCCGGGAACCCTTCCACCGCTTGTTGTGGTGACCCCCCGCATACCGCTTCTTGCTCCGTTTCCTCGAGTCGTTTGACACGGCCGACATGTTAGCAGACAAGCTTTAGCTACGAATCAAAACCTTGTATTTAAGCTCAGTAGCAGCGGGCTAACTTGTTGTTTTGGTTACTCCCCCTCGGCTTTATTTGGCGTTAGCTTAACAGTTGAGGCTAAAAATGTCCGGTATTTTAAAGCTGTAGCGACTACAATGTAAAAGTCACGTGAAGGTTACAACATGATACTGACTGTCCGTTTAAATGTGTGTTCAAATCAACGAACTTCAGCTGTTTCTAAGGACCGATGTCTCATTCAGTCACAACATCGCACGTTTTCTGGTCACCCCGTACGGTGCGTGAGGAGGGACAAAAGTCTTCAACGTTCTCGCGATTACTTGTTCACCTTTTGTTTTTTTTGGCAGTGATCGTGCATAATTAGTTGGTAGTGGAATGTAAGTAACTAAGTACATTTACCTAAGTACTGTACATATTTTGAGGTACTTGTACTTTACTTGAGTATTTCAATTTGATGCTTACTTCCTCTACAACTACATTTCAAAAGGGAAATGTACTTTTATTTCACATAGCTTTTATAACTAGTTACTTTACAGATTAAGACTATTAACACAAAATATAAATTCACTAATAAATATATATTGCAGAATGTTAAGGCAGTTTACAAAGTACTTAAAATGAACACATAAGCAGCTGCAACTACAACTGCATTAAAGGGATGCTTACATAATACATCACTAATTATAATCCCGTACTACCATAAATATGCCTATGAAATGGGCTATTCTGCATGAGAACTTTTTGTACTTCAAGTATATTTTGATGCTAATACTTTAACTTAACTCTTTTTCTGTGTGCCAATCTGACGGCCACATTCTGCTTTATGATGATACGATGCACAAGTTCAAGGAGCTGATTGAATAACATTTCACTGGAATTGTACCTGGTATGATTTCATGTGACAAATAAAATGGATTGATTGATATTAAATGCAAAAACTTTTAATTAAGCATAATATTTTTTACACTGAGTACTTCTTCCACCACTGATGAAAACAACTGTCAAGACCAAGAGCAAAACTAAATCAGGAAACAAAATCATCATTAAAACAGCCACTTTGTCATTTTATTTATCATTTCATTTGATCTTCACAGCACATTTGCCAAAAGTATTTTTTTTATTTTTTTTCTTCTGTACAACACATAGAAGTATATCTTCATTATTAGTTGATAGATTTTTCTTTTGTAAAAAACACATTACTAACATTGTGCCAAATATTCACGTCATAATGATGCGAAATACAGATAAGCAACAAGTTAGTATTTTGGAGCATTTTAACTTTATGAAAGCCAATTGATTCTCCAAACTGGAATCATTAAAGTGAATTGAGCATTCACTATGTCAATAAAATCACAGCTTTGATTTTTACTGCTGTATGTAGTTAATTAAAAGAGTTCTCCCCTTTTTTCAAGTGTATCTATTCAGATTTGACTTTATCACAAAAAGGAAAATACAATTACCGAGGCACCGTCTTTGTGGCGATTGGTTACCAATATAATAACATAACACCGTCTATGTGACTGAGGTAGAACACACACTCTGCTTGTTGTCCTCTCCAACTAGTTAATAGCTCTTTCTCAGCGTTGACCTCTGGGGTGGCCGACAGCTCAGAGTGGAGTTGATCTGACAGAATGAGACAGAAGAGCCGACAGCAGGAGCGTCCGCTGAACTGCTCTTCATCAGTGCCGACTCCCACTTAAAGAACTCGCAGCCCTTCTGGATCCTGCCTCCGCTGCCCGACCGGCGGACTGGACAGCAGTAAAACCCTCGCCCGTGGTTTGGACCACCGTTGGATACAGACTGGCGCTTTGCACGACGCCCACACGCACACAGTGGGGATGTGATCCTCTGTCCTCCTTTTGCAGAAATGGAGGAACGATTGGCACGTAAGGAGACTGTGTTGGTTGACAGGGAGGAGAGGACACTGTTGGAGGTGCAAAAAGAACCACATGAGGAGGTACGTGAGGGTTTTGCTGGGTCAGTGTAGATGGTGAAGGAAGATTGTGGAGTCTCTTTGTGCTTCTTGTGCTGTGTGACGACTTCTTTGGGCCTGGCAAATGAGGTATAAGGGGTGAAGGTATTTTTTGGGATGGAGGGTTTGTGTCTGAATACAGAGGGGGTGTTTGTTTTAGAGTTTTTATGAGGCTCATCTGACGTTTCTGGTACTTGAAGAAAGGTTCTAAGTCCTGTTTTGTGATGATTCGATTTTGAGTCCCGAGTCACGGCAAAATGAGTAAAGGGCTCTGAGATTGTTGAATGCGGCCCAATGTCATTTTTTGTAGGTAAAGATGTTGTTGATGAGTCACTGGTTGTCTTTTGAGTTGTTAAGTTGTTTTCAACGCTCACGGTTTCTCTGATTTTGTCCCTTAATGTGACCTGACCGCCTAGTGAATGTTTGTTATCAGGCTCTTCCCCCACATGACACCCGCTGTCAAAACCGGACACATGATCAACGTTAAATCCTCTCTCCGTTTCACTGATGAAGCCATCATCCTCCTCCAACACAACATCATCATATGAACCACACCTATCCTCTGTTTCCACTAAAAGTTCTGCACCTTCCGCTTCTTCCACACGTTCTATTGCTGCTTCTGTTTTGGAGGGCTGGTTGGGCTGTGGCAGATGTGAAAGACCGCCCAGAGTAGTAGAACACAGAACAAGGCTACCGTTGTTCATTTGTGGTGAAGGATAATTTGTCACAACGGAAGAGGACATATTAGTGGCAGCCACTGCTGTAACTGGCCGCCTGCTGCATCCCCATAGTGGCATAGTTGTACCACTCAGCAGTGTCTTTGGAGCGATCAGGCTTTGACAGATTTGAACAGAACTTGAGTTCTCATTTGTGTCCAAATCCCCCGTAATGTTCTCTGAACGGGATTTTATCTGACATAATTTGGGAGGAATCTTGGAAGATGACGGTTTGTTTGTTGTAAGTGTGTTTTCCTTTTTGTCAGTGTTGGATTTTTCTTTCTTGTTGTCTGCAGTGTTTCCAAACATGGTTTTGACCATTGATGGCTTCTATAAGAAGATGAAATGAGGGATAAAGTCAGTAATTCATTCCTGATTTTTTCTTGAAACTGTAGAGTCAAATAAGTTATGTCAGTAGTTGCTGGCGCTACTCTGTATTGTCCCCTTAAGCTGCACGTTTACTTATCTTACTCTTCCTTTTGTCTTTGGTGTCTGGAAAGATTTATTTAAAATATGAGGCATCAAGTACAAAAGTCTAAAACCTGAACCAGAGTCCAGTTATATATATTTGTTTATTTATATGAAAGAGCATCACAAAAAAATTCTACACGTAGTTCTTTCTGAACCAGACAAGCTTTCTCCACAAAGACTTGTTTATCATCCATAACCTTTTTTGCTGGGGGCCGGGGGATTTAGGAGTTGGGATGCATCGTTGGATGACGGCCACTCACCCTCTCCAGGCTCCTAGTGATCTTCATCACGCATCCGTCCCTCATCATCCTCGCTGCCAACTTAGCTGTATTTCGGGAGTCATCCAAACCTGAGGAAACAGAAAAAAACAAGACACAGTATAAGATTAGATTGTGTCTATTTTCTATGTGGACTTATTTGGACAAAATTAATTTGTTTATACCAGAATGTTCTCTCCCTGAAAACTGTATTCCTAGATCTTGTAGTGCCCCGTTCAGACCTTTTGGTTTCCTATCGTAAAACAGCTGAAAAATACAAAAAAATGGAGTTGATCACAAAATGAGTAATGCTTAAATGATTAGGTCTAATCCAAATGATTAGTTAATTGATAAAAAGTTTTATCAGTGAATACTTGGCTACAGCTTCTTGTGAAGATAAACAGCTTTTTCTGATTACATTAATAATTGAATACCTTTTGGTCTGCTAGTCGGACACAATAAGCAAACTGAATACTTTAATTTGGACTCTAGTAATTTCGGACAAGATATTGCCATAACTTTAAAATATAATTCATATTATGTATAGACCCAATTTTTTTAAATAAAATAAAAAAATACTCTGGTCCATTTCGCAAAATTAATTTAAGGTACAGCCATAAAAATGAGGAAGCATTAAAGAGAACAGAGGCTTAAAGACAAAGTGAGTGAACTTACCCTGTAGGTGCTTCTCAGGTCTATCCAGCTGTTGAGCACATCAGGTTTATGAAGCTGTTTGCGTTTACACTCGTAGTGCAAACAAACTCCGAGATCCCAGTCTGATACACAGTGCAAATGGACGCACATTAAAATGAATTATGTGTTAACAATTTATTTTTTCAAACTTCCAACAAGGTGAAAACAAACCATGCCATTGTGATAAGGCAGCCTAGAACTACAGACCTGGATAATTCTGTGTTCTTCTACTAAATTTGCTATGTTTAAAGATAAAAAAAATGGCATTCCAGTCAATATTTAGCTCTGGTCTCCAATGCAGGAAATTGCCTTACTAACTGAGGCAGAGACCGACCATTGAGAGGTGTAGAACAAAGCAATTGAATTTTACCTGACCATGTGAGGAAAGTACACAGTTTTTGGGAAGGTGAAGGTGCAGAAGATTTCTGCTGTCTGTTGGGAAAGACCACACCCATCTCGAGCTGCAAGTTTTGCAGCCAGCGGCTGAACCGAGAAAGACAGATCTGAAGGGGTATCCCTGCCTCAACTTGCATCTGTGAGAAAAAGAGACAAAGATGTGAGATATAAAGTAAAACTACATACAACACACGGCCCCAGGAAGTGCACTTATACGTTTGTAGCTGTGAATTTAAACTGTCACCTGTGTAATCCCAGTCAGCTCAGTGCAGAATTCAGACAGAATGGGGTGCTCTTGGGGTTGAACATAATTATGAAACTCAGACTCGATCTCCCCAGTGGATGTGTTCAACAGAACAGCAGGGAACTCAACTGCATTGAAGGAAAAAAGGAAAGAGGCACCTATGTTATCAGGAACAAGGGTGAAAAATACAAATGGTCCACAAGTGACATTTAAAGGGCTACTTACTAATTTCCTGGGTGACGTTTTTTTTCTCTCTCCAGCAAGTGGACTCAAAATCTATCACAATCAGGTATGAAAATTCTTGATCTGAAAGAAAACAGACAGTATTATACAGTTGCAAGTGCAACAGTGTAATCTAGCGTAAACATATTTGTAATGACAAGGGGATCAAGTCTCAACATCTCTGTTGGTCTGTATGCACACTATCGATGCAAATAATCATACTTACTTGATAACACTGATTTCTTTGACCCATTAGAGGACAGACTCCGCTGCCTCAGTAATCCCAGTTCTCTGTAAAGGCAAAAGGAGAAACAAGAAATACAGTAGGCTAACGTTAAAGCTAATATTAACTGCAACGTTAGCTAGCCAGACATGTTTTTGCCAAATATTTGTGGTAATAACACTACTAATGTACTACTACTACTAAATACAATGTATAGGGTAAGTAAGTGTTGACCATTTTAAACACAAATAGTTTTAATATTAAAAAAATATTCAAGAACTCGATGCCTCACGACCGTAGAACCTGAATAAATACATTTGTTTTCTTCGTCTTCGCGGTAACGTTATCGTTAAAGGCTCGTGGTTATTCAGTTACTTACTTGGCAAGTTTCTTTGTCGACATAACGTCTTGAATTTGGGTAACTAACTTTAAGAAGCATGAAGGTATAAAGGGGTTTTAGTTAGAAAATGCAGACAAAATTGTGCGGTTTTTTTCAAATGTCGGTAGGTCTGAGCTTGATTAACTTGGGCTGCTAGTCATTAAAATCAACTGCAGAAAGGAACAGTCGATCACAGAAAAGTTGACGAAACTGAACAAACGGAATTTCCGGTTACACCATTTTGTCACAAAAACAAAAGCATAAATTACTGCAGCCCATTGACATTATAAATCAAATACATGTATATGCTGATGTCAGTCTGATCTGTAAGATGTGATTTTGTTAAATCTTTAAAAATCAAAGCATTTGTAGCTGCCTTTACGGACTAAAACACATTATAATGGTCATTACATGAGTTTAGTTTTTACGTCAATTTGCAACCCGGAAGTAGTGCTAGTATTATGAACTTTACGTCACAAATTATAACGTGGAGCAGCGCCTGTGCTTTAACCATGTGTTTTTAGCTACTATAGTGTAAAAATATCAGTTTGGAATCCGCAGCACCAATTATATCTGGTATTTACATCATATTTTTTCTCGTTACTATTCTTACGCTTATACTCATCATATAAATACTCCTTAATTATAATTGTTTAGCCATTTAACGTTAAGTTAGTAGTGTCCCTAGTTTAACTGTTACTCTTAGTGCTTTAGTCTGGCACGTTAAGTATCTTTGTACACCTATAAAAGTTCAGATTCCCTGCCAGAAGGCACTGGAATCAATTCACCAGACCTAACGTTACGGATACATCTTACACTTCCTTTATTTAACTAACAGTTCCAGCACAAGTAAAGCAATACATATCCCCTCATAATGGGATAAAGACAGTAGCTCAAATACAACAGCATAGCCTAATTTGAGCCAATCTACTCATCCCAATACTCATTGTGTTGCTTTACAGATAACGTTAAACCAAATCACCAGCTTTTATTAAAAAAAAAAATGTCAGTGTTGTACAATTTCCACCGTAAAGGGTGGGTTGGGCTGAGTGTTGTTCGAAATGTGTCAATACTGTGCCACTATCATACCTGGGCTGTGCGTAAAGCACTGCATTCCTCACATTGAGGGTTGTTGGACTGTAAAATGTAAAAAAACAAAAAAAAATCTACTAAGCTTTCTCTCTGTTTTGTCTCAGACGGATGGAGTTTACCTGCAGCATGACTAAACTGTAACATTTAAAAGTAATTTCCTGAATTTCTCCAGTGGATAGGGCTAGGGGCATGTACTATATTTTATCATTATTTAATGTATAAAAAAAAATGATTTAAATAGTTTATGTTCTTTATCTTTTTCTCTGTTTATGTCTTATTTCTTTAGTATTAGCACAAAGTAACCACAGTCAACAATCCAGTTGAAAATGAGGATTTAAATGAGGACATATCTGCTCAAAGAATAAGTGAACAACACTTTAAACATAACTTACAATTTTTGATATTCAAAGTTACAAACACATTGTGCTCAGTAGTTGCAACATTGAGCTTTGTTACACAGCCCTAGTTGGCTAAATGCAGTGATCTCCTGTTCTACCTTCAAAAATAAAACAATACTAATTTCAAAAGGAATCTTAGGCAAACATAAACTTCTGCTCATATTATAACAGTTTGACATCAGACAGCCGAGAGACAATGTCATTTCAAATATCTTTTTTTACTTCCCAGTAGAAACATAAGCTTGAACATGGAACCTTCATCATCATCAGCAACATGCATCAGAAGGAAAAGAAAAGCCATCGCCCCCTCAGCACATGAGGAGGCCAAGAGAGTAAAAACTGTGCGGGAGAGCGAGGAGCTGCTGGAGTGTGGACACTCCTCCCGCTCTCAGAGGATCTCAGTGTTGCCCGATCGCCTTCATCAACCAATTACACCGGATGAGCTGACAGAGCTGCTGCATTATGCTGCTCTGGGGAAAACAGGTGGCATTAAACAGCCCAGGTAATGACTGTAAGATCTTATCTATGTCATCAGCTTTCATCAAATAACTCTCTGAAATGCACTTTTACTGTGTCCCTTAGAGCTGGGCAATATATCGATATTATATTGATATTGTGATGTGAGACTAGATATCGTCTTCGATTTTAGAAATCGTAATATCCTAATATTGCATTAGGTTTGTCTTTTCCTGGTTTTAAAGACTGCATTACAGTAAAGTGATGTCCTTTTCTGAACTTACCAGACTGTTGTAACTGTTCTATTATTTGCCTTTACTCACTTAGTCATTATATCCACATTACTGATGATTATTTATCAAAATTTTTACTGTGTAAATATTTTATCAAAGCACCAATAATTAACACTACAATTTCGTTGCAGTATCGATATCGAGGTCAAAAATATCGTGATATTTGATTTTGTCTGTATTGCCCAGCCCTAGCCCCTGCGCTCCAACAACAGTCTCAGTAATCCTTTTAAAGTTAAAGACATTCATGCTAGGTAACTAGCAGTGGAAAATTAGCCGACGGGCTAATGGCATTTACAGAATGTTGATTAATGTGCATTGTCCTTATCAAATATATACATCGTAAAAGTCTTTTTACAAGGCCAATACCGTTATTAGTAACTAATGTAACCGATATTTGGAACCGACATGCATTTACTATGAAAATTAATTAAAATCTTAAAGTCAAAATTAAGATTTTGAAATGTTACAAAATCAAACAGAGAACCTTGTTTAAATGCTTTAAGCAATGATTTAATACATCAGAAACTTTCAACATTATACACAGTAAAAGACAGACAGACAGAGAGCTGTAGCGGAGCAAAAAGCCCAATAATCAGCCACGGCCAATAATTGGTCTGTCCCTAATCTACTCCACTTATACTCATCTAGTCTCAATTGTCTGTCTTCATATCCCTGTGTCTCTTCCAGTTGGTGTCGTCTCCGGCATCAGAAGAAGGTTGAAGCTGTGAACGTGGTGATCGTGGAGGGCTTGACCCAGAGTCACTTTTACAAACACTACCTCAGCCTGCGACACCTCAGGACCAACTACACAACTGTAAGTAACCAGAGGTGGTGTCCATTTATAGATTCACAGTGTTTGTGTTTTGGGTTAACACCGATCCTTGATTATTATTTTTTTTTTATCTGGCCTGATCAGAGGCTCACCTTTACTCCATCTGCTGACCTGGCGTCAGGAATCTTCAGCAGTGAAGTTCCTAAATCGGCTTTTCCAATTCTTTTCCAAAAACACAATGGATCTAGTGAACTGCACAAAGGTGAGAAACTTATGTGAATATGTTGTGAGTGTGTGTATGTGTGTGTACTTGGATAATTTATGAAGATATTATCAGTGTAATATGAGAGTAGATATTGTTTTTTTATTTTGGTTATCAAAAAATGAATGCTGTATCCCACACAATTCACCCTTTCCTTATTATTTAAGGTGACTGTAGAGTTAATGGTTGGATGCTCATATAATGCTTTTTTGCTTCTTCCCTTTCCTTTGTTGTGTTACAGTGGGTACGGAAAGTATTCAGACCCCTTTAAATTTTTCACTCTTTGTTTCATTGCAGCCTTTTTCCAAAAATCAAAAAGTTCATTTTATTTCTCATGTAATGTACACTCGCAACCCATCTTGACAGAAAAAAACAGAAATTTAGAAATTTTTGCAATTTATTAAAAAACAAAAACTGAAATATCACATGGTCATAAGTATTCAGACCCTTTGTTCAGTATTTAGTAGAAGCACCCTTTTGATCTAATACAGCCTGAGTCGTTTTGGGAAAGATGCAACAAGTTTTTTCACATCTGGATTTGGGTATCCTCTGCCATTCCTCCTTGCAGATCCTCTCCAGTTCTGTCAGGTTGGATGGTAAACGTTGGTGGACAGTCATTTTCAGGTCTCTCCAGAGATGCTCAATTGGGTTTAAGTCAGGGCTCTGGCTGGGCCATTCAAGAACAGCCACGGAGTTGTTGTGAAGCCACTCCTTCGTTATTTTAGGGGTGTGTTTGGGTCATTGTCTTTTTGGAAGGAAAAACCTTTGGCCCAGCTGAGGTCCAGGCACTCGGAAAAGGTTTTCGCCCAGGAACCCCTTTGTCTGGCCCCCTTTTCATCTTTCCCTCGTTTGGCAACCAGTCGCCTGTCCCTCCCGGTAAAACACCCCCACAGCGGGTTTGCCACCACCATGCTTCACTGTTGAGATGTTTTGGAAAAGGGTGATGACATTTCCGGGTTTTTCCACACAAAAAGCTTAAAATTAAGGCAAAAAAGTTCTATCTTTGGGCTCATCAGACCAGAGGATTTTATTTATCACCCTTTGGAGTCCTTTATTTTTTTTAGCAAAATCCATGGGGCCTTTTATGTGTCTTTCCTGAGGAGGGGGCTTTCCCCTCGGGCCCCTCTGCCATAAAGCCCCGATGGTGGATTGCCATTGATTTGATTTCTAAAAAACTTTCTCCCCTCTCCCGACGCATTTTGGACTCAGCCCCCTTTACCATTTGGGTTTTTTCTTTTTCCCCTCTCACCAAAAGGGTTTCTTCCCCCCCATAGTCATTTGCCCCGGGCGGGAAACTCTAGGGAAGGGGTTTTGGTCGTCCCCAAAAAACTTTTCCCTTTTAGGATTTTGGGGGGGCCACTGTGCTCTTAGGGAACCCTTTAAATGCCGAAGGAAATTTTTTTTAACCCCTTTACCAACTGGCCTTGCCACCTTCGTCCCCTGAGCTCTTCAGGCAGTTTTCCTTTTACCTTTATGATTGTCATTTTCTCTGAAGCCTGTGACTTTTAAGGGGCTTATATAAACAGGTGTGTGGCTTTTCTAATTTAAGTCCCCAAACAGTTAAACAAACACAGCTGGGCTCCAAAGAAGGGGTAGAAAAAATTTAAGGATGATCAGAAGAAATAGACAGCACCTGAGTTTTAAAAGAGGGGCCGGCCCAAAAGGGGTTTTACTTATGACCCTGGGGTATTTTAGTTTTTTTTTTTAAAAAATTTGCAAAAAATTTTACATTTTTGTTTTTTTCTGTCCAGATGGGGGGGGGGGGGTTTCTGGGGGGGGTGTACATTTTCTGAGAAATAAAAAGAACTTTTTTTATTTTTGGGAAAAAGGGTGCAATTTAAACAAAGAGTGAAAAATTTAAAAGGGTTTTGAAAAACTTTCCTACCCCCCTGATATAACCTTTTTTTGGACATTATAGGGTTTCCCCCCAAGTGAAAAAGCCCAAAAAGGGACTTGTTGCTCACAAAAAAAAAACCCCGGTTTACAAAAAAACCCCAAAAAAGGGTCTGTTGTAGTCCCGCCCTTTACTTTCTGCCAAAAGGGTGTCACTTTTTTAAAAACGGGCATAATGCTCGCCCAGCTGCTAGCGTTGGGCCCCCCCTCATACTTGTTCTTAAGGTAGTATCCCTTTTCTAGGTATGCCATGGGCAACGCCCCCAACAGATTAACCGAAGGGGATGTCTCCTCGTGCTAAAACAGAGACTCAGCCCCAGGGTGAAAAAAAGGAGTGCGCAGGGTTGCTGTACAACAAAAATATGGTGTTTTTTGAAAATTAAACCATGTAAACCTATTCTGATTTAACCTCTAAATACAATTATGAACCTGAAAATGTGCATAATATGAGCATTTAAAAAGAGAAAAAAATTTATTAAGAAGTTATAGGTGATTAAATGTACAAATATTGTTTCATTGTTCCATTTGACTCTATAGTCAAAACTCTTCTTCTGTGCATTTGTCTTCTGAATGCCATTATATGTATCGGCAGAATATCATCACAATATTATTAGCTTTAGTTATGTATTTTTTCTTAGTGTTGTTGCTCTTGTATTACACTCTGTCGTAGCACTTAGGTGTCACCCAGTAATCACCAAGTTTGGGACACAGAGGAGAGGACTGACAGCGTATGTGCTCACCCAGGAGGAGATGATCAAGAAACACTACCCTGTCAAAGGTGAGTGGCTTTGTACTGCCCCTATGCATACAACTGTCTTAGCAGGTATTCTCCATGTTATTGTTTTTCAAAAGCTCTATTTTTATTTGTACTAACTAAAATGCAAGGCCAGCATTTTTAGATTTATCTACTATGAAGAAACAATGTAACATAGCCTCTGCAAAATAGCCTTCCTGCGAAGCGCTGCGGAGGAGGGTCTGGCTAGTCCAAACAACAATCTGGAATGGGAGAAAAATGTGTTCTAGTTAATTTGCATTTCTTTAAACCAATCACAATTGTCATTGGCGGTGCTAAGCACCCGACGGCATCCACGGTGCAGCTGCAGAATAGCCTCTGAAAGAAACTTTTTTTGGTGGAACATGGGTACGTTTAAAAGTTTTTTTTGTCACGAAAACAGAAACCCATAGATTGGACAGGTGTCTAGAAAGTTTTCCCTGAATTTCCCCTTTCCGAGTTTTAAAAAAGGGAAAACCAAGGCAAGGAAAGGAAAGGCAGCTTTTTATTTGTATAGCACATTTAAAAAGCAAAAAGGGGCAATTCAAAGGCTTTACCAAAATCTTTAAACAGATAAACACAATTTAAAAACATTTTAAAAACCCCAAAAGCATTTAAAAAAACCCGGGTTTAAAACAATAAATAGACAGTAAAAAAAAAAGAAAAAACATAAAAAAAAAAAATTTAAAAAAAAATTTTACATGCAGCAAAAAAAATTTTTAAAAAGACCAACCTAGCCCCATAACCCTCAAAAAGTAAACCGGAGTTAAAACCCAAACCCAAAAAGGGCAGCCCAAGGTAACAGATACCCGGGCCCCCAAAAGTCTGGCGGGCTTTTTTTCCCCCTGCAGGGGACCCTGAGGAGAAGAAAACCCTTTTCCTCAAAAACGCCTAAAAGTTTTTTTTAAAATTACAACACAAAGAAAGGGGTAGATGTTTTTCCAAGACCATCTGCCCCAAATTTCTAAATTTCTGCAACTGTACCGATAAAGACACCCTTTTTTTGGTTCTACCAAAACTAGTTTTTCCCCGGGGGCCCCCATCTCACCCCCCAAATCTGTTTTGGACACCCGACCCCCCTTTGCAGCGCTGCGGGGGAAAGGGGTTTTGGGGAAAGTGAGACTAAATGCAAAAAAATTTCAACGCATCACTCTGCAGCCTCCGCAGTGATTTCTATAAATGCCATGGCCATTAGAGTGATGACCTGTGAACGAGCCAGACCCTCCTGTGCAGCGCTGTGGAGGAAGGTCTGGCAAAGCGAGACTATGTTGACATAATCTCAGTCACTTCTGCTTGTGTCACCATCTCGACCGTCTCTGTTTTTGAAACAGGAATGCCAGGTTTTGAGGAGTATGTCTCCACAGACAGTGATGACAGCGTGACCGACGACAGCCCTCTGTATGGAATTGACTGTGAAATGGTGAGATGCTCTCAATAATATACTTAATTTCCGCTTTCCACTGTAGAATCCAGTTATGCAGTTTCAAAAAAGACTAATAAGAATAATGTTGTGTCCCAGGTTCAAACGGAAAAGGGATATGAGCTGGCTCGTGTCTCTCTGGTGGACAGTGATGGGAACTGTGTCCTGGACGATCTGGTGAAACCTCTGAACCGAATCTTCAACTACCTCACCAGGTACACACACACACACACACACAGACACAGACACACACACACACACACATAAATTCTTTTCTAATACACATTATTGCTTCTGGGTGCCTCCTCATAGGTTCTCTGGTATAACCGCAAAGATGTTGCAGCCAATCACAACCACCCTGCGGGACGTTCAAGTGAAGCTCAGGAAGTTGTTGCCGAGCGACGCAGTTCTGGTGGGACATTCCATAAACAATGACCTGGCGGCTCTGAAAGTGAGATCCTACTTGATATTTCAGTGTCTGCATGTAGCATGTGTGGTGACCCAATGGTTAGGACTGTCGCTTCACAGCTAGATGGTTCTGGGTTAGAATCCAGGTCGTTCCGGTCCTTTCTGTGTGGAGTTTATATGTTCTCCCCTTGTATCCGGGTTCCCTGGTTTACCCCACCATCAAAAAACATTATCTAAGTTCTCCAGGCACTGGCCCAGATCTGGAGTTGGTCCCCAGTAAATGGCTGCCCACTGCTCCCTTGAGGGATGGGTTACATGCAGAGACTGGATTTTGCTACATGTACAAAATGTGTATGTGACAGTAAAGTATCTTTACAATATCATTATCAGGAACAGGTTCTGAGTTGACGTTGTTGTGTGTGGTAGTTTAAATGTGTCAGGATTCTAAGGGCAGAGGAGGCTTTTGTAAATGTGCGTAGATAGAAGTGTGTGTTTAGCAAAAACATCCCTACACCATCTGTGGTCTTCATAGCTTTGAAAACTCTTCTCCGGAACGCGATATCTCAGGAATGCCTTGAGGGAATTTCTTCACATTTGGCCCAAAACGTCGACTTAGACTCAAGGGTGAATTGATTCGATTTTTCTCATCACGCCATAACTCCAGACCAGAAGGGGACATTTTCAAACATATTTCACATTCGGTCGGATACCGAATTGGTGACAATAATTTTTAAACTGGGGTGATTGTGTAGATTTTCTGTGCTGCCGGGTTGAAGCATCCATGTTTTGCCAAAAAAAAAACTGAACATGTAATAAGTTTTTATTTAATTGCTTCAAAGTCTTCACTACATACAGTATATCATATGAGTCTGGATAGACATGAACTTCAACTTGACTGGTTGACAGAGGCATACAACTGTGCGGTAGAAATTCCATTTTTTTCTATAAAAGCTGGAAGTTTGGACCTGCATCACGTTTGCGTCCTCCTCTCTGCAGCTGATCCACCAGCATGTGATCGACACCGCACTGCTGTACAGGAAAGAGTTTGGACAGAAGTTTAAACTGAAGGTCCTGGCGGAGACCGTGTTGAAGTAAGTTCCCGCTCACTGCTTGTCTCTCTCATTCTCTGTCCCTCTCACCCACCACGGCTAATCTTTTCATTTTCCCCTTGTGTCCCAGGAGGCAAATACAAATTGAAGAAAAGAAGGGTCATAATCCCACTGAGGATGCTCTGGCAGCCCTGGAGCTGGCTCCAGTACTTTATTAAGACAGGACCTCGTCAGGTAACACATTGCTTTCTACACACACACACACACACACCACACACACACACACACACACCACACACACACACACACACAACACCACACACACACACACACACACAATGTATCTAATATTTTCTGTGTATGCTTACTGTCAGGTTGTAGAACTTCATATGGAGGAGCTGTGGGGACATGCGATAGTGGAGGAGGAGTCCACTGTCTCTAACCTGCACCTGCACCCACACCAAGTCCCAGGTACAATACGTTATACAATATGTTTACCTCTTGTCCACACCATGTCCACACTAAGTCGGTTAACCATCTTGCTTCTGGGTTTTGACCCCCATACTATGGCAGCATGTTTAAAATGTAGCTTTTAAAAAAGTGGTGTAAAAAACGTTTTCAGAAATGTTTGAGTCAGTCTACCAATTTCTCTAACTTTCTAACTTTTTTACTCTAATGTCTGTGATTAAATTGTCCTACAGAATCATTTCCACAACAAGAAATGGGTTTGTGAGATTTAACATCATCCACGAAATCCAAAATTACAGATTTAAGGGGAAAATATATTTTTAATCACTTTAATAGAAGGATTCTGCTCTTTATTCCCAATGTGAATCAATCACATTGCACGTTCTACTGCAGTTCTATTTAATAGATTCTGAATCTTTATTACTCGTGCAGGTTTGCTGACATACTAAGGACACTCGGCCGGTCGGTAGCCTTTCTAGGAAAGCGTTGTGACATCGCCCTGGATCTGTCCCATCAGCAGTGGCAAAACTCAGACAAAGAGGTGAGACATGAGAACGTTTGACTCCCGAGCCATCTCCTATCTCCTAGTCACGCATTGCCATGACTTCCTCAACAGCTCTGCGGAACAGGGTCTGGCTAGTCCACACAGTATTCCGGGATGGGAGTGAAAAACATGCTCTGGTTCATTGGCATTTCTTTAAACCAATCACAATTGTCTTGGGCGGCGCTACGTAGCAACATCACCTCTGTAAATACTAACTGTCTTCTGACCTTTATCTGATCAAACACTCTTAAATTAGCTTGGTTTCCTACCCAAACTATGCATTGATCTGTTTTGGTTTATGCTGCATATACAGCAATCCTCGTAGAGGGTTTGCTGGTTTACCTATTTGTTAGATAGTTAGATGTTTGGTTTCAGGTATCTGGTTTTGATGAAAAAATCATTTGTGGCATTGCTGCTTAATTTGACAGCGAACTATAAAGTGACAGAGAGCCGCAAGATGAATGAAGTTGACTTAAATTATTGTTGTTGATATCATAGGTGAATATACACATGTGGTTTTGCTGAACTCACTCATATGTCCGCTGTCTTTCTTCTCTTTCCTCACCGTCCTCCCCTTAACTCTTCTCATCCTCCACCCGTTACTTTGTCTCCTTAAGGTGTTGGCCTCTTTCCGGAGACTGACCAAGTGTCCGTACTTCTCAGTGCTCCAGTTGTCTTCCCTCTCGGACCATCTGAAGAGGAGCTACCCTCGTCTGGAGCACCAGCACCAGAGGGTGAGGCATTTATTCCCAACATGATACATTTAAGGTGTTGTTTTGATGTACTACTTAATGTGTGTGTTTGCCCTGCAGGTGTGTGCACACCTTCGAGATATGTGTGTAGTGTTTGCCGGGCCGTTTCCTGCGGCTTTCTCTGAGAGGGATGTGAGGCGGCTGTTTTGTTGCTGTGGACCGGTTCGAAATATCAAAATGTTGAACACAAGTGTCAGGGTACATCTCACCTAATTTATGATACTTTAGTTTACAATTAATAAGCTGTACTTCTGTCAAAGATTAACACATCAATAGCTGAATGTGTCTTAGATATGCTGATAATTACTGCTTTAGTTTCTCTTAAACTTGGGCTGTAAAATCTGTTTTTCCTCCCCTTTTTGGATGTGCGTTATTAATCGTACCTTTATTGTCTGATGATGTTTGGTCTCCAGGTTCATGCAGAGGTAGAGTTTGAGCTGCTTGAGGGAGCTATGCTGGCTTTAAAAACGCTGAATGGACTTAACATGCAAGGACAGTCCATCAAGGTTACCCTCTTCCTGTTGTTTTTTATTCTCTTTACATTACAGTTCAAGTTAGTCCTAAACGTTTGTAGACTGCGGTATCTCCAACATGTCTGCCCGTGTGTGCCTTTTCTAGGTCCAGAGGCCTGTTTACGAGTCAATGCTCGACTTGGACCTGACTCTTGATACTTTGACGTGTGACAGTCTCAACACCAGTCACCTCTACACTGTTAAATTAAACCCCAGTGGCGCTGAGAGCATACAATTTTCTGCCAGGGTCAATGGACACACGTCAGATGCCAAATGTTCTGTTAAAACAGCAAACGGGTTGCCCTCAGTGAAAGTGAACGGTCAACGGCCGCATCCCACGACTACCACAAAGTCTAAACTGACCGAGGAGACGGTCAGAGAGACGTTTGGTCACTTTGGTAAGGTGGAGAGAGTCGTCCTGCTTGCCAAACCTGGAAAACGTGCAAAACATGCATACATAAGTGAGTGAAACGCTTTATTATTCATTAAAGCCGCCTAGAGATGATCTGCGGTAAAACCACTTTTGCCCTGGCCCTTTCCATTGTTTTCCTTGGGGACAGCGGTGCCGGCCCACTAGGAGCAGCTTTTACCTAGTAGCGTTCCCGAACGTGCCTGCTCTGCGCTTTGCCTCTTTGCTTTGCGCCACACCTTGCGTTTTTGCCGGGGCTCATGTGTAGGTGGCTTTATTCCTTGTTGCACTGTTCAAACCCAGTTTGTGTGTGTCTGTAACACGAGCGTCTCTGGTTGACAGAGTTTGAGAGCTCAGAGGGCAAACATGTAGCCCTCAGCTGCTCCGAGGATCTCTGGAAGGAAAAGTACCTCGTCTGTCCATCCCTCACTCCACCCCACTTACCCTCGTGGATTGCCATGACGACGACGATCACCACAGTGGAACCTGAGATTGAAGCAGCAGAAGACGAGGAGAAGACTCACATGCACACCAGTTCTCAGGTAAAGCCAAGGGTGTGTTGACTCCAGTTGGTTGTCAAAGATTCCTAAAGTCACTGTTCAGAACATAAATAAATAAATAGGTCAGTCCCAGTGAAAATGGGTGACCTGCCTCTCTGTGTGCCAGTGCATTTTTCTCTTAGTCAGTTTGCTGCTGCACTAGGATACAGCAGAGCTGATCCTGACAAACAGTCTGATTTTGATGAAGACCACCATGACTTTGTCTCTGGTGCCATCCATTTTTTGACCACATGTGATGACTCCAATATGTAATCTATGTAGGACCAGGAAATGGATTTCATGATGGGGAAGTTGGACTGCCGCCTACGGAAGCTCTTCAGATCTCTCCCAGAAGGCACCTTGTCTGTAGTCGTCCTGCTCGGACACACCAGGTGAGGACTCCGACAGTCTGAGGAAAAGCCGCTACCAAGTTAAATATTTCTAAACTTCCTCTTCTCTTCTTCTCCCTAGTGCTCATGGCTACCTTCCGGGTTTGTGCCTCATGGAGGTCAAGCAAGGGTCTTGAGAACAGGTCCTCTGTTGGAATGACTACAAACCTGCACTATCAAAACATCTTTCAGTCCAATGATGCCTCCTCTTGTATGAATCTAGTTAAATTAATGAAGATAAAGACTTCCCAATAAGACTCACTTTACCTCAGACGTTTCTTTTTGGCAAAATTTGTTTAAATCAAATACAGTACTGTAAAATGTTTTTCATGGCCTAGAGAAGTTACAAATTAACATCTGCCTTGGATCTGATACATAGACCGTTAATATGATGGACAGGCATCCGGTTTCGAAAAGTGCAACCACTGCGGAAGTAACTTAAAACCTGCATTCTATCTGAATTCCTGCAGAGGGCGACACGCGTGGTTTGCAAAAGAGGTTGGTTTCAATAGAAGTCTATGGAGAAATGAGCCACTTCTCACTTGATTTATTACCTCAGTAAACATCTTCATAGTGAGTTTATGGTCTCGATCGCTAGTTCTAAGTATTCTGCAATACAGAATGATATTCATTTTTGAAATACGTTCTCGTTGATTTAAAATCGGCGATAAAGCCGGGGGGTGTTTTAGGGCGTGGCTATGATGGATTGACAGTCTCGGCCTGTCAATCATGACAGAGTGTTAGCAAAGCTTGTCCATGGCACGTAAACTTCATTTTGGGGATTTACTACGTTCCATCGCTTGTGGCTGTGACACTTTGGTGTTGGATAAATGTCTTGTTTCAGCGTTGGGTTGCACGGCAAGACACTCAAAGGAATCGGCAGTTCAGTTTTTCCGTAAGTAAAATTATATTTTGTTTTAATACAGTTTTCGTTGCCAACATTAGCATCTCATTAATATCAGTTAGCTAGCTTCTAGATTGCACCTTGCTAAGCAAGCTAGCGGGCTAACTAATAAGGCTATGCAGCCGTATAAACGCATACAGTCTATGTATAAACGTATTAAAATATATTTAATGTTACAGTCGAATACAGTAGGTATGCACCGATCTCGCCAACGATCTCGCCTGTGATCTGTTGATCTGTAATAGGTGGTGTAGTGCTTATCGATGCGCATTTATGGTAACGTTAGTTAAAACAAAGCCTGATGTAGCAACGTTATATTGCAAATTCATAAACCTATTAGCACGGGTAAGATCATCGTGGAACAGCGTGTGATTCAGACATACCCCTCACATCTGAGTTTCGTGTGGCGGATTGTACGTCAAAACGTAGACCTGCTTTGAGTCCAATATATGTATCCCGAAAGTTTGGGCAACCGTTACCCGGAGGCGGGCGAAAGACGGCCATGGCGAGGCCGCGCACCCACCCCCAGTCGGGCTGCGGATCTTTCTGGGCGAGAGGTTACCGGGCACCCTATCACCCTCGCCGCGGCAGCACCCACCAGCATCACCGTCACCACACGGACCAAAGCTGCGGGCGGGAGCGCGTTGACTTGGAGACGGAGGTCTCCGGTGGGGGAGTGGGTCAGATTGTTAGCGATAAAATGGCGCACATGAAACAATTAGACATTATGTAAAGTTACGTTGGGGTTGTTATATTAATCTATTAAATATACATTTCAATCATTTTCATTACAGATGCATACAGCAGATGTGGTGCCTTGTTAGTGTAAATTGATAGTATATACACCTTTGGGATGTATGAACATGAATTTCTGTCCAAACAGACTTCTTTTGATGAGGCCAGGCTGAAGCAATGGTTGGTGAACATGAGGAGAGAGAGAGACCAGCAAATGGAACCCACGAAAAGTCACGTCTGCAGTTCACACTTTGAGGAAGATCAGTTTTTAGAGACAATCAGGTATTATTAATTTTAAATAAATCATTTAGTGTGTGTCTCATAATTAGCTCATATTTAATATATTAATTGTGATCTACAGTGCCTTAACTACATGTTTTTTCTTTTACTGTAACTACAAAGGTATCCGCACTGAAAACTGAAAGAGCAGAGCCTCCAGAAGGAAGACCTGGTGTATAGAGCCTCCAGAAGGAAGACCTGGTGTATAGAGCGGCGTATTTGGTGCCATTTCATCTGATGTTGGAAACCAGACAGCGTTGACCACGTCCAAAGTTCTCAAATGTGTTCTGATTGTAAAAATGCCAGAAAATCATTTTTGGTTCAGCTTCTCTGCTGGAAGGATGGACCAACTTTTGGCACTTGGTAGTTAGAGGTTTCAATTTATTGTGGTGACTTAGTTTCTGCTGTAGTTTGATAGGTGATAGTAGTAACATAAGTAGTTTTGTGGATTAAAACTTTTATAATATTTAAACTGGAATAAAATAATGAATATACCTAGCAGTCACCACTTCACAGGTGAAAGTAGTTTGGTAATTTCACATAAAGGGTATTTTATGTATTTTATGTAATTATGTACTGTTAGAATTAAATATTGACATTGCATGTCCTGTATGGTTTTTAGTTTTCATACTTAAAAATGTCAGTAACTAATGATTAAATCAATGTACCTGATACATTTGATTATATCATTAGTTACTGATATTTAATAAGTTGTTTAATTCTCCTTTGCAATTTGTGATCATACGCTATGATTTACAATAGCCCTGCACAGATTAAACAGCACCTAGTGCATTTTCAATTACCTACTAAAAATGTTCAAAATACACACAAGAAAAGCAAAAATGGTAACATTTATGTGTATTAAAGCCCAAAATAGAAAGAACACTTTTAATCATTACAATCTATAAAATTACCATGTCTTCTTGTATGACTACAATGCTGGATGTTCCTATAGTTACTTCAAGAAAACACAAATGTAGCTTTAGAAGGACCTTTATTTCACATTGAAATGGGCATCAACTTAAAAAAAATACATTAACCAAACACTAAAGATTTTTAAAAATGTATGAATTAAATAATGTAGTTCACCTTTTACAAGAGTAAATTCCACACATAAACACTGCTGTGGGTTTAAGGTAAAGGCAAACTTAACTGTCACAGACTGTCTGCATAATAAAGAGGTCGTTGAATCTCTGTCACACTGTTAATTACAGTAGAAATGGTTGACATTACAAATCACAATATAAAAATACAGCTTTGACATTTAAATCTTACAGCACTTGTGCTATCATGCCTGGATACTGCAGGTGTGGGTGCTGCAGGTTCTCGTTCATCCCTGCGACGAGGTTGATGCCCTTGACATCTCTCAGGTCATTCCCGCCACAGTGATAAGGAGGACGTCCGGGACAGCTCTTCCTTGTAGGGACTGTAAAAGAAAGGGAGAAGTCTCTTCCACCGCAGACCAGCCAAGCAAATATTTTAAGCTATGAGGAAAAAAGGATAAATGAACAGCACTCTTAATTACACACTATTTGAAAATGCATTATTACCTTGGCTAGTTGTAAAAAGTCTGATTAAAGTTTAATGTTATACAATATATAGTAAAAGAAAATGAACTATTACTATTGCTTACTTCTGGGGCATTTGGGGGGTGAACATGCCATTGTGGCTCTCAGCACTCTTATTTCTAAAAGAATGAAAGAATCATCAACTTCAATTGGAGCCCCTCATAGTTAAATATCTATGCACACTAGCATGTAACTACTTCATTAATTATCCAGGAGATACACATGAATCAACAACAGTCCATTGTTCTTTAGTGTACAGTAACTTAGTTAAAGGAGCTATATTCTGCTAACATTAGCTCTTAACAGCATGTCAAGGTTAAATGCCCCAACTAGACTGACAGGGCAAACAGTAGCACATTATTGGTGCATTATGGTTATTACAGTTAGCCAAACGTTATAAGAAACTTGGTTATACATGTGCTAATAGCGTTACACAATGATAAGCATTGACAATCGCCGTTTTGCATTTCGCTGACACTACGTTTAAACTACAAGAAGTAAACTTCGATTAAAAAAATTAACGTTAGCATGTTTTACCATAGCTAGCTAAGCGGCAAGCTAACGTTACAGACAAGTTACATGGTAACTTCAGATACATTTACTTTGCAACGTGACTCTTATGTTATATAACCATAGACTATATGGGACAAAGATATACTTAAAACCTAGTGAAGCTAAATCTTACCTTGAATTATCCAGCAGCAGTTGCAACCACATTGCCAGTGAAAGTGGTTAGCTAGAGTAATGGTAGAGCAGCGTTGCTAACTCTCAGCTAACGTCAGTCAGATCCCGCCCATAGACTGTATATCCCGCCCACCGGTCGGTGGCTCCGCTCTCACTCCACCCTCTTCTCTAAAATCGTCACATCCGCAACCAGATGGCTGCGCCCATAAACGCAAACTCGACGACTCATTTCTGATCTCCACAAACCATGGTGACGTCACACATGCTCTGTCCACTCATATTAACGGTCTATGATCTGATCTGCCTTCTCAGACGTTAATCATTGTATGCATTTTGGCTCTTGGTTTTACTAACAAATCAGTTTGTCATAAACACATGCTGAGGTGGAGTTTGAAAGTCTTCTAGATACAATTTGTTCTCCTGGAAGACAGACGGCAGCTTCATAAGGTGACTGAAGACAAGCCTTATCAAACACCATGTGGGTAATTGAATGTTAAATTTTACTTAAACTACTTTTAACTTGCAGTATTTGCTATACAGGATCTATGGATTTTTACTGCACCATTAAATTTGCTTTGTCAAACTCTCTTTTCATTAACCATGATTAAAATCTAGCGTTTCACTTTGGTTCCAAAAACAATCTAGGTCTTTTTCACAGCTGACTATGACTGGTCATGGTAGGAAAAGCATGACTGTACAAAGAATTTCAGATGGTAGACCTAATAAGTTCATTAAAAGTGTAAATTAATTTATCTTCAATGTTTGAGGCCCAGTTCTGTCAGTGTTATGGCAGGGGAGAATATAATTAGCGATTGAACATTTTTAAACAACAGCTGGAAATCTATTCAATGTGGCTTTTGTATGTTACCCCCCCTTATTCTTAATAGTCTGGTTTTAAGCCAATCAGAAAATTGATCTATAATTAAGTATTATTGAAATAAAACTGAGATATTAAATTTTTACTGAGTGGACATAATTGAGATGTGTGTAACACCTGGACGTATGACAGTAACTCTAAAGGGACATGTCCAGTGCTGTGATTGAGTAAGTTTGGGAACAGAAAAGACAAAACAAATACTAAGAAACAGTCTTTAATTTTTTTCCTTTCCAAGGAAATAATGGTTTTTAAACTTTGTTATACAAAAATGTATACGTCTTCTTAACGTTTACACCTTTTGCATTAGAACATACTTTTACATTGTAGCAGGTTGACAGTGACAAAACATTAAACAGGTAAAGAAAAACAAGTCTGTACAAAAAGAAAAGCACCTCTCATGAAGGATCAAAATGCCACCAATAATAAATATCACATCATTGATAAGCTTATATATGTTTTGATAAAACTGGGGAGGTTGACGGAACTTAAACATTTAAAAAAAATTGATAAAATACTAAATAACCCAGATATTGTAAACTACAGGACCTGTCCGGTGGCATTTTATCTCACGATTTATGAAAGGGCTTCACAGGGATACAGAGACTGGAGAAAGTAACATCTCCCTCACATGCACACAACTCACTCACAAAATGTAAGACTGATTGGAGATGACTGTGTCATTAAAAAATGAATGATTTCAAAGTGACAGCATGGCTGTGGTGGCAGATTCCAGTCCAAGCACAATAAATGAACATTGTTGAGTTTAGATTTTAAGATTCTAGTAAAGAATGTGTGTTTCCCCAGAACAGTTGCCCGCCCCTTTGCTAAAAGATCAAAATATGGCAGCTATTATTATGGCTTGTGTTCTCTCAATGGTCCAGTCAAGTAAGCTTGGCTGGTAGCTTTGGACACGGTATCCACAGCCGTTGAGTGAACAAATTAATTTAGGGCATGCACCACTACTAGTGATGTGCAACCTTACAGAAGAGCACCGTAAGTGCTTAAGAGACCGAGCAGGAGCTCATTGTGAGACAGTGGCTTCTCCACTCCTCACCTCTCGCTACCAGACTTCTGGGACCTCAAACAGCGACGTTGTAGATTTAGCCCCTGTACAAGGGACAGACATGTAAAGATGAGAACAAAAACACCCACAGGACCTTGATTTTGCAAGTTATCGTTCAGAAATCTTAATTGGCAAATTATTTAACCCTTAAAAAAATTAAAATAATCCTAAATAAAATTTAAGAAAAAAAATTAGCTAAACATGTAGAAAACAATTATTTTCAGGATAGGTTGCGCTACTTAGAAATGTCTTGAACATGATTAGCGGAGAAAACAAAAAGGGTCTAAGTGTTTTTTCTTTAAAACTGTTCTCAAATTCAGTGTCTTTTATTTAGGATTTTTTGGACATCAACCTCTTAACTGTTTGAGCTGTGTCAAGCTGATTCAAAGTATTCACTGACGAACGCACCTTTGGACTTCTTTTTCTTTTGACCTTTCTTCCTATGGACTGTTGTGGCTTGTTGCCAAGGGACCGTCCCCTCAGCATCATTGCCTTCAGGACTTTGCTCTTCCTCCTCATCAGGGACTGGACTGGACCCCGCTGAATC
The DNA here is from genome assembly GCF_008692095.1 of Etheostoma spectabile. Classification (NCBI taxonomy): domain Eukaryota; kingdom Metazoa; phylum Chordata; class Actinopteri; order Perciformes; family Percidae; genus Etheostoma; species Etheostoma spectabile. The sequence continues at coordinate 25,077,922 of NC_045734.1, read as the reverse complement.
TGATGCATCTCTGCAGGGCACAACAACCGTTAAGAGACTTGAATCACAGCAGAATAACAGTGGCAGCATAAGTGATCGCCTCCATTTACTCACGCAGTCTTGAGCCATCCTTCTGAGGTCTTGCTCTCAATAGCTTGCCCACTTTTGTCTGGGAAACAATGACAAGCAGTGCATGAGATTGTCAATTAGACCCATTTATGCAGAGTGTGTGTGTATGTATAAACACACACAAGTCTCAGTGGTAGAATAATTGCAATGATTTAAGACTCAATGATGACAGAGGAGCTCCAAATGAATCCACCAAAATGTACTGCATTAATGATGCAAATACTGTAAATCTATTTTCTAACAATTGTTTGTTAGTGTTTCTCGATAATTTGCTTTCATTTTTAATAAGTTTTTTTGGGGGAAATCTGCTGCACGTTACCATGCACACACACCCACCATCAGTTTTCATCTTCTTGCTGCCTGTGCTATCCGGGTACAAGCAGTGACTCCAACCATCTGTAACTGGAGCATCTCCGGTCCCCTGCTCTCCCTGAGCGGGACTGATGCTGCGTTTCCTCAAACCCCTACACCAAAGACAAACATGCATCAATAGGAATAGAAATTATGCATACCTGCAGAAACTCCCAAGGAGAGATGTAAATGCACTGAAAGTTATGTTTTAAATGCAGCCTATCAGTGCAATAGTACCTGGGATATCCAAAACCAGCACAAGTCGCGGAGGTGTGGTGAGGTTTCATCCAGCTATCCTCTCCCCAAGATTTGGGCGTCTGGTTGAGCTTCTCCTTGTCCTGCTGCTTACCCTGGATGTACTCCGCATACGTCTGGATCCTGTAACTCTCTGCATAGCGGCTGGTGTTCATAGCTGCGTGATGAGACAAAGACATTAACAGACCGCAGCAACCTTTGTCCCGTCTGTCCTGTGTTGTTCCATCTGGGGTGTCCAACTCACCTATCTGTACCTGGTCCGTCTGACTTAGGGACACAAATGCTGACGTGTCATCTATCCAGGAAACCTGGATGTTTCCTGAGTGAATAGTGGAAGTAGAAAGTGAGTGATAAAACAATGTGAAAATAGAATTAAAAAAAAAAAAAAAAATCCCATCTTACCAAAGGCACTAAAGAGCTGGTAGAGGTCACTAGTCTTCCATTCTTTGGGGAAGGTGACATACAGGACATGGTCTCTTTTAGGTTGCACTGTAGGAACAGAAGAGATGACCGGGGAAAACAGCAACAGGTGAGGTAGAGAAGCGGCGATAGGGGTTATAAGAAAATCAAAAGTTTAACAAGTGGCTGGTTTAAAGCTTTGGCAGGCTAAAAATATTTACACAGCTTAATAGTATGGCCTGTGACTTTATTTGGAGTTTTCCTGCCCCCTCGTGGTCAGAAATCACATAATGTTCTCAGATTTTTGTAAAAAAAAAATGTTTAGATTTTATTTCCCCTTTAAAACACTTATCTGCATCCTTTGGGACCCAGAAAACACATTGAATGCATTTCCTTTCTCGTTTAGAACATTTCAAAGCAGACCAAAACCATTTTAAAATTGTGCAGTTTACATCCATGTTTAGTTCTTATTCACGGCTTTAATGTTTGCTGGAAATTAAAAGAAAAGTGCACCAAGATGCTAGCAGAGGCTGCCACAGGGTACCTTTAAATCTGGCAATATTTCCAGGCATGTAGTCAATCCTGACTTATACCTCTGCTGTGCTAATGGTCATACTCACAATCTGGTCCTGTGATGTTGAGGTAGGGAATATCTATGATCCGCATCAGGAAAAGCCTTGAGAACAGAAAAAGAAGCATTTCATTTATTTTTTAAGATTTTTAGCAGTTAATGAAAAAAAGCCCCAAATAAAATGCATTTAAGTGCATCTCTTACTTGTTGAAGAAAGGCTCAATTAGTTTTGAGTGAGCAGAGATGTACGCTTTGGGTGGAGTCAAGAAAGAGCCTGTAAAGAGAGCGTTGCGCATACAAAGTCAAACATGTATTCAGACACCTTTTATTTGATCTGCAAACAGGATCAGTGTGCTTGTGTGCATACCCAGGTAGTTGGCCATCGAGATGAAACAGAGGCCTGTGATGTACGCATCGTAACCGGCCTCGTGGAGCTGTCCTTGGGCTGTGTCATAACCGGGGAACCCCTCTGCCGTTTCTGACAAGAACAGTACACATTAGAAAGAAGGCGTTAGCAGGATTTTGTACGATGAGAGTTGTTTAGACAAATGTTTGTCTATTTACTCACCAACTTGTGGTGATTTGAAGGGGCTCTCCTTCAGCTGTTTCTCCAACTCTGCCAGAGACGTGTTAGTGATCAGCTCCTGAAACACAAACTTCTAATCTTTAAAAACATTTGGAGGCTCTAGAGCCACGTGTTTGCTTGGTGCTCTGACCAGTGATGAGCAAAGATTCAACTACTTTTGGGGTTCTCTTTGATGAGTGAGTGAGTGAATGTACGATACATGTACAGTATTCGTATTGAACCAAAACGGTCAGGGCGTGTCCGTGCATGAATTTACACGGAGCATACATGGTATAAAAATAAAATTTGCGTGCAAATTAATTAATGTAATGTGGAATTGTTAGATACGCAGGTTCTAGGGACAACTAATCTGTAGCCCCGCCTTAGCTCTGAGGCTAGCCGAACTCCCCACACGCAAAATGATCACCTTCCTAGAACATCTCAAACACTGAAACACAGTGCCACTAGTATTCTACAGCACTGAAGGAGATCATTTACCTTAAAGGGCTGAGTGGAAGCCATCAACTTTGTGTCCAGAATTCTGCAAAAGGAATAGATAAATATATTAAATAGCACTGTTGTGAGGACAAGTAAGCAACTTTATCTAAGCAGATAGTATTACCTTGGGAAGACACACATTGTGATCTCTTTAAAGTCTTGAAGATCCTGGAGAAAAGAGCATTGGCACAAATTCATAAAATCACATTACTTAGCAATAAACCGCCATTTCATGAAGCCAAAAATTGGTTAATATTTAAGACATCCACAAAGTGTTTACCTCTGGCAGAGGGCAGTAGAACTGGTGGATGGTGTGCATCACATCCAATAGCATGTTATGACCAACCACAAGTTTTGCCTGGGTGTCAGATGAAATAGGTTTAGTGTATAAGTCAGATTTTCCAACACAAAAATATTCAAAGAAAATAGTGAATTAACAGTGATTCCATGTCCATCAGTGATTATGAAACAGAGATATTTATTCTAACCGCTGACTTGAGATTATTGTGCAATTCAAAATTTGGAGCAGATTTACAGATCGACCCTGATAAAAATTGGTTAACTCACAGATTTGGTGATGGCGTGGATGACCCTGGAGAAGCCAACAGCATCATTTAGCTCCTCCTGTTAGAGATAAAGTGTGAGGTGGGTAGGATTATTATACGATTTTAAAACTAGTGCATCCCAAAGTGTTCCAACATTCAATACACTCCTCACAATTAGGACAAGAATGTGACTTAACACTTTAATTCAATGTCCACCCCGAACCCCAAACTCACCTGCTCTCTCTCTTGTTTCTGTTGTTCCCTCCTCTTCCTTTCCTCATCATCTACTTTGCTGACCTGGATGTATCGCTCCTTCTGCACACATACAGAAATTACAATCATATCTCACACGTTCCACACAAAAACTGGCAAAATTGGTTGAAATGAGACATGTTCTTACCTTTTCCGTTTCCACAGTTTCCACATGAAGCCCCTTGGGAAACCTGTGAAAACAAGACAAATCTTTATCTTCAATTCAAAACAAAAATAAATGCACAAGTGTTGAGTGACACTCACTTCCAGTTCAGTGTTTGGTAGATCAGCTTTCTCTGAAACCTGGTAGGCAATATAAATATAAGTTGAGTTAATTTAAAAAAAAAAAAAAAAAAACTAAATGTACATGATAGATATAACTTAAGTGTAGGTGTGGTATTCTGATAGAAGAGCGTGATTACCCAGTACATGGGTCCAAGTCCAAAGTCTTCTCTGAGTTAGTGAAGAGGGCCTCGACCTTCTCTCTGTGGGGAAAACAGGAGAAGACTAACATGATTGTGTAAAAGATGTGCCTTGCCCTTAGATCCCTCAGATTAGTCCAGTTATTCCAAAGACAATTAAACGAGAATAGTTGATCCACCTTAAGGTCAGACCACCAGTGAGCTTGGGTCAAGCGGTCGCTAACCCCCTTCACCTTTATCAACAGGTGGCAAGCATACACTGGAAGTTGATTTGGGTCTTGAGTAGTTGTAGCATTGATTTATCCAAGTTATCTAAATAACTACATACATTCATGGGGGGTGGCAGTAACTCAGTCTGTAGGGGTCCCCATGCGGACCAAAGTACGGTGTGTGGATTGGTGGCTGGAGAGATGCTACTTCACCTCCTGGGCACTGCCAGATACTCTTGAGCAAGGCACCGTACCCCCCCCACCGCTCAGGGCGCTGGTCCAGCAGGCAGCCCACTCACTCTGACAACTCTCCATTTGTGCATGAATAGATCCTGAGCGTGTGTGTGTGTGCGCGCGCATTTCAGGCCTGTGTGTGATTACAAACAAAAGTGTACGCAAAGTGTAAATTGTAATTTTTCCCCTACTGGGGATTAATAAATAGTGGTAATGTGGCTCTTGTTTCAAACCATGATTGGTAGCTGTGTATTCTGACAGGGCTGTGTATGAGGATTGCGATGGAAGTTGTGCATGGTGGTAACAGCATAGTTCTTTCACACTAATATAAACCAGCTGACGTGGCTTGCCCCGTGATTACCTTTTGTTAAGGGTATATTGGGCATGGCCAACTGGAAGGAGACCCCATCATTGACCCAGGACCCACTAGGAGTCTTATGGGAGGGACCATACTTCCTCATTTGCAGGGTTTCTGCCAGTGTATTGCAAGTTTGCTGGGCAAAAGCGTTGGATTTGTTTTTTTTCCAGAGCTTTTTTTAGGACCAGACGATTAGGCCAAGAGAGAATGAGTGTGCCGAGTATAATTTTTAATTTTATAATTTATACTTTTAAATTGACATGTTTTATACAAAGTACTCAATATGTACTGAAACACTTACATCACCCTGTTGATGTAGTCTTTATGCTCCTCAGGTACGTGTGCAGGGCCTTTGGAGGAGGGGGAGATGTAGGATGGTGTCCCTACACCGTTAGCATGTTGATTTCTCCTCTCCTCTGTCTGCTCCCTCAGCTGGGCTTCCTCTTCTTGGTTTAGATATGGGATTCCTTTGAAAACCAGACAAGTCACAATTATACGATGGCAGCTTCAACACATTCACTGTCCTAGACAACTGCAAAAGACTACTACAAGACGCGCAAGCAATTTGTTGAGCATTAGTTTTAAGATTGTATTCTTGCATCATTGGGAAAATAAAACAAGCTACAAAATTTACATCTTCCACAGGCTCCGCTAAACCTGCATTATCTTTTGTGTGTGGTTAGCGGTACAGTTTTGGAGGGGTGAACGTAAACAGCATAACCCTCTACCTACAGCAGACTCCACATCATTCAAAACAAAGACTGACTGACAGATTATTAAAATTATTAAAAACTCAGACCGATTTGTCATTTTGTGCACACTGCAAAGCGATTCAGGAGGTCTGGACGCAGGCTAACCAAAAGAACCGTATCACAAGCCTGAGTGAAGGGCAAGTGGCCCAGAGCCAGCTGTTCTAGTATGACTGATTATTACAGCTTTTCAACCAAACACTGAAGCTAGATAATGTTCGTAACTTTTAGATACTGGTGCCAATATGAATGATTCTGTTCTGAACTCAAAATGTTACAGTTTAACAAATTGAGTAAAAAGTTCCATGTGTTTAATGTTGTCTTAACATCTTAAAAAACACTATGCCTAATTTAACTAGAGCATTAAACACAAAGATTTAACTAACAAATTGACCAAGTATTCACTACCAATTTTCCCTGTATAAGAAGTTTCATATCTGGTGCTGCGGTGTACTCACCATGACAGAACACCTTGTTGAAGTCAAATCCCTGACTGGCCAGGAAGTCAATACTGGAACTCTGAAAGGACAAAGACAATCTACCATTTGAACTTTAAAGCAAAAAGCCCAACAGGTGTGTCTTTTTTTTTTTTTTTTTTTTTTTTTTTACAGCTGACCGGGTGTTTACAGGAACAATCATTTTAAACCATCCGAGTCACTGTCACTATTACAACTCATTTATCTCAGTTCACAGTGAAGCAATCCAATAACCACAAGGAGCAACACTGACTTACTTGACAGATGAACTTTAAGTCAGGGGATGTCCTGTTGAACGGTTTTGGGAATACATAAAAATTAAAAGACTTTGTGATATACCTGCAGAAATGGGAACACAGGAAACAAAACAATGGCGGATTAGTGAAATAATTCCAGCTGCTGGGAGTTTTACAATAACCTGGGTGCAAGTCACATTTCATATGCTAGCATCCTCGCAACCACTTTTTCAAAGTTGGTGCCAAGCTCTTTTTTTAATATTAGTTAAACTAGCTTTTGGGCACCAGCACTGTTGCTTGTCTTGTAATACAGTTTTGCTTTAATTCAGAAGATGATACCGAGTACTTGTGATTTGTCTGTGTGAAATCGCACATGTCAAAATGTTCTACCTTTATTGTCGTAAAAAAGAAGCCATTTTAATATGAGCAAATGACCGGGAACAAATTTCATTCTTTTATGTACTGCACTGTCCCTCAACCGTTTTGCACATCCTGCTCTAAACCATACAGCCTTCTTTTCATATTGTTTAAGAAAATTAGAATACATATTTGTTCACAGGTTATTGTGTCTTTTACACATATTGCTTATTTCCCTTTAATATAATAATGTATGCACCAACAATTGTTTTGCAAGTGTTAATTACCTCTCTTATGCTGATGTATTTATTTATAAAATATCTAAGCTTTTCTGAGGGTTATTTGTTTATTATGTGCTTTAGCTTTACCAACATTTCGGACATATATTGTTCATAAAACGGTCCAAAATTATATTTGAATGACAAGTATCTTATCCTATGACTGACAGTGTTTGGGATCCATTGGGAAATAGTGCTTAAAATGTGTCCCTAAATAGCAATGTCAGAAGTTCTTCATTTGTGACGCAGACATCACTCACTTTGACTTTGTCTGGTCGTACGTGAATGTACATAATCCAAACTGGAACAGCAGAAAGTCCATTGAGTGCTGGGGGGGGGGCAGAAGGATAGTTTAAATTAGATACATAGTACACTACTGAACTACGGAGGAAAAGCAGGATGCATTGAGGTGTGCAGTGTGCATTTCATCAACTCTAACCTTTTTAAGCTTCGTGTATCGCTCTTCCGGTGTGTCCAGTCCGTTGGTGAGTGCACTGACATTAGGACCGTCGCTTATCCCTGGAGAAAAAATATAAAATAACACAGAACATAATTGTTCAACACAGCGTTGGCTTTTTCAAACTCAATTTTTGCTGAAACTCTTTACACGGTTAACGTTACCTGAAAATTCTCCATCGATGGCAAGGAAGTCAGCCTCCTCTATCGCACTGTACACCGTGTTTAAACTGTCCTTATAATCTGCAAAAAAAAGGGAAAGCGCATCCGTAGCTATGTTAGCGTGATGAGGAAAGCGTGCTAGCCTGCAGCGGAGCACTGAAACCCGCAGCCTTGCAGCTACATAGCTAACTGGCTAGCAGCACAAAATAGCTGAAGAATTAAAGAGTTTTGTCCGTTTTGTATAAATATTAGGTCACTACTCGGTTGTGCATTATCACACTGTATATAGAGAGCTAAAACTCAAGTGAGCAAAATGTGCCTAGCTACTTACTTTGGCGTGTCACCTCCATCCCCGCACAATGACTGAACCTGCTGACAGCTAACGTTAGCTAGCCTACGTCAAGTGGCTTTTTAACCGTTTTACAAACACTTCCGGTGCCAGAAGACAGTGTTTTTTGTACACGCCTATTTGGTGTTTTAATTGAGAGAGTTCAGATTTAATATTTTAAATAGCATCCCTTATATTAATTATATGAGTATGTGATTTATTAAATTGTGTGTTGGCTGCGAAGTTACAGAGATATAAGAGGGGAAATTGAGTATCTTACATTTATCATGTAGATTAACTCCCTTAAAAGAACTAAGATTATATGTTATTCTGTTCACTAAGGAATACATTTAAGAGCATTTAGATGTTGCAGTTCGTCAATGTGGAGCCAGTTTTACATATTATATACTACCAGGTAGATAATTTAGTGTTGTAGGCCTACTGCATCAAATCAAATAATATAATGTGTTTTTTTCTGTTATAAAGTAAAGTAAGCGTCAAATGTAGCCTAGTGGAATAAAAGTACGTATTTCCCTTGTAGTGGAGCAGAAGTATAGAATACAAGAATAAAAATACTGAAATGAAATACAAGTATATCGAAATTGTAGGGCTACTTTATGTCTATCTAAAGTCTATCTTCTTCTGTGTTAGGCTAAATCTTATGCCATGCTTTATTAGTTACCTCAAGGCTACATCGAATTAGGGAATCAATATGCTCTCAAAATGCACTGCAATGTACTGTGACCTCATGCATAGATTTTAACTTTAACTTTTGGTGACAGGGGGTCATCTAGAATAAGTGTGCACAAAATAACACAACCATTTAGGGTCTCTGCTTTCATATTCTTCAGGATCAGAGGGGGCTGGAAACATCAGATGTGACATTAAAACAAGGTAACACAGGACCGGATGTTGCACAGTCTATCACAATATGATGTAGGCTTTCCATAGGAAAGTCTATGCCACAAAAATCTGCCTTGCCTGTGAGCAGGATTTGCGGCTTTGACCGGATCATGGTTGCATAAGTTTACAATCCTGATGTGATTTAAGGTGGTGTCTTTGAAGCCAGGCTGGTGATACAGCTCCACCAAGTTTCTAAGAGGCAGAGCAGTTTGTGCGATTATTATCCACTTATTGTGCTATTCTAAGAAAAACATAAAAAGTATTTCTAATAAGAAAGTGCCTTTACAGTGAAATCAGGGATGATATATTCCCTTCATTAAAATGCAAAGATGACATTTCAAAAAGTCAAACAGAAGGTTTTTCTGTTCTTTAATGAAGGAAAACAGGAGAAGGCTTCAGCTTTTATGCTTAATGTTTTCTCCAGGGTGTAATTTTGTAGTATTATATTTTTAATGGTATTTTACAAATATGTAATAGGCTACAAAGTCTTAGCCTACAGATTAAAAGCATTTAAACACACAACAGAAATCTATTATCTTACTGCATGTCAAATATGTTGCCTATGCATAAAACAAGCTGCATTCGGTATGCCTTTGTTTTTGTTTTTATTACAATTATTATATTAGTTTTACAAGCTTGTGGGCTTGGATGTAGACAGACTATACACTCCCTCTTATTTTTTTAAGATGAAAACAAGCAGAGGGAAATGTATTACAAAATCAGCACTGAGATCAAAATCATGTTAAAAAAGCATCACACTTAAGAACAAAAAACAACAACCATCAGGGTGACCAATTTGAGTGACATAGAAAGAATAGATTACAGCAGAGCACAACATGGTGACAAGCGCTTACATAAGTGGTAAATGACGAGGCTAATTAAACAGATTTAATTAAAGGTTGATGAGTGGAAGTGAGAGTGGGTGGAAGCATGTGTGTGTGTGTGTGTGTGTGTGTGTGTTGAACTTCAACAGAGGGCACCTGAATCACAATTGATCCGTAGGAAGCCTTTATTTTGGAATGACCTTTAAGGTGTCATTTCAGATTTACTGCTGTTGTGGTTTTTCAACCCACACACTCTGCAGCAGAATCTGTGACGTGTTGCTGAGAAACTGCAGATATATTCACTCAACTTTATCTATCTTGTGGTTTATCGCCCTGTAACACCTGTGAAACAGAAATGTCCTCTCAAACAGCTGAGCTAAAGCTGAATGAGTTTTTAATTTCTGTGAAAACATATCCCTTAAAAGGTTTTCCCACTCTTTTCACCATCATACATCTGTGCACTGTTTTGGCAAGTGAGTCCGAGATGAAAGACTAACTCTTACTCGACTCCACCTGTCCAATAATCTCAGGAAATCAAATTCTCTAAATGACTTTTGCTCCTTTGTTTAGAAGTGTAATTTGTTATATTGAGACAATTTTGAATCTTTTTTAAAAAGCAATTTGGGGGCATTTTATGATAGGTTACATATTTTGATGTTAAAACAAGACAAGCTCATATGTGCTTTGGAATGGTTTTTGGCAGTAGTGGAGCATAAATAAGTATTTAGAATTTTTTTAGATACTTGTCCTTAACTTGGGTATTTTCATTTTACGCTACTTTATACTTCTAGTCCACTACATTTCAGAGGCAAATATTGAATGTTTTACTCCATTACATTTATTTCAAAGCTTTACTAATTAACAGACTCAGATAATCATTATTAACTCTGTCACAACTAAGATGTTATGACATATCAGTTTAGGGTAAGCTACCTATCAGTATGTCATGCTGTCATGGCAACAACCGGATCGAAAGGCACAATACTGAAGAGGATGGATGACTTTCATTAATATACATATGTTATTTAAGGCATACAAATACCTAAATAAGTAAGTTAATAAGTAAGTAAGTAGGTACCCACCAGTATGTAAAGTAATTAAAATTTGCTCCGCATTTAGCAGCTGCAACATTAAAGTAATGAACACATGACTGCGTCAACAATTATAATCCAATTATATAATAAATGTTATTCGGAAGTGAGCCACAGTACATAATCTGTACTTTTACTTTTGGTATTTTAAATAGTGTGTTTTTTAATTCTACTACTATTGTACTTTTGCTTAGGTAAGAATTTGAAAGCAGGACTTTTACTTGTAACAGAATATTTCTACACTTGCTTCTTTTACTTCTGTGAATACTTCTTGCACAGTTTTTTGGTTTCTGTTATCATGCCGTCCTTGCTGGCTGCAAAACGATTTCAGTGTAAGTAATGGGAGACAGAATCCACAGTCCTCAGTTTGGGTAAAAGTGACTTTAAAAATTTACCTAAAGCTATGGTGACATTTCAGCAGTCTGAGTCTGATAAATGTTGTGGGTATCTTCCAGAGTTACATTATTTTTAGTGCAACATTTCCTGTTTGTGTTGCTATCTGTCTGCTGCAGCTCTGCAAGGAAACACTGTCTGTCATTTTTTTTACACAGAACGAGGACTGTGGATTTTTTTCCTTCATTACTTATACTTTGTATTAAAATCTCTTTTTAGGAAGGGATCTCTTCGCAGCCAGAATGGACAGCAGGAATGATTACAGCAAACACGGGACATAAAGGCATATCAGTGTTGTTTTCAATGGACAGCAACAGTGGAGTGATGACAGGAAATGAGAGGAGAGAGAGAGAGTGATGAGGAATGATGTGAACAAAGGTCCCCCACCCGGACGTCAACTGGTAACACACACACACTGGCATATACAAATTAAGGTCAGTGTTGTATAATAGTACCAATATATTAGATAATATGGTGTGTGTTTTACAGCTGCCAAAATTCGGTAACCTAACTCACACCCAAATTAACCCACTATGGCCTTAGGGCAAAGATGAGCTGTGTGCAGTGTGTATGTAGTGATTTACCTGACACAAGGGTCAATCAAGTTCAGTGTACTCACCAGGCTGGACATGGCAGTGTCATTATATTTTGCCTGGAGTCCCAGGTCCAACCTGTCCTGCTGTGCTGGGATATTCCTTAAATTGGACACAGGTTTGTAGTGTTTGTCAAATTAGTTTGTGGTCATTTTTATTAAACTCCAATACACTTTTAGGAATGTGTACCATGTTTGTAGACCGATGATCAAACTATATTGGCATTTTATTTCACTTTATTATTCAGTCATTATGTTCATGTTGGCCGTTTTCTGTCTAACCCTAACCTAATCAGTAGTGAGTGACATATCTATTCCACCAACGTCACTTTCAATATACTAAAGTTGTGGTAGCAGTTGCTATGAGCAGTTATTTTTCTTTAGGTCAGTGAAACATGCCAAATAAGCCAAGATTAGTTATATCCGTAAATTGAACTCCACCAGTCTGTATAGCTGAGTCAATCTCATCCACACTTTGGAGAAACATCAAATAATATTGTTATATGTCGTTCAATTTAGTACAGATTTAAAATACCTGCCATTATCAAGCCTGGACCCCTCTGCTGTCTGGTTTGATTTGCTGAACACAACTGAACAGTGGCAAAAACACAGGTTTCAACAGAAAAGAGAAATCTTTTGATTTTGTGGTCATATTGCAGCTTTTAAACATTTTTAAATGTTGACGATTTAACAAAATATAATCCTTGGTTTGACTCTAAACTGGACAGCCACCACAGGAGGGCGCTATACTCTGCAATTTATGATGAGTTGTTATCTTGCTTTCAGACAGTCTCTGCCCTCTTCCCTTTTACACACACACACACACACACACACACACACACACACACACACACACACACACACACACACACACACACACACACACACATGTAGATGCTGTAGCGCACTACAAAAGCTCTCTTCTCCCTCAATTTCTTTCTTCTTCATCAAAGAACATCATAGCTTTTTACAGTCAAAAGGCACATTGGGGAAGTCACAGACTGGGCAGAGTCAGGAAATGAATAAAAAGAATGGAATTTAGTCAGGGTGAGGGATGAGTGGTAGAAGTGGAAGAATGGGAACTGCAATTTAAGGTAACAGCAGGCTGACCATTAGCATCTGTCAAGTATGCGTTTTTTGTGTGTGAGCGTTTGTTTGTGTACTGATCCAAATTGTGTGCATCTCCGCAATACACCTGTTTTAGAGCAGACAAAAAAACTGATGAGAAGCCACAGAGGATGTTAAAAAGCCATCCGAAATCACGAAGGTTGGAGGAAGGCCCTGCTTAAAAAGGAGCACAGGTGAAGAAAAGAAAGAAGGAGTCTGCTTGTAATGCTAGTGGTTCAATAAACATTTTCTAGGCTGTCACACACACATAAAAGCGTACATGCACACATAGAGAGGGGAGCTCACATTTTTGTAACCTGCTCAGACAGTCGTGTTATTGCTCTCCTAATCATGCGTGAGATTAGGTGGCAGCACACAAGCAAAATCTCCTGTTGACATGTCCTATTCCATTTTGTCACACACACTCGCACACACACTCACACACACACACACACACACACACACACACACACTCACACACACACACACACACACACACACACACACACACACACACACACACACCACACACACACACACACACACCACTCTGTTTTATCAAGTTCTCAAGTGAATAGAAACTGCTTTTAGGCCAGATGAAGAAATGAATACCGTAAGTGTGGTTTATCACTCTATAATTGTAGGGTGGGAATGGAAGAGGAACAGAGACATGGCTGTGAAAGGGATAAAAGTTTTTCAGAGTTTTGGAAGTGTAACAGATAAGTAAGAACAAAGAATAAATTGATGGCAATTTAGTGAGAGGAGCTTTGCTGGCTGCCTCTCTCTGGTCTGGTTCTTTGTTTAAAAAGAACTTGTAGGAGGATGAGGGGTTTGACTGGGATGAAAGGAAGGGCTGGAGTGAATCTCAGCTGTGGAGACAAGGAGGAGGAAGTCTCACTCTCAGAGGTGACACTCGTAGAATTTGTGCCAACCATTTGACATCACTAGGGTACGGAAATGGCTTCACTTATTACATTTGGGACTTATCTCAGGTAAGGGTTCCTCCTGGGCGCAGCCCTAGGGAGGTGTACCAAGCACGTCCAGCTGGGAGGAGGACTCGGGGAAGACCCAGGACTAGGTGAAGAGATTATGTCTCCAACCTGGCCTGGGAACGCCTTGGGATCCCCCAGTCGGAGCAGGTTAATGTGGCTCGAGCAAGGGAAGTTTGGGGTTCCCTGCTGGAGCTGCTGCCCCCGCGATCCGACCCGGGATAAGTGGACGAAGATGGATGTGTAGAGTTAATCTCACATGATCAGAGTAGTGCTGCAAAGTGGTTCCCCATTTTTTCCTCTCAATGCGACTCAGATCTCAAACCAAACACATATGTACAGAACCAGAATCCAAATTCTGACTCGGTAATTTTGACTTTGACTATGTACAAAGGCAGAGAACAAGGCACACAAGAGAGAGCAGACAATTTCACTGCACATACAGAAGATTAAAAAAAAACATTACATATACAAGATTCGCACTACTCACTGTTTTTACATTAATAAAGAGTGAAATGACCTGGACATGTAACCTGAGAGATGTGGCACATAGAGATGAACCTACAGATAAAAATTGCCTGACTTTTTAGTTTCTCTCAGCTCTGCAAAGCATTTTAGTGTCTTTAAACTATTTTGGTTTTACTGCCCACGCTGGTGAACATGATGGAGCGTGTAGCAGTTAAGAGCCAGATATCTCCCTCAGGAATTGGAGGAGACCAAAACAGAGCTAAAATGATGCATAATACAGGACTAACATTATTTGGATGAACACAAACACAACTCCAAATTATGTGTTGTTTCTTATCTGCTGGATGTATTAAATAAACCACTGTTTGCTAACACGTTCACCATGTCAGCTTTATGAGGTGTGAGGTACAACTTTAAAATTAGGCAGCAGATCAATGTGTAAACACAACATGCAGATATACACTATGATCACCTTATAAAGTTGTTTTGGTGAAAGTGTTAGCAACATGTTGCCTGTTTACAAATAGCAACACGGAGCTGTTACATGGAGACATGGAGCAACATTAGCATTTATTTGGAGTCTCTGGTGTTTTTAGCCACCTGGCAAATTAAGTCCAATTTTCGCTCTTGTTTTTGCTTTCTCATTTGTTGTTGATATATAAATGTTGACAAATGCTGCTATAAACCTGTTCACTGTATATAACTATCCACCACACAACAGGTGTGCCCCAAAAGCCTGATTAACATTTGTAAGTATCCAAGTATATAATATTATACATATAATATTTTAGCACTCAGGAGACACAGTGATATTGTTTTTAATAAATCAGTTCAGTGGTTTTCAATTGAGTCGGTTGTTTAAAATTGTTTCTTTAGAAAATGATTACAGTTGAACAGCTGGGTCTGTGGCCAGGATTAAAAGTTTAA
Source organism: Etheostoma spectabile (assembly GCF_008692095.1). Classification (NCBI taxonomy): domain Eukaryota; kingdom Metazoa; phylum Chordata; class Actinopteri; order Perciformes; family Percidae; genus Etheostoma; species Etheostoma spectabile. The sequence goes on along the minus strand of NC_045734.1, from coordinate 25,062,819 downwards.
ATGGAGACCATTTTTATAATCATTCCACAGAGATGATCCAAAGAGTGAGAAAAAAAAAAAAAACGTTTCTGTGTTGCCAATTCATTTAACTGAAAAATGGCTTTCAGGCACCACTGGATCAAGATTTCTTGCTCGTTCTGGCTGGATGGACCTAATGAGTTAATCAATTTTCATCCAAACACAACATTTGAGACAACCTGTTAAATTTAAAAGAAGGGAAGGACCAGAAAATAGCTGTTTTTCAATTATGTCCAATTAACTGAATCTTTTGGTAAACCACTTTTTTTTTTAGATCAACACCAGTAATCTATATTGGTTTAAACAAACCTTAAATCTAGAATGCTCACTTCCTATTCTGAATGCTAAATGTAACATGTAAATGTGCTGTATTTATATAGTGCTTTCCAGTCTTAACAATTCTCAAAGGCTTTTACACACAAGGAACATTCACCATTCACACACATTCATACCATGTGGACGGCTGCGTAAAGGGCACGTCAAGATAAAACATCATCATTACCTCCATTGCGCAGCACTGGAACTGGGTTCAGTGTCTTGCCAAGACACTTTGCACATGATGCAGGGCAGGGTCGACCCACTTTCATGAGGCAACCGCTCTACACTGACCACAGCCCTCATGAACAGTAAAACATACCCCAACATACCAACTTAATCTATTATGTATGCAATATGCCAAAGACATGCGTATCCAATAACAATGATACTTAAACAAAGGTACTATCACACCTCACCATTACAATTTAGTTAGTTAAGGGAATTGTAAATCCATATTTGCATCGTTACTATAAACTTGCTATTCAGAACTTGACAAATTGATAGTCACACTCGTCACGGATAAAGCAAGCTGGGAGTTTTCTGTGCAAATGGATTTCACTAATGTCCTCACAGTACACAAACACAATCAACAGTATACTCAGCTTATCATCAACACTCTCCAATCTTCTTCTCCAAACAATGCTGGACAAAATTCTATCAAAGCAAAATTAATTTTTTTATTTAAGACAGTATTTCCTTTTGATGCATGAGATATCCTAAGACTTGGAACTATTCAGCATGACACATTTGTCCAACAGTCAGAAGTTAAGTTGTGCTTCAAAAATTTGAGGAATTTCATAACCACATCTACGTTTCGCTTTAGCACCAATTATCTTTTCTTCCCAAATTGCTCTGGAAAAAATGGGGGGCATCACTATATGGAAAGCTACGTCATGCCAAAAGCTTTTCCCTTGTTGCAGTGAAAGGGAGGATATCAGGTGGAATGTCAATAACATGTTGTGGCTAGACAGAGAGGAGAGATTGGATGACAGTTGTGGTTAATACATTTGCAGTGTATTTTCTTTTTTCTTGCACATTTTGTACAGTATTTCCTGCTAATGTTGCTGTTGTATATCTTTTTTCTGTACAAGCTTTATTTATGTATTTACGGTTGGCTGGTGTGTATATACAATGAGAAAGTATAGTTTATCAATACTAATCAATACTACTTAGCGGCCTAAATACTGTATACAATGTTAGCAACTGGACAATATTACAGAGTGGGTAACTATCACCCATTTAGAGTACAGTGTCACTTGACATGACGTCTTTACATTTAGACTGTCTTGGTCTAAGCAATGATGAAGAAAGATTATGTTTTGATGACAATTATTTATTCATTGATGGATTTAATTCCATTTGAAACTAATTTAATTAAGAATTAATTCATTCATTTAATTATTTTGATTGACTAATCAACATTTGGAGGTCACATATTTATGAATGTACCACGTGGTGTGAGTATTGTACTTAGTTTTGACATTGTAAGTTTGTTTCAGTGAATGTGCCAAAGAGATTGAGAAGAACTGTATTAAACACCAGCCAGTTGAGCAGTCTTTGTGAATGAAGCTCCTGCCATATGTGCCCCAACAATAGACACTCTTACAAAATCCCTTTTCCTCTTGTCATCTTGATATAGAATCACAATGAACTGGGCCTGCTCAGCATTTTATACATGCCACAGAGCTAATGTATGTAAATTGCTTATAATGGCTTTAAAGCGCTCATATTATGCTCATTTTCAGGTTCATATTTGTACCAGAATAGGTTTACATGGTTTCATTTTCAAAAAACACCATATACTGCACATTGCTGCAGATCCTCTTTTCACCCTGTGTGTTCAGGTTTCTGTTTTAGCTACAGAGTGAGACATCTCACTTCTATACTATCTTTGTTTGGAGTCACACATGAGCAGTAGCTAGGTAAGATCACATCAGCTAGATAACGCTTTCTCCAACTTTGGTCAGAACAAGGCAGGATTAGCTGGAAGACTTCTTCTAAACGAGGGGGCGCTTGTGGAATACCTGCAGAACAGGGACATGTACTGTAAGCAGTTCTTTTTTTAGATCATAGTGTTCCTTCCCAACACTGGCAATACTATGTTCAATATAATTCAAAAGGCTACAGCAAGTCCATGAACTGCAGCCTCAGAAATGGCCACAGAGATAATTCAACATCTTTCTGACAAAGCATCAGTAAAAACGGAATTACAGTTTTTCTTTCGATTACTAAACAACAGTGGGCACAACTGGAGCTACATGTGCAAAACTCTAACTACAGTCTGCACTACAGTCACTTGAGCTAAACAGTTCACATCTCCTGCAAAACAACAACACAACTTTGAATACACATTACTTTTTGAAAAACAGTAAGAACATAGTTTTACTGTAGTAAAGCTAGTGTTATTCACATTTAGTTTTTTATAGCTGTGTATGTAACCTCAGACATCTGACCTGGGCATGTTGGAATCTTTGCTCTTTTACCTGTTTCTCTCACACAGTACAGTGTATAATTGTTTGTAATTCTTAGTTGGTGTTTGTATAGAAAAAAACTGGATGTGTTCAATAACAAGTCTAAACAAGACATCTGCTTAGGCTTTCAGATAAAATTATGATCAGCAGTGTTTGATAGGCACCAGACTGAAATCTCTTCTGTTTTGAATGTGTGGTTAACAGTTTTGACAGTAGTGTGTCAGCATCTGAACAACAACACCTGAACAAAGTGCTGTAGATCCACAGTGTGCACATTGTGGTTAAGCCAAGTGTGTAGAGATTTGAAAACTGTGTTCAAGCAATGAAAAACCAACTAGAGTTTGGTCCACATGAACTGCTGTGCAGACTGTAGTTTGAGTTTAGCACATGTGACTCCAGTTGTGCCTAATGTCATTTAGCAAAATAAAAAAAGTAAAACATTAATTCAGAAAGTGACAGAAGTTGTCACGGTTAAGTTCAGCCACAACATCCTCATGAATGCAGTTGTTAGAAACTTGGTATAGCTGTACTTGCAGGGCTTGCTGGCAAACTATTGTAGCTAGTGTACAATCGCTAACATGCTAGCCAGTTACAAAAGCCTAGTTAGTTAACTAGCCCAGTCAGTTGATAATGGGACAATAGGTTGACCAAGTTAACTCAATTCGGGACTCACGTCTCATAATTATCTTCAAACCATGTCTCTGTGTAGCAGTTTATAGGTCTACAGCATCAGAGCAACACAGCTACACAGCTAATAGGTTATGGTAGCTTTCTCTGTTTTAAACTCATTCTGACTCTGTGTTCCCTCAAAGGGCAACACTGTCAAGACAATTTGCTATCAGTCCATCCTGATAAGCTTGACAAAAGTAGGATTTTTGAATGGGTATGGCACGTGTTGTATTAGATTGCACAGGTGTACTTAATTCAATTTACTATTAAGCATAAAATTAAATACAGTAAATGTATTTAATTTGTCATTTCCATGGCTATATGACAGTTGATTCATGCACAGTTATAGTTCATGCATCATCAAGCAGCTAGATTGTCGCATGTGAAGCAAAATGCCATAAAACCTCTATGAGTCATAGTTTGATTAAAGCATATATATCTAAAGTGACTTTTAACACTGAGATTGAATCCTATGTAATTCAAAACCATGGCCTTATTTGGCTTAAGCTAATTTGAACCTGATGTTTACATGTCAGAGTGAATGGTTTTATTTGGATTCATGTCAGAATATTGCTTTAAACCTTGTCACTTCGCTCAATATACCTTTACATTGTGGGGGAGGAGGGTAACCAACTTATCAAGGTGGGTGTGTTTGTGTATTTGTGTCAAAGAGACAGAGAACAATTAAGACAGAAGTTGGGTATTTGAGCGGTAGTTTAATGAACAGAAGTGTTGAAGCTCATAAGTGTTGACATGTACATTATGCTTGTGTGTGTGGTGTAGCTCAGTTATCTTCTGCTGGTGTGTGGGCAAGGCCTGAAAGCAACACTAACATGAAATCACTGTGCATTATTTATAAAGAACCAGTTGTGGCAGGTAGTTAAATGCACACAAGTATGGGTGAGTACCTCCCACTTAGTACATTAGTTGGCCATTCATTCTGATGTTAGTGCATCAGTCAGTCAGTCAGCCAGTTACTTGTTTAGTTAAAGAGTCACTTTGATGTCAGACACTTCATCTATTAGCCAATCTCACTTTTTTAGCTGTGCTGGTGGCATTGCTCTACAGATGGTAATGTTGGTTGGTCGGTCTGTTGATTGGTTGGTTGGTCCACGCTAAAATATCTCAACAAATATTGGATAGATTGCCCTGAAATACCCATGATCCCAAAACTAAATGCTACTGTGAGTCCCTTGACTTTTCCTCTAGTGCCACAATCAGATACATATTTGAAGATCAAGATTTGAAAAAGACATTCATTGTCTACAGAGGATATATCATAATTGCTTAGGCAATTCTCTGACTTTGCCACTGGCGCCTCCATAAGGTTAAAATTTGTAGTTTCAAGTGAACTGTCTTACAGTTTTTTTTATTGCCCAACAACAGTGGGCACACCTGGGGCTACATTTGCAAAACTCTAACTTCAGTCTGCACTACCAACAGTCACCTGAGATAAACAGTTCACATCTCCGGCAAAACACATTCCAAGCAACACAACTCTTAACACATGTCTCAAAACAAGCTCAGAGCAGCCAAACACTATGCAGAACCTTCACTGAGATAACACACACTGTCACTCAGAACACACAGAGTAAAAACACTAGCATCAAACAGAAAATAATAACTTTTCATCTTTACAGATTGAACAATTTGAGTGACTTCACAGTACTCAATAGAAGATATAGATTTTGTAATAAACCAAATTTTAAGTAAGGTAAACAAGAGGGAATGAAAATCAGCAGTTTGCTTCCCATCATCCTCAGATGTTAGCATTGTATAAATTAGTGTGTTACCACTATGCCTAAGTGGCATCCTGGCATACATTTTTATGTCTAGAAAAGAATGAGACAAATACTGTAAGCAGCTGTCTTTGCTGAAAGGTAGAAGAAGACAAAGTCCAAAGGAGAAACTCAAAGTTGCAATATTCAAAATATTATAATATATTATAATATATATAAGATGTAATATATATCCAAACTTCCCTTTCCCGAGCCACATTAACCAGCTCCAACTGGAGGATCCCGAGGCGTTCCCAGGCCAGGTTGGAGACAAAATCCCTCCACCTTGTCCCGGGTCTTCCTTAAAGCTTCCTCCCAGTTTTTTTTTTGTATATCATTCTTGTTTAAGCAAAATCTTGTCGAGTGCTATGGATTTGTGATGCACTATCCAGTACACTATATCAGGCATCTTTAATGTTTCTATTGCCATTCCATCTGTACTAAAGTATGATCAAGGCTTTAAGCTAAATGCTCTTTGAGCTAGGCCTCTGCTCCTCTGTATGCTCATAATTCTTCTTGCTTTGTGATGCTCTGTTATAAGTTAAGACAAGTATTAAATAGAAACAATACAGAACTTTTGAATAGTGGCAGTCAAGAACACAGGAACTTGAAATATTGCCATAGAGCAAATGAGGGACAAAAATGAATCATTCAGGTTTGTTTTTTTCTCCCACACACCGGTTTTATCATTTTCACCAGATAAAAGATAGATAAAACCCCTTTTATAGTATATCTTAAATTCAAATAGGATCATCTATCTGTGTTAGAAAAACAGAGAGAGAAAACAGAGAGGAGAGAATTCCTGGTAAAACTCTCTGATACACACAGACACTCACACACGCTCAAGCACACAGGCACGCACACACACACACACACACACACACACACACACACACACACACACACACACACACACACACACACACACACACACACACACACACACACCACAGTTAATCTCATATGGCCTTGTGTTGTTGTGTTGAGGGAGGATTCACATGTAGCTTGAGTTTAGCCTTGAAGGGAAAGAGGGCTGTTGTTATGGTAGTGTTATCAATAGTATGGTGCAGTATTTCAAAACTCTAAGTATAAGACTCCCATCTGTTCATACTTCATAAATCATTAAATCTTGCATTCAAAGAAACTGATTCTCCTTTTATTTGGCTTGCAAACATCTTTCACTACAAGACCAATGTTTCAACCCAAATGTATGGTGAAATACAATGAGTACATTTGTAACAGTAAGTCACCTAAACATAATATAGTGCAGTTTTTTCAGTCAAGTTATTGTGACAATCACTTAGTCCAAGATCAAACAATGTAAGATACATGTTTCAAAATTACCCTTTGAAGTGCTAAAGATCTGTTTGCTTCCTTGTTTTCACATTACAGTAGCTCAAAATGTAACTGTACATTACCCATCAAATTCAACAACAAACTACACATCCCCATAATCCCTATCCCATAATCAGAAGTGTAATAAATGAAGACATCTTCCCCAATCGCCGTTGCAACAAACTTTTATTGTATTGCAACATAACTGTAAGGTTTTGTCTAATCAAGTACTGTAAAGAAAACACTAACAGAACTGAAAGAAAATAGTTTTCTGTAAATACTGTAAAAGTCTTCTATACACTACACTAATCTGCATTGATTCAGTCTTCAGGATTTGGCCATAAATTCTTGTCCACATCACAATGTATGTATGTATGTTTTTATAGTTCATGCACCTTGGGAAAAATCTTCTTGAATGAGTCCAAGCCTGACATTGGTCTGCAGTGATGTCATAACAAGCCTCACCCACACTATCGTACTGTACACACTGTAATCATTGCAATGGTCCTTTGCGACTGTAAATTACCAACACAAGTTTGAGGGTCACACACAAATCTCACACCTTATTGTGGTGATTCTAAATTTTTGCATTGGACTATTTCAGGCAAAATAAACAACCATACATACAGTATGTGACGCACATGTTACAATGACAAATAGTTATGAACAACGAACATAGTGTTAGAAAATCCTATCCAAAAGTGATGCATGCACTTTGTATGACCGTTGTGTATTTAAATGTAAAACTGGTCTTTCTAGATGTTTTTTTGTACAGAGTCAATTTCAGATGTACAGAGTTGTGAAAAGAGGTCATTTTTGATGATCTGTTGGTTCATTTGTTCTTAAGGTAGTGAAATATGACCATACTATAATGATGATACTTTATTGATTTGACAATATTACACGCATGTACACATGCACACACACAGATGCAGTTCATTTTATATGGCCTTGTTGTATGACCTTGTTGTCACACATGGACTGCAAACCTGATCTCATCTAGACATTACCCAGCAGACCTGTATGTGAGACCGCACATGTCCAAATCAGTTGGACCGGACATTAAACTGAAATAACTCTGCCTGCTCCCAAGTAGTAATGTCAGCAGGTCATTGTCCGTAAGAAAACAACATCCGAAGGTGAAGAAGAAGGGGGATTTACAAGAAGACAACAAAGAAAAGGTCTAACTGGAGAGACGAGGAGATTTAGGAACTTCTTCAAAATCGATGATGCCCAGCACCGAAATCATCAGATAAATTCAAGGAACAGCAAGAGGCTTGGTCCCAAAATCTGCCTTTTTGCATTGGGGACACAACTCGCAATGTCACAACACAACATACACACACAGCAACACACTACTATACACAACACCACACAACACACACACACAGGGCGCTGGTCAGTGTAGAGCGTTGTGTCATGAGGTTGTTGTCCCATGGACCTGCAGTCATTGTCGAGTCCATTGGCAAGACACTGACCCGAGTGCACGTGACTGCGCATGGAGTGATGTGTGAGGTTACTCGAGAGGGCACCTGTACGGAGACCGGCACATTATGAATGTGTGAATGGTCAATGTACGTAATGTAAAGCGCTTGAGCAGTTGTCTAAGAAACAAAAGCGCTATGATAAAACAGGCATGTATTTACACAACAACAACACAAAAACAGTGTGTTGCTATCTTGGGGACAGTCATTGACATAATGCATTCTAGACCTTACCTACTACAAAACCAAATGCATACCCACCAACCAACCATAACCTAATAATTCCAAAACACAAAGTCTTAGTCCCCAAAACGCTTTTCAATATGGGGACCAGATTGCCCACAACGCACTCACGGACCCAAATACTACCTTTACAATTTTGGCCCCACACAACTAGCTAACCTAGACCACACACCACACACACCCACACACACACACACACACACAAACACACATGCTTATGTGTTCTTTGTCATATGCAGAAACTGCACAAACAAGACATAAATCTTTCATTTCTTTCTGCTAGTTGGTTTTCATTTTTTACAAGTGTATGAGTGTGTTTATGCACGTGTGAGTGTGTGTGTATTTTAATTGGTAAATTGGTGTGCAAATGTTTGATCATTCACGTGAAGTGTTTAAAAACATGCTCAAAGGAAGGATTGATTATGCGCTGTAAACTGACATCCAACACATTTGTGGCCTTGACATGCAGCCCGGGGACGAGCAGTAAATGAGATTGTGTTTTACTGGCGTGTCACGCAAGTGCACACAAATACACATGCACGCACGCACGCACACATGCACTTATATAGGGGAGGAAAAACCCTCATTTGTAACTGAGAGCTGAAATTCAACATTTGCTCATTAAAGCACTGTCAGAAATGTAATGCGATATATATAGTGCAAAATATGTCATGTCATGCACAATGTAAAAAGGAGAAAATTATCTGGTGCTGACAAATGTGTATGTGTGTTTCTGTGTGTGGGCTTGGATTGCAACTTCCATTACAGGAGATATTCTTATTTGTCTGCTCTCTGTCATATTGTATTCAAATTGTAGTAATTGCAAAGTAAATCTTAATTTAATTTGAGCTCGCTATTGCTTCAAAGCTATTTCCCAGTAAATTTAACACATTTTGTCTCCTGCTGCTTAAAACACCCATTTGGCTCATGCAAAGGTAAAAGGAATCTTTTCACACCATTTTAGAAGAAATTTAAATGAAACCTATTAAAAAAAGTACAGCTTTAGTGAGTATTTTTTCTTGTCTCTAGAGATTTTCCCACTTATTCAGGGCCAATGAAGATGATGTTTAGTGGATGAGTAAAGTGAGAGCAGAAAGAAGGGAACCGTTTGTATTTTTCACATTAACTCTTTTTCAAACTAAAGATGATTCATCTATTGTTTATCTTGCTTTATATTTAAGATTGTATTTTCCCTGCTCAAGACCTGGCAGTGAGATCCAGTTAAGTGCAGTTTAAATATAAATGTCTGCCTGGTGACTCACACTAGTTGATAACTTACATTTGCACATGGTTCTTTTTTTTACGAGTACCTAAATAACATAATTATAGGTTTTCTGATACAGATTAATGAATCAACAAGTGCAAATTTGGGTCTGACTGCAGCTCAAGGGCTATGTGAACATGTGCAGAACAATGACTGTGTCCAAGATCACTCCCTACTTACTATACAGTGGAATATATTTACTGCCCACATCTTCTGAATGTTAGAAAGATCCCTCAAAGATACCCACAATGAAATAGTGATATGAAAAAAGAAGCGTCCATGGCATGTACCTAAGAATCCCACAATCCCTCCAACCACCAATCAGCGTTGAGTTGTGACGTTATTCCTATTTAGCTCCACCCAACTTCAAGCAGTCTAGTTAGAGGTTGGGCTGAGGCTGTTAGCTACATATACATACATACATATACATTATAATGGGAGCAAAGCAGATGATAAGGGAACAAAGTATAAGAGCGGCAAATTCCATGTGAGGAGGAAGGTTGGGGCAGCGGATGGGTCAAACAAACACTTCCACCCAGGAGACCAGGATTTGTGTCTTGTCCTGTACAAAGTAGTTTTGATGCCTAAACATTACTACATAGCTACATTCTCTGGTTTAGATATGAGGACAGAAAATGCTCCTGTTAGTAGTATTAGAGGGCAGGAATAAATTACCTATATTGTCATATTGCTTGGAGGACTTGTTGGTTTAGCTATGAGTTTGACCACAGACTTGGTTATAAAGAGAATTTGCTTAAAAAGGTCAGAAATATAGTGCATGGCTATAGCATATAGTTAATTTTGGCTAGATGAAATTCAACGTTTAGGTATATTAGTTTGACAAGATGGGCAACAACACTTTCTTAAATCCCAATTTTTGCAAACAACCGTATACATCACAAAAAAGTGAATTAATGAATTGTCTGCCAGCCATTTAAATCAGTACTTATTCTAGTCCACTGGGCACAGACATAACACAGCTTGAGCCAATAATAGACACACTGACCCAGGCTGGAGGCCTAGGCCTCTCCTAATTATTACACTACTCATGCTTGTGTAGAGCAGGCTGAACTATAGCCTGTGAGAAAACACACAAATGCACACTCGGAGAGCAATTTTTAATTCCCCACACATAGCGCAATCCTTATTCATTACAGTGGAAGGTGAGCTATGCTGAAGGTTCACAAATCCCAGTTGAGATGTTCAATCCTGGGCATCCATTCTTCCAACAGCCCCTCCTCCCATTACCCTCACAAATCTACACCATACATCCTCTCCTTATCATTTATAGCATTAACTGTCGTTGTACTGTTGTGTACTATCTGCACAAACAAGCTCTTCCTGTTTTTCTCTCCCACATATTCACATTCTCCATACATGCAGACTCACATTAGGATAATAAAGAGAGTTATAAATGATCTCATATCAGCAGTAGGTCAGAAGCACGATGATAATGTGATGATTTTCTTTTTTTAGATTATTCCTTGCAAACATATTCACGACTTCCCCACGTAGTATTATTGGTATGATCATGTTATCTTAGGACCTCCTAGTATGTAGCCTTGGCAGTTATCCATCTTTTGAATGAGATCAGACTATTCACAGCAGTCTACACAAGTACAACTGTCTATAAATTGAAAAAAGGCTTTTAAATCAGTAATATTTTGTTGCAATCAACTTGGAAAATAAAGTCAATAATGAAAATTAGACCACTTGTGGGTTTTACTCAGGTTTGGTAAATTACAATACCCGTTCCATCACAAATGCTATTTGGATTTTCTTTTGCCCACAGACTAGCCACAGTTGCTTCTGCCCACCCTCAGAGCAGCAGTCGTAGCAGTTTGGGAACTAGAGCGTGTGCAGTACCACATGGGAGGCTGAATAGCAGGATAGGAATCTTAAAAAATTTGAATTTATGGAAATTGTCATGCACATAGAAGGATGAGAGGGCTTCCTCATGAGCAGAAATGCAAATTGGTACTTTTTAGTGTCAAATGTGTCACAGGAAGTCCCAGTCAGTATACAAAAATTTAATAGAAATTAAATTGTTGGAGAGCTTTAAAGCCTGCGGGCCGAAGTAACTCACTGTGCAGCTGCTTAACACACCAGTCCATGTTCAGTGGAGCCAAAGAAAAGGGTGTTCTGATGATGACTACAGGTAATGACATGTATTCCTGGATTTTATGAAACCAATTTCATTGATAGCTGCTAATGTCAAATCCTTATGGCACAATGCAAATGGGAGGAACATTGCCACATAATGCACATGCAAAAAGCTTTAATTTAACCAAACCACAAAACATTTTCTAATTAACCCTATGTGTCATGTAGTCCAGCCAAGTTGGCTATTCACACATCCAGGAGATGTGTGAATATCCTGATTCCGCCCACCTGATGAATGTACAATCACTACAATATCCATTCTTCTTTTTGCTCTATTTTTGGTCTCCACCAACTCCTCAGGAAATATATATGTATCTTTAGCTGCTAAATGCTTCACTTTGTTCACCAGCTAGTCTTTAACTGTGTCTGTTTGCTATGTGGTGCTGAGCCAGTAGTAACAGCTAATGAGCTAATGCTAAAATGCTCCTTAGATAGATGAAAAAATTAGGGTGACTGTAGAGTTACGTTCTCTTTAGTTGAGAATATCAGAATTTCAGTGTCCTGTCTGGCAAAAGGGTTAAGTCATACAGATAGGTTTAGTTTTACTTGTTGAGCTTTGGAGATATCTTTCGTCTACCGCCAACTTAATGGAGGTGAATGGATTTTGGTTTTCGCTCTTCAAAACACTGAAAAAAATTCAATTTAAAAAAGTCACTTTCTCTGGTAGAAAGTAATTCCAATGAAAATTGTTCACAGTGGGTTCTGTGTTTTAAGACATTGTTTCTGGAAAATGTTTCTTTCAACACTTTGAAAGCCATAAATAAAAATCCATGAATCTCAATTGCACTGGGTTGTATGCAGACATCTCAGAGACTGACATTTTAAAGTCTGAGCAAATCAAACCTAAGATATTTGCATGTAGTGGCGTGATTTAGGTGAACCAAATAGTGAAGACATTTCACTAAACACTACTATATACTGCTGCTCTGGAAAGAGTTGAAATTGTCAGATTGATCATTTTGTAAATTGTAGGCTTTTGGGATTCCTTCAGCATGGCAGTGAGGCAAAGATTACGGATTTCTCTGAAAGATTCTTGGATAGTAAATCACAGGACATCTGCTGCTACTAATGCTTTCCCTGAGGACTTACAATGACTGAATATTAAGGAATGAGTGGCCATGGTGTAAATTATAAAAACACTGAGTTTATATTAAATTATATTCATGTCTGCACTAATATTCTTAAGCATAACCTTTGTCTTTACTAAGGCATTTGTGTTTTTAGGAGAGAAAACACATTCATAAACAAAGTCATAACACACTGACCTTCAACCGAACACATGCTTGGGATCATACAGTTAATACAATTTTATGGTTGACCTTTACCCATGGACCCTGCAATCTCGGAATAAGCTTCTCGGCAGCAATAATACCGACATAAATTCCTGTATAGTTTTGTTTCATTTCTGTTAAAATGGTAAAACAACAGCCTGTAGCTGAGTCTTTCATAACTGCTTCCAGTTCATTGTATCCACAACTCAATCCATCTTCATATTCATTGTGTGTTTGTGCACCAAGGTTTATTGCAATTAGACGAGAAAATTAGGTTATTCTGTGGGCTCCAAGCTAAAGTTCACGCAGCTAACAGTTTTATATTCTTACAACTCCTGTTACACAAAGATATCACAGTTTCTTTTTTTGTGTGTATGTTTGTGTGTGTGTGTATTTGCAAATGCAATTGAGTATGTGTGTATGCATTGTAAAGTACCAATGCATAAACAGACATTAATCAATGATTCTTGTTAATTCAAATTGGCTTACAATGCATCATCCAAGAGACACAAACAATGCTCAATGGAGACACACACTGCAGAATGGAATAATTGATTATTGTCTACAGATTTGTACATTAAAATGCACGGAAACATTCAATGTTTGCACCCACACACACAAGCACACTGAGTGTGGGCCGGCGCTCTACATCCCTGTGAGTGCATGTAATTTTAGTAAAAATACACACAGCCCAATACAGTATACGCCTGTTACAATATAACTAACTAACAGACAGCACTCGAGAATAGAATAAGATGATAAGGCACATTTCTCAAATGTTGCCCCAAATCTTCAAAACAACCTTGTACCATTTGATAAATAAGCTTAATAAAATGAATAAACACAGAGGGCCGATGAACAGAAGCGGTGTGATTTTGCAACAGAATGTAAAACAATTTCTGTGATCATTTCTGAAATGTGCTGTAAAGAAAAAAAATTGTAATCTGAAAAGGAGCTTTTCTTGTGCAGCTTCAGGCTATTATGTGAACACTCTGTGTTCACAGTGCAAGCACTAATACAACATGACTCCCAGACTGAAGGTGTTGTACACGACTTTCTGCCTAAAGTCACAAAGACTTTTCTCTTATTATGTTTCTCCTCTTTTTATTGTATGCACTGTAAAGGCCTATTGTCGTGATCACTCTGCTCCTGCACTAAAATGTGTTTTTGTCAGTTTTTTTATTTTTTTTATTTCTTTAGTGTGGATAAATGTCAGCCTTTGCTTTCCAAAGGGACAATACGAAGCCTGAACTCTGCTCCAATCCAGCAAGAGGTTTCTGCCAAGGTCCCCTCTCAGGGCATTGGGAAAAAAATCCAATGCCACAATAAGTGTGGCTCCAATCAGGAGGGGTCATGTGTGTGTTACCTTGAATATTGCCATTCCTGCAGTGTTACCTGCCATGGTAATTTCAGGGGAAAGATCTTTTTTCCTGTTAATGGAATGTAGCCCAGTCCTATCACAGCTGATAGGGAAGTCAAATTTATTCATAAATCACAATGCATAGTTTGAGGGACTTTTCAAAGTGCTTTACAAACGAGAATTTATTCAATTCAAACTTTGAAAAACTTTTAAACTTCAATCACAAAGTAATTGATAAGTTCATACTCTCAGCTAAGGTTAGGGTAAAAATACATTTATATAATAGAATAACATTACACAGAGACACAGAGAGTATAAAGTTAGAGAATACAAAACTAGGGAATAAAAAACCCAATCATACCATACAATAGCATACTTAATACTAATTTAATCAACATGAAGCATATTATTTTAAGATAAAAGTAAAGCCTTTGATGACTTCTCATTTTCTAAGAGAGCCTTAGAAACCATGTTATCAGGATACTGTGAGTCATGAACCTTTCTGCATATCTGTCTAACAAATACAAAGTTCCTGCCACTGAAACTCATTGATAACAATAAATTAAATGATGTCTTTTTCTTTAAATGTCTTTTAATGGACATTAAGAATCACAGTGGCTTTTTATTTAAGCCAGACATATGAACATTATCCTTTTAGCAAATGAAAAATTACTGTGAGCTGCATCCTAGAATTACTGCACATACAGACTAACCATAATTTATTCTGGCAGTTGGTATAAAAACGTACTGTTTTTGTTATTATTAATATTATTGTTATTGTTTTTACCGTTTTGTACTAACAGAAAATGATGCAAGATGTGCACAGTTGTTGATGTCTCAGTGGTGTCCTGAATTTATTGCGATGTTTTCCAGCTGTGAGCTCAGCAGCTTTCTTATCAACTTCAACTTTAGTATTATCCCCAAGGAAATTTGGTCACAGGACTACACCGATGACAGCTACAATCAATAGTCAAGCACAGCAATAAAAAATACACAGTATATATTAAAATGATTAATTACATATATATATATTATATATATACACATTTATTATATATATATTATATATATATAATATAATAAATAAAAACTGAATAATAAAGTAAAAAAGAAAGTAACGTTAAGACCAACTATCAATATAATTTCAAATATAGTGCAGGTGTTAAAGTCTCTAATATATTAAGAGATTCAGTCTTATAGCGGTGTCTTTCTTCTGAGCGTGCTGTAGGCAGCCTGAAGGAAGGAGATCAAACTCCCTATGAAGTGGGTGATCAGGGCAGTTATGATATATGAATCAGTTGAACTTTACTGATTTTAGAATAAATCTCTTGCTGCACCCAGATAACCTCACTGGTCACCTTGAAGAGCCTGTTTTTGTTCAGCAGACTGAGGCAACCAGACCGAGCAGTATAATATATCAACGCCACGTTTAAAAATCAAACCAATTTTGTACGCATATTTACAGGTGACGGTATTTTGATTTTTGTCACTGTTGCAGTGTGAAAACGCATCTGATTAGAAGGAATATGCAATATGGAAATTTCTTAAAAAAATCCTTTGTCCATGTTTAATAAAAACCTTTATTAAATTTGACAGACGGCTGGCAAGATATGTGGACAGAGGGTCTCCAGCTGGTGTCCTAACACCGCAAGGCCTGTAGGACACCGTAGACTGGGACATAGTTTAGGTAAAACTGAACCTATAAGTGCAATATTGAGCTCTTTATTGAGACATCTGTGCAGGATATGGGATTGGACACCAATCTGTTGGATTCAAATGAACGGCCTTGCAAGGAAAACAAACAAAAAACTGTATTTCTGGAGAGAAGGATAGCGGTGCTGCATGCATTAGAAGATCTTAGGAACATTAACACTTAGCTCTGCTGGTTCCCGACTTGCCTAAACATATTGAAACTCTTAGGTAAAACTGCCCTCTAGAGAGATGTGTGGATGTGTGTGGTTTTTAATTTTCAGTATTTAAATCCACAGAGAGAAAAGCAGGAGCCAAGTCTTTCCTAATATTCCTTTATGAGATTCTGTGTATTTCTCTCTGTTTGTGGGTGTATGAGGGTATAGCCGCAGGTAATCCTCAGGGGGGTTGTTATGCATAACTGAAAAGCCACTGTAAGCTGAAAGAAAACTTTCCCTAAATGCTGGTGAAATGCTTAGCCAGGAGTTTGACTGGAGACAATTATTCACAAAGTAGCGAGTAAGTAAAACTACACATACTGGGACAGAACAATTTAAATAACATGAATCCACATATACGTGTAATTTCCAAAACAAAACCGCTGACAAAGCTTTACACATTCAGTATCATGGCATCATATACACATTTCCTTGTTAATTCAGGTTCAAAGTATAATTTTAATTTTACAAACAAGCTCACATTTTCTCATTCCCAACTTGTCAACTAGTGACACTTGGCCAATGGCTCTCAGCATCAGCCAATGCAAAAATCCTCCCTCAGAGTCTGCTAAAGCTAACTGTCCCCTTCTTGTGCTGCATGTCAGTCAAACGTTAAACTGGGGTCTGTCCAGTCCACACAGCCTTCCGGAATGGGAGAAAAACATACTCTGTTTTATTGGCATTTCTTTAAACCAATCACAATCATCTCGGGCGGCGCTAAGCCCTCGGGAAGGAACTTATTTAAATGGAACATGTGTACAGCATGTTCAAAAGTTGTTTTAGTCATGGGAGAGAAAACTCAGATTGGACAGATAGTCTAGCTAGCTGTCTGAATTTACCCTGCAGAGATCTACATGCGTAGGAGCTAGAAATGTACCTCCGTTGATCCAGACTATCCATTTAGTAGCTGTTCTGGAGCTCCTTAAATGCTGAGTATTGCTCACCCACTGTTTTACCAAGTGGAGAAAGCCGTGCCTGTGCAATCACTCCTCAGTTTCGTGAACAGTCAATTGAATGACTTTCTAATTGAGTAATAAGCAATATTATTCGCTTAAATTAATTGAAATACAATTACTGACTCCTGCCACACCCAGTTTTAAATTACATTACATTTAATTTAGCTGACGCTTTTATCCAAAGTGACTGCCAATAAGTGCATTCAACCCATGAAGGTACAAACTCAGAACCACGTCTCACATAGAAGTAAAATTAACTTCAAACAAAAAGACGCATGTAAGTTCAATTTCTTTCTTCCTTTTATTATTTATTTATTTTATTTTAACCATCATCTTTGCAGCCAAGGTGCAGTCGAAAGAGATGTGACAGGGGTTTTGGTTTTATCCATCCATCCATCCATCCATCTTCGTCCGCTTCATCCAGTATCAGGTCGCAGGGGCAGCAGCTCCAGCAGGGGACCCCAAACTTCCCTTTTCCGAGCCACATTAACCTGCTCCAACTGGGGGATCCCGAGGCGTTCCCAGGCCAGGTTGGAGATATAATCTCTCCACCTAGTCCTGGGTCTTCCCCGAGGCCTCCTCCCAGCTGGACGTGCCTGGAACACCTCCCCAGGGAGACGCCCAGGAGGCATCCTTACCAGATGCCCGAACACCAACTGGCTCCTTCTGACGCGAAGAAGCAGCGGCTCTACTCCGAGCTCCTCATGGATGACTGTGCTTCTCACCTATCTCTAAGGGAGACGCCAGCCCCCCTCCTGAGGAAACCCATTTCAGCTGCTTGTACCCTGGATCTCGTTCTTTCGGTCATGACCCAGCTTTCATGACCATAGGTGAGGGTAGGAACAAAAACTGACTGGTAGATCGAGAGCTTTGCCTTTTAGCTCAGCTCTCTTTTCATCACATGGGTGCGATAAATTGAATGTAATAAGTATGCCATTCTCCGACCAATCTCCCGCTCCATTGTCCCCCTCACTCCCAAACAAGACCTCAATGTATTTAAACTCCATCACTTGGGGTAAGGACTCCTCCCCTACCCGAAGAAGACACTCCATCGGTTTCCTGCTGAGAACCATGGCCTCAGATTTAAAGGTGCTGATCTCATCCCACACTTGGCTGAGAACCAATCCAGTGAGTGCTGAAGGTCACAGACCGATGATGCCATCAGGACCACATCATCCGCAAAGAGCAGCGATGAGCTCCACAGCCCACCAAACTGAAAACCCTCCCCACCCTAACTACACCTCGATATCCTGTCCATAAAGACTTCAAACAGGACTGTTTTTGTTTTAATGGTTGTATTAAAAAGTCATTATTTATTGTGATGATAATTGGTAATGCTTAGCATACACATGTACAGACAGTGTGGAGAAATTATACATTATTCATCACTTCCATCAGACGTCCTGGACTACCAGCACTGAAATTAAACTAAAAAAAAAAATTAAACACAAATTTTAAGCAATGGAGGTTTCAAATTGTGGTGATTGCCGCTGGGAAGGACTTTTCAATTGCGGAAAATGATGACTGTCTATCACTGTCCCCCAAAGAAAGGAGCGTTTGGACAGGCTGGATGGGGATTTGCCTGAGGCCCTACTAAGAAACAGAAGGAACAGCTGTCCTTGACACATACGCTGCACACAAATACCCGTGCAGGCACGCAGACAAAAGCAAATTCTGCTTTATGATGAATCAAATTTAAAGAGCTGATGGGGTCACATTTCACAGGATTTGTATCGATGTAATTGTATTGATTTCATGTGACAGAAAAAATGATGATTGATTGACTGATTGACATGGACACGTACATGCACATGCACATGCACACATCACTCAAACTGATCCTGTCTATTGTTGCCTGAAGGCACACTTTTCCACATGACGGGTGTAGGAGAAGCCCACAAGGCTGACACACTCATATCACAACCTCATTTCTCCTGCACTGCATGACTGGTGATAAAGACCTCACATGAGAGTTTCAAATTAGGTATGCTTTTTATGCCCACAACCGATTCGATCCTGTAAAATTTTAAAAAGTTGTTATTCACACACACACACACACACACACACACACACACACACACACACACCACACACATATATATATATATATATATATATATATATATACAATTTTTTTTTGTACTTTAGCAAGTTTTGTCTTTAAGCTTTTCTGAGGGTTATTTGTTTATTATCTGCTCTAGCTTTTCCAACATTTCATACAGAGATATTGTTCATAACTACCTCAAAAGGCAACAAATGTCCAAAACAACCCCAAAGAAAACAGAAATGACCAAAAAGAGACACAACACGAGTACAAAGAGATACAAAATCCCAGACGAACAGACAAAACTCCACAAAGACAGACAAAATGCATGGGGGAAATATATGTATATCATTCCTTCAGTAGATGAACTCTCTCTTTATAACCTCTTTTCTATTTGTTTAATTTCTCTATTTCAATAATTCCATATTTGAAGATTAAATCAATAAATGTACAATGTGTTTCTTTCTCTTTCTCACACACATGCATATACACACAAACAGATTCAAGGTCTTAAGGGAAGTGTTAAGGTCCTGTGAGTTATGGCAGCCATTAGGTTTTCATATGAAGCGTTTATGTACATTGCTTCCTGTTGTTTCCACTGAAACAGTTTGCGCTTCTCCTCGATCAGTGTTTACACTAACAGTAAAATGTCAAAGCAGATTCACTTTTGGTAGCGGGGTGGCTTGTAATATGTCAGTGTTGTACTGGAAAGTTGAAGATAAAGTTGATGTAATAGAGCAAGCCGTCTATCTAACTAGAAGAGTACGACAGGATTTCGCATCCTGGAAGATGAAGTGTACTATAAAAAAGATAACCATCTCCATTACAGATGTTACCTCCCATACAATCTCATTCAGCCAGCTATCATCCAAACCATTTACTGTAAGAGGGGGAGCTGAAATCTTCAAAGTGTTTCAAAGGCTTAATGAAGTTGTGCAATAGCTTGGACAGATGTCAGAAATACCTTTATCAGGCATTGCAATATTTGTCAGCATCTGAAAGCAGATAATTAGAAGCTAGCTGGAAAGCTTCCAGTCTAAAAGCATATACGTACATGAGGGAGCCCAGAAAGCAGTTTGCGTTGGTAACTGTGGGATATTTCAACTGATGGCTCCTAATACAAACATGGACAGTTGCTTCTTTCTGGACATTCTGGAAATCTGGAATATGCTCAGTAATCCAGTGTGATTTACATTTATACCAAGTCAAAGGCAGCTGGATTGAACAGGTTCTTCATCTAGATACACTTGCACACATCCCGCTGCTTTTGACTCAGCACTTTTAGAAAATGATTTCCCAATCGGGGGGGGGGGGGGGGGGGGGGGTCATGACCCACACAAGGAGTCGTGAGATGATGATCACAACGGTAGAAAATAAGAAAAGACTAACCAAGTACCACAGTCTGTGATAGGAAAAGTCGTTCTTTCTTTGAGCTCCACAGGTCTGGTTACACCAGTCTGGCAATGCGAGACTGGCCACTGAAGCAACATCAGGTAATTAAAAACTGTCAGGAAGATTAATAATCTAGAAATATTTTCTTCCAGATGCATCTGCTAATGTTGTTTGTCATTAAAACAGCTCCAATCTGATGTGGAGGACTGATGTGACAACTTTTCTCTGTCAACTGAGGAATAACAACAGGCTAAGGTCTTTAATCCTTTGTTCTATAAAAAAAGTCCTTTTTACATTGTTTAAAAAAAAACCAATAAAAATGAAAAACAACAACAATTAAGGCTCTGTCAGGAGCGTACCTAACACTAAAGCCCTATTGCTTGAAGGCTACAGCACTACTTTGGCCACATCGACTTTTGCACAGAATGTCGCCTCATTTGTGATGCCTAACAAAAGAGTTAACAGCGCACACTCAATGGTTTCAAGTCAAAAACTCAGTTTTCCCTGTCTTAACAGGAGTTTTACAATAATATCCATATTCAGTAGAAAAAAAGGCCAAATCGCGGACAAAAAGCTGTTAAAAAATACCTATGCGCGTGTGGACTAGGCCTGAGTCTAGAGCAAAATATTATTCATATCTAATCTTACCAAAAACTAAAAAAATGTACAGAACTGACCTTGCTGTTCAACAACTTTAATCTCTTCACGACCGAGTTTTCTTGAAGATATTAATCAGGATGTGAAAACTGTTCATGCCTGTGACCACAAACTATTCTAGCCTGTAAAGTTGAGAAAGACTGAAAATCCTGCATGTCCTGAAGATAAAGAGGGAAGAGTGTAGCAGAAAAAAAGGAACAAGGGGAAACGATTGCAGATTAGTCCTTTAAAGGAAGGCGATGAGATAAGTGAGTGACGCCTGTGATTGTGGGCGGAGCATAAAACACACCAAACAAACCGGGATGTAAGAAAAGATGGGAGAGAGGAGAAAATAGCTTGTAAAAGGAGATACATTAAAACCAAGTCAAGTGAAACTGTTTTCTTGGCTCTGAAAGAAAAGTAGAGAAAAAGAACATTCGAATGACTAAGAAAAAGTACATTTGGAAGAATGTGAGTGCCTGTTTGTATGCAGGACCAGCTGGATTTCCTACTTGGGCAACCGTGTGCGGCTAGGCAGAGTGCTGATCCCTGGAGTTGCTATGATTGATTCTTTTTTTTATGTTCACCTTTTTCTGCCTTTTTTAACCCTCACATTTTTCCTCGCTTCACAATATATTATCATTTGCCCAAAGAAACCATCCACAACAAGCACCTGCTTTATTAGTCTCTCTCTCGGCTTATTGACACAGTTTGGTCTTCAAGTTGTGTTTCAGAATTGAGAATAGCCCATTGTCTACTAGTAATTATTATTATTTTTTATTATTTTTAGATTTTTCCCAAAATTGTGATCATCTGCCTGTCCATAGTTGTGTATTAAGACTAAATTATGAACTGCACAAAACTGATTAGGGGGGAGAGGAGGGTCAGGGAAGGGTAACAGTTATGCATTTTGTCTTTTAATCTGCTCATATTATGCTCATTTTCAGGTTCATAATTGTATTTAGAGATTATGTCAGATTAGATTTAAATGGTTTAATTTAAAAAACAACAGCATAGTTTTTGTTGTACTGCACATTGTTGCAGCTCCTCTTTTCACCCTGTGTGTTGAGCTCTCTATTCAGCTACAGAGTGAGACATCTCACTTCTGTTCAATCTTTGTTATGAGTCGCACGAGCGCTCAATCTCGTTTTAAGCCCCATCGAGCATACGTCTCTTTCCAGGCTGACTCAAGGCACCTAACCCTAACCTTAACCACCCTAACCCTAACCATAACCCTAACCAAAACCATTGCATAATCCTAGTGCCGTCTAGGCAGCGCTGCTGATGTTTGGGGCTTAAAACACAGATAAACTGCACATGCGTGGTAGTAACTACTACTCAGTCAGAAGCAGAGTATGAGGGCATGCCACGCCAGCAGCTAGGCGAGCGTTGTAACGTGCGTTACAAAGTGACACACGTTTGTCACGGAAGTAAAGGCTGGACTACAATAGAGCTGTTTGGAGCAGTTTGTGAACAGGGTTTTCTGTTGGAGATGGTAAGTCCCTTTTTCACTTTTTAAACCTATAATGTGCACAAAAAAGATTGTGAAGGTTGTGATTAGGAAAATAACAGTAGGGAAAGGAACTGTCACACGCAGCAGATGGAGTCAACACCAAGACGGAAAAAAAATAATCTGTTGCCTATAGTTCAGCATGACATATTGCCAACATACGGTATATTATATATATATATATATATATATATATATATATATATATACATCAACACCATCTCAAATTCTTCATGCTCTGTCTATTTGAGTTCTTGCTAACTTGATACTGTTATACTGTTTTAAGATAATGGGGTAGGAGGGAGTTAAAGTTTTTTGGTAAGCTGGTTTTAGGTATGCTGGGGATGATCTTGCTTTTAATAAAAGTGAAACATAAGGTTCAGCTTGCTTTCCCACCCCAAACATGTTTTTATAGACTTTAGCAATCTCGTTTATCTTTTGAATTTGGGACAAAAGTATGAATAATCTTCCCTGTAGCGACCAACTTTTACTTTGAATACGTGAATAGATATTTTATGTCTGTGTACATATGTCTACAAGCTACACACATCAAAATGTTGCCTGTCCCTGACTTGCCCAAAGGCAAGATTTAAAGTGCACACATACATAATATTAATCAGACTTTATTGGTTAATGTGGTTGGATTGAATTTAAAGAAGAGGAAGTTGGATAACTGATTAGTGAATGAGGCGTTCAAACACACACAGCCACACACACGTGCACACGTACATCCTTTGGTGAATATGTATGAGAGTTGATGCTTTCTAGTGGGATGACAGACTGTTTTCAACCCCCTTTGATCTGTTTGGCTGCTCCTGCTCCCCCACTTCACATAAACACACACACACACACACACACACACACACACACACACACACACACACACACACACACACACACACACACACACACAAGCAAACAAGCAAACAAACACACTGTCCCTTTGAACCCCGGCCAAGATGGTGGGTCAGGAGCACACAAGGGGGTATAAGCCTCTCCTCTCTAAGCAAAGCCACCTATGGCACCATTTTAATGCTACCAAGCCATCACCCGCCGTTAGCATTCCATTGACTGTCATTCATTTTGGTGCCACTTTGACAGCAAATAACTTTACATCTGAAGCGTTTAAAGACTCTACTTTTCTTCTAAAGAAACAGGACCATGTAAAAAAAGGCTCCATTACCTTGTAACTCATGTTATGGCTCCGTAACAGACGTTTTTGTAAAACTAGGGTAACTATTGTGTCATAACCACTCGACTTACTGTTGCACAGTAGAGGAATCACCTTATTGTACACGGTAAGCTCGCAGACAGTTTGGACTTACATCAGCTGTTTTAGTTTAATTACTAATGTTAACTAGCATTTTAGCATTTTAGTTAGCAATAACCAGCATGTGCCTAGCTTTTCTCCTTACATATATACGTATGTGCTCTCCGTCTCTGCAAGATTGGGAATGATTGATATTTCTCTTGGCAACTTTTAGACATGTTGGTCACGTCACATCTACATCGTCAAGCTCAGTTGGAGGCTGCACAAAAACGCACAGCCATCACTGTAAAAGTACTTCTAATATCCTTCACTGGTCTCGGTCCAGAACAACGGGATCTGTTTGTCCATTTCTTTAACTTTCAATGGGAGCACACAGTGTCCAAAACAGGACAGGAAATGGAGCTGGTCCATGTAGAAAACAGCATCAGCAAAACCTTGTTTACATGTTCAAGAGAGGGAAGAGATGGACACTGAGACACAGAGAAATTGAGCAGAGGACAATGTGGAAAAATAACAGCTGTGGAGAGTGTGATATCTGTCAAGCCTTTCTAGCACTGCTACAGAGATTCTTTGTTGAAGGTTGGCAGTATTTTTTTGAGCGTATGCACAGCTTGTGTGTTTGAGCTGCCCTTGTGTGCGTGCACCACTGCAAGTGTTTGCGTACTTTTTACGTGTGTGTCTGTATGTGTCTGTCTGTTGAATAGGCTTCTTGTCATTGACCTAAAAACAGTGTGAGAGCCTGCCAGTGTTGCTTAAATCCTCTTTTCTTCTCCATTCCCCCGGTCTTTGTCTTCAAGTCGGTGCACACACTCGTCTGTGTGCACATGTGTGTGTTTCTGAGAGTGTGTGTGCGCACACGCGTCAGTTGCTGTCTCTATTTAAACATCATACAGACTCACAAATGGCGTTCCTGCCAACAGAGATGAGAGCATACTGTTCATAAAGACTTACTCTCCCACTCTTTCTCTCTCCCACTCTCCTTCTTTAGTCCCTCCTTCATACTTTGAGCAACCCATGGGATATCATTAGTGTTATTAACGTATGAGATAAATATGAGCATGTACTGTAAGTCTCCGTGTGTGTTAAGTTTACATGTGTGTGTGTGTGTGTGTATGTGTGTGTTTGAACAGCATGATGGAGTTGGTGAGATGCCACATGCCCAAACCCACCCTTGGTATAATTACAGAGAGAGAGCGATTACAGAAGCTGCTTTCAAGAGTTCAAGTGTTTTTTCCTGCATCCTGCGACTCCTTCATTCTCTACTTTATCTGTATGTGTGTGTGTGTGTGTGTGTGTGTGTGTGTTTGTGTGTGCGCGCACGCACGCATGCTTTCAGCTTTACGAAAGGTAGGAGGTGCTGCTGTTTTGTCCGCCTCATGAAGGCAGATTGATGTTGCATCACCAAATCTCTGCTTTAAGGGTGAGGGTTAGGCATAATTATGACTATAGCTTTCATGTTTTCTCTCGCCTCGGTTAGTCTTCGCTGCCACTGCTGGCATTTCGCTCTGTATCAAAGGAGACTTTGGTCCTCTAGGGCTGACGACCCACGCACACATGACATAGAGTAAAACACACACACACACACACACACACACACACACACACACACACACACACACACACAAACACATACACAGTCATTAGGATTGAATGCATCAGGTTTATGTTGTGTGTATGTGTGCACAAAATTAAAATGTACATAACATACACACAGGATACATTCTTGTGTGTGACAAGAATGGTGTGCATCTTACAAACAGTATATCCTCTTCATATTTCACATGGCTTGTAATTAAATAGATAAAGTGATTGTTCGCTCAGGGCCCGCTATGATGTGCCTTTTAAAAATCTTCATTCTCAATATGCAGGTTACAATAATAACGGTTGCAGATTTGCCATAAGAAATTCATAGTCATTTTTGAAACAATAGGTCCTTTATTTTAGGCGGCTTTTAATTTCTAGTCACCAGCCGCCGGTTTACAAATCCAAAGCTTGTCAGATCTGCCGTGCCTAGTTACGGTTACTAAGCTATGATGGAACAGCTGCTGGTCAGGGGACGAGTTTAGCAAACGATCAGTTATACAAACAGTTCCTGTTTTAAAAGTTCCTGTTTTAAAAGTTTTATATTTTGGATTTGACCAAACAACAAAACTGTGCAGCCTTGCTTGGATAAACAAATAAAAACAACAATAACAACAACACATTGTACTCAAATGAGGTTGACATTCCTAACAGCTGCATAGTGACAGAGGTCATGAGTAACCCAACAATGCCTGAAAGGCTTTCTTCTCACCTTCATCTACTCTTCAGTGCTGTCAGTCATCCTAAACCATCCACCTGTCAGTTTCTTTTCGCTTGTCTGTCTGACTCGCTCTGCCTGTCAGTCTGTTTCTTGGTCTCTCTCTTTCTAGGCATGACCATACTTACTGCAGTCTTGTGATCGTGTGAATGTGTATGTTTGCATGTTGACCACATAAAGAGAAAATAAACAGTGTGATCATGATGTGCCTTTAAAGGGGCTTACTGTATGAAGTGGAGTAATGGCGTATTGAGCGGAAAACAAAGTCACACTCCCTCTGTGGGTGGATCCCAAGTCTCTTATTTGATATTTCCTCTCTCCTCGCTTGATCTGCAAGTTGTTCTGATCCGCCTTCGTGAAGGCTGTCTGAAAGCTCTCATTCCTTCCCTGAAAATCGAGTAGAAATCCCTTAGGAGCTATGAGCGAGGCTCCACGAGCGCACCCTTCCGTGATGCCTTGCAGCTGAAAGCTGTTGCTAACTCCACCCATACAGCTAACAAATCCACGTGAATCCTCGCGTTGCTCCCATGCTTCCTCGGTGGGATGCAAAAGATGTGAGGAAAGTAAGCAAGTGAAGGAAACATGGATGCAATTTCAGGACCTGGGACGTACCTTGTGTGTGTTGTAATCTCTGTCCTTTATTTTTGTTGTTTAGGTATTCTGGGGAACGGGCTGTGAGAGCAGTATGGAGGCCAATACCATCACCAGGGGTGATTCTAGAATCAGACCTTTAGGGAGGCTCAGCCCCTAATGAGAATGTTAAATCAGTAATTTCATTAGCCGATAATCTCTGCGCTAGCCACTGAACAACAACCTCAGTTTATGTTTTAAATACTTTTAGCCCCATGATGGAACTAAACCTGATACTTTGTGAGTCACAGTAATAATGACCAATTTGACCCAATGTTCTAACATTCAGAAATTTCAGTTGTTTCTGTTTCAATTTGGGTTCTAATCTGCGCCATGAAAAAAACAACTTCTTCTGTGGGGACTACCAACTTCACAACCATACTCCGGCTCTCCTTTTGACAGATTAGATAGAGACTCAGCCAAAGGCACAACCACCTCAGATTGGCCAACACTACCTTTCTGTTCTAGGGCTCGAGCCCCCCTAAAATGGGTCAAAAATCAACAATGACAACATGCTGTTTTTTTTTGAGAACAGACCCTTTTTAAAAGCCATATAGCCTATAAAATAATAACGTAAATAGTAAGTGCAAGTGAAAATTCTATGTTTTAACATGGCCTACATGTTCATATACAAAGGACTCTACAGGATTGAAAATGCATGTATTGCCACGCTGATCACACAGGCCACATGTGTCACATCCATATATTCTTTTTGTAAAACAAAACCAAAATATCCACATGACAATACACGCTACAATGCAACACAAAGGCAATGTGAAATTTCATGTTCCACTGTAGTAGTACAAATAATTTCTCGTTTGCATTTGTGTGCATGAATAATACATATGAGCACATGTAGCTATTATTTGTGTAAGTCCACGCACATTGGTACATACAAGTTACACACAGTACATGTATTATACATTCAGTATCCACATTGTATGTTTAAATTACACTTCATGTCTGTACTGTGTTAGATTGGCATAAACACATATTGTGTATTTCTACATTCACGTGACGTCCATGTGTGGATGTTTTTGTTGGCTACTTATATTTGACTGTTGAAGTCCTGTTTGTTAGTCCATGACACCTTTCAAATTGTCATTAAGATCAGGTTTAATTCAGGATGACACCCCCCCCCCCCCACACACACACACACATTTATTGAATGTAAACAAAAAGCTGCTTGTTCGCTTCTCTATCGTCATTGTGTTAAACCGGCCAATAGCGCACCAGGTGGATAAGCCAGTTGTGATTGGTTCCCGCAGATTTGCAACGGAAGCAATTAAAAATAAATGTAAAAGTTTCCAGCCTGAACTGCAGGGCAAAACCAAATCACCGGGCAGATTGGGCTGGGTTTACCTAGTCTAATACTTTTTACAACACTTGTTTATTTGAAAGCTATGGTTAGTGGTTACTTTCTACAGATGCAGATGAACAGAAATTATAACTGATAATCAGCAACAATCAAATAAATCATCTGGAAGTATGTAAAGTTGTTAAAATGTTCTCCACCTTAACCAGCAACATTAGTGATGCACACGCATAAGTACAATCCTGTAATAAAATATATATCAGTATGAAATGTGCAATTTTGCATAATGCATACTTTTTACTTTTGGTACTTTAAGTTTATTTTGATGCTGATAGTTATGTACTTTTACTTAAGTTTTACTTTAAATTTTGAATCCGGATCTCGTATTGGACTATTTCTACTACTACTTCTACTACTACTTTTCCTTAAGGTAAAGACCTGAAATACTTCTTCCACCACTGGCAACCTTTGAGCCTAAAACTTTGGTTGAAAAGATGCTTACAAGAGACCTCCAGCAAGAACATTTGAATAGCATTTGTCAAAGTATCTACAGTACATTTGCTGGGTTGAGCTTTGTCATTTCTTGTTTCCACAGAAAACTGGTCAAAGGTGGTTTGGTAGCTTGATGTGATGTGACATCATTACCACTGTCTTACTAGCTTTTTGGAGACCTTTCAACCCCGTATTATTGGTTTAGGTGCTTGACTGTTTCTATTATTTAAACAAAATGTCACAATGATACCAAAGCAGCTTTAAATTAATAAAACAATATATCTTCCTACATGTTCCAAATGTAGGAAATTCCCCGACAGTAAATGCTGTAATTGTCGGCAGTAGGAGCAGTGATGTAGTGACACTGCAAGTTTCAGCTTTTGCAGTCCGCACAGGCGAGGAATGTTTAGCTTTAATTTGATTGTTGCCGGTCGTTTCACATTGATTATTGCTAAAGACAGGGGCCATATGACTTGATTGCTTTTTAGCAGTTGGTATAATGAATCATTACACCTCTATTTAACACACATTGATCACAAGTACTGAGATACGCTACAAATCACACATTATTACAGTAGAAGAGTACCACATAATGTATTTCATTTATTTTGTATTTTTCACTACATGAGGACTTAACTTGGACTATAGTCCCTGAGTCCCCTGATTTGACATATGTTTAGTTAACTGATCAATTATACTGTCTTTAGTTTGTATTACTCGACTTCAAAGTCTAAATGCGGTTTTGAAGCCTTTTCAAATCGGCAAGGAAGCAAATTATGATGGAGAAATGCTGAAGCCTTTAATTATGTATTATTTTGTTTGTCTAAAAGTAGCCAGATTTGAAAAATATTGAGTCAAAAATACTGGAATCAGCTTAGAAATTACTCACCATGTGAATGTCTTTAATTATAGAAACCCCCTTCAGGTTACTTAAAGTAAAGGTCCCAGAGTTGTGCTGGCTACTACTTTGTCGGCTATACAACAGAACAGCAACTGTTACTGTTCCCGGTGCAGCCAAACAAACTCATGTTTTAATAAAGAAGTCAGACACTAATTGGCATTTTTCCATCTTGTCATGAGTAACCGTCATCTGATTTCATGCTGCAAAGTTTCCCACACAGCAGGGCACAGTAACAGGAGTTGGCGAGGAACTGCAGGTTGCGGCTTGTCGCCTGAAGCTCATCATCTAACAGCTCACTGTGGCTGCTCCGTCTTTCTCCCTGGAATATTTAAAACTGATCCGCTGTCAAACAGTGCTGAAAATTAGTGTTGCTTTGTACACGCATTTTGGATGAACGATCGCGGTTAGTGCATTGATGAATTCATTGCATTTCAATTGACTGCTTTTTTATTGACACGATAAAAGTCACTCCCCTGCTAAGCAGCTGCAGTGGGAAATGTTGGGTTTAGCAGTAACTTCATACAGCTCTGATACAACATAAAGAAAAGTGAGCTGATGTCATTGGTGAAATGTGACTACATTTACTCAAGTACTGTACTTAAGTACAAATTTGTATTTCCACTGTGTGCAACTTTATACTCCACAACATTTCAAGGACAAATATAATACTTTTTACTCTGCTTCATTTGTCTGACAGCTTGTACTTTTCAGATTACAGTTATCTTACTCTTCCAGTGGCATAACCTTAAACAACTACAGGCCTGACAACAGTATAGTGAAATTACATACAACACACAAACCCTTATCTGCAGTACTTCTACTTTTGATATTTGAGTTTTGAAATGCAGGACTTTTATGTAAGTCCAACATTTTATGTTCTGTATGTCTTGCCGGAAAAATGCTGACCATGAATAGTGTCAACAATGGGGTTTGGTTTAAAGAAAATGAAAAACTATCCTCACTGTCCTCTGGCTGTTTTGACCCAGTGCTACCTGTTACAGCCCCATGCATAATAGAAAACGGTCTGTCTTCTCATCGACCTTTTTCATTCCATTAATAACTAGTGGATGCTTCATTGTGTATTCAGCCCCTGTGGAGAAATTATCCAATAGGTCAGCAATAAGGTCAAAGGGCAGCAGATCTAAATTATATATGTCAATCATGGACTCTTCAGCACAGTCCCGTTTTAAAGAAGGTTGAGCATTTGAGGTCTTAATTTATATAGCAGAGCTGAAGACATGAAAGGGGAGAGAGAGGGGGAATGACATGTGGCAAAGCACTGCAGGGTGGAGTTGAACCTGCGGCCGCTTCGTCAAGGTGTGAACCTCTATATGTGGGCACCTGCTCCACCAGGTGAGCTACCCAGGCACCCAGCACAGTCTATTCTATTCTATTCTATTAGCCCTTATTATATTCTCTCCACATGTGCACAGAGACAGACCGGAGGAGGGACTTCTGTGAATGTAAGTCTCTGTTATGGTTCTTCCTCTCCCTGACCTCCTCTGCCTCTCATTCGCCTAATTCCTAATTACTCAATCAGGCATTATGAGGGTCACAAAGATGCGGTTCACTCCAATGTCAGCCTTCACCTACAGTCATATAGCGTCAGATGACAGGACATATATAGTCTCCATATCCACTATTGTGACGTATGACGTAAGCCGGAGAACATGCATCCATAGATTTATGTTATCTGTGAAAAAAGGGAAGCTCATTTGAGAATTTTAGATGACAGTACGCATATTCATCCATTCATTTCTCTTTCAAGTTGTCTATTTATCTGCCTCCAGGCTTGTGTGAGTGTGTTTGTGTGTGTTTGTGTGTGTGTGTGTGTTTGTCTGTCTGTACTAAAGAGGCAGTTAATCTGACCATGTCTGCTGGCAGGACATCAGGTTGACCCATAGTGCTTTTAGGCAAACAGCCAACATCAAAATAACATTGGACTGTTCGTTTGGGTAGGGCTACAGTAGCTTTGCCTCCAGGAGGACTTAATGCATCCACTAGCAGCTGAGTGCAGAGAAACACCCAGAAATGTGGGTTCCCATCCCTCCAAAAACAAAAGACTATTTCTCTAATGCTATGCTGTATGACTGTTTCATCCTTCAACTGGCTGGATTTCATACATTTTCAAACTTTCCCTGTTTGGGTTTATAGTACAGTACTAAACTTATCAGGCCATCTCACTCTCTAAATGGGAAACCATCTAATCTAAACTGTCTGCGGCGCTTCGAGTGCCATGCTACCCTCTCCCTTCCACCGGAACAGCTGGCGGAAGAGGCGACGGATTGAGGGTTGATTGAGGCACATATAGAAAGAGAGCGCGAGAGAAAACTGAATTCCAGCGAAATAATCACCGTCTGTTCCACGGTGTGCGCGCGCGCGAGAGAGAGTCAAAGGCAGTCAAATAGAGAGGGAGAGAGGAGGGGTGAGTGGAGCCTGACGCAGTGTGAGAGGCACAAACTGAGAAGAGAGAGACGGAGAACGAGGGAGACAGCGGCGAGGAGGCAGCATATCACATCAGGTGCAATTTTGCATCCTAAAAATCTTAACGCCACACTGGCTGCTGCTGAGCTCTTTCCCGGTCACCGCTGGGGCGACACGTGCAAGCTGGGACCAAATCAGTGACAGACCAAGACTAAAAAAAAAAAAACACTCACATCAACACGACCATTCATACTGCCAGAGGCAACGAGCGGACCGTTTTGCCGAGGAAGACCAGCGAGACGCTTTCTTCTCTTTCTTGGCATCTGGAGCAGGTAAAGTGAGAACCAGATGCGAACATCTGTAGATCGCGCACGAAACGTTTGGCTTCGTATTCATGTGCCTGTCTTGTGATGGCTGGGCTCGCAGTGCGTAGGGAACTTTAAAATACGCCAACAGCTCTGGCATTCCTGCGTTTCTGAAATCAAAGACTCTAAATCCGTCTCTGTGTGATTTTGTGTGTGTGTGTGTAGTCTTGGTGAATGATGGGAATTTGCTTGTTGGTTATTCCCAGCCTGCCTTGTTTGTCTTATCTCCATGCCGTTGTGTCCAGCGATAATGCAGGTGCAGATACATAGATCCGGATTAACATTATCAGCTCTTGCGCTGCCTGAACGTCCCGTTCTCCAGTCCTATGCAACCTATAGCTGTGCAACTTTGATCCGAGCATGTTCAACATTCATAGATATGAATGAAACGTGTCATAGGCTGGTCACTCGATATGTATTTAGTTTTTGTCCCGGGACGGGCTACAGTGCCGGAGTGAGTGACCGGCCCGGATAGCGCTCATACCCGCACCGCAGTCCAGCGGGCTGAGTGTTCAGCACCCTGGACAGCGGCTCTACACACTGTGGGCTGCAGGCAGTGTAACATCCAGCCCAATGAAGTCTTTTTTTTTTCGCTCTCTGAGATATCTTTGAAATGTTAATGGTTAATCTGTATGTTCTTGTCAGCATGTTTCTTATTTTAGATGTGAGAAATCTGTGGTAGGAAACACTTTAACACATCAGTCCCAAAACTACATTACTTCATATTCTAAGCTGCTGCAGGACAAAGATGTACACAATCCCCTAGGAAGATTTCAGTGGGACTGGGCACAGGTTTTAGTTTTTCCACGTTAGTCTCATTATTCAGATCCAGATCTACACACTGCAGAGGCTCCCAACACAAGTACTTGAGCATGCAAGAGACTGACCATAGTCAGACAGTGGACAAATTTAAAGGGGTAATCCAGTGATTTAGAGTGGCATTTTCAAAGAGCTGTGGGATTTACAAGAGAGAGATCAAAAAAATTAAATGAAATGAGTCAGTAGAGACTAGGGCTGGGCGATATGGACAAAATCCTCTATGCCCAAAATGGTAATTTCATATCTTGATAACAATATCACAATATAGCATGTTTTCTTTAATTCAATAAAAAATAGTAAACATGAGTTAACCACATGGCAAAGCCTTTTTTATACTCCTGTGTGCATTTAATGCTTGACAAAACAGAATTACGAAGAGTATTTTCTTATTTTATTAAGAACTTTAGGGCAAAATGATCATGACATTCAAGGCTCAGAACATGAAGCGTTGCCCAAATGACATAAATATAACCAGCTGTGTGCAAAAAAAAACAATATAGAAATTTTAAGGTCAATTTGATGATATCAATCTTCATGTCACCCAGTCCTAGCAGATCTTGACTTTTAGTCCCTAACACTGACGTCAACGTTGTTTCTATAATGCAACTGAAAAGCGTCTTTCATTAGACATCATCAGGATTATGTTTTTCAAATGTTGGAAATTTCCCCCAGAGCAACAGAAGACATTATGAAACAGTTGTTTTTTTCACATCCTATGTTATAATCCTCCCAACTAGTAAACTGAACTTGATATGCAATATCGGCAGAGTGATCCTTTATTAGAAAAACCTGAATGAAGGAGTGGAGACACTCAACAAACCCATATGCTTCCACACTGGGCATTGGGGGGCACTGAATGGTTTATTGAGCAATGGAAATTATGTAAACCAGATGCTTCCAAACCCAATTGCGAGTGACGTGTTAGATAGCGCCCTCAACCGCATCATCACAACATCCAAATGAGGGACTGTCCGTTATAAAAAATGGTGGTCGCCAATAGAGCAGAGACTTGTAGCATGTGATAGTCAAACACTTCCCTAAGAAACGATATGGTAGTTTTTTACCTGTCTGTGCGTTTATCACCATTTGGCATAAAAATATAATCCAGTTAATATGAGGCTGTGCAGCAAAAGTCCACTCTTGATGTGCACTAAAACACATTAGCCCACTGAGTGCATGTGTGTGACTTGAAGTCGCTCAGCCAGTTAAATTTGCTGTGCCCTGTGCCTACTGCCTACTGCCCTACTATCTGTTGTAACAGATGCTGTTGCCACTTTGTCCCATAGGGCATGGACTACTAACAGAGTTTTTCCACTGGCTGACTCCAATTGTTAGTGCTACAGAGGGAGAGAGAGAAAGAAAAGAAAGAGTAAGATTGATAGAAAGGGAGAGATAGACAAATACAGAAAAAAACAAAAAAAGCTTCAATGATTCACTTTCGGGATGTTATGCGCTGGGGTGTGAGAAATGGTCGACTTGCTCTTTTCAAGGCCAGAGATCCTTAGTCACAGCAAAATCCTGTGAATTCATTGATAACTATGTTAGAGGTCGCTCATCTTGCTTTCATCCTGCATTAGCACTGCAGTGCTCGCTGCGGTACACTTTTCCTTGTCTTAAGAGTTTTAAGAGCAGAACAAAGTGGTCTCTAAACCCGAACTGCTGTGCTTGATTATGCTTCTTCTTGAGACCCAACAACTTAAATAAAACTAAACAAAATATCTCTACAAGCAGCTGCAGAGTGAAAGCTTTTTTTGTGCTGTCGCAGCAGAAATGTCTGAACGGGTGATACTCTAATGGTTACATCTGTGATAAGGCAGGTGGCAATATTAGTAGTAATGAAAAGTGACAACTTTAGTAGTGAGGAACTGCCAGAATGTCTGCAAGTACAAAATGAATAAAAAGGGATAGGTTTAATGTCTGTGCTGTATTGTCATTGCACCCGGTTGTTACTTTCACTTCACCTGAAGTTGAAAAGGTGCTTTTCTTTTCCCTGCATGTGGTTGACTGTAGACCTTAAAGTAAGATATCCATCCATGCTACAATCTCAGTACCCAGAGGCATAACTGTGGGGCAAGTTCTCCAGGAATAATGAAGAAACACTGCTGCGTAATGGAAGATGCCTCCCCACTCTCCCGTCCATTAGTGCATTTTTCTCCTCTTTAGCTGCCACTGCAATGGAGTAACATGAAGCATGTCGCTGTTGAAATCCCAGGCTATATATTTCAAAATCAACTCTCATCAGTTGTTATTTGTCAAAGCCATCCATATTTCAACAGGAACCAGCTTTCCATATTAAGCATGTTGGTGCACAGAGAGCGGGCAGTATCTCTTGTCATAATGTTGATCTTTGTTGAGAGGGAAGCAAATCTGCATTCAGAGTGAACATGGCACCTCCCTGCTGACTGGGTCTAAATGTGAAGACATTTTTTACTCTGCTACTGTTGAGAAAATGTCTACTGTTACATTTATTCATTTTCTGTTTTGTTATTGAAGTAGGATTGGAATACAAATACGTTGTAAACAGTTCTTAGATCAGGCTACTTGAGAAAAATAGCCACACACACACACACACACACACACACACACACACACACCACACACACCACACACACACACCACACACACACACACACACCACACACACACACACACACTCATAAATGTTCTGTACAATTTTTAGACACACCCACACTCATGTCAGTCTGTATTACACACCAACACACACAACGGCCCACAACAGCACACCCCAATGTGAACAACACTTCTACATAGGACGGTAGGATGGATGTGTAGAACTGTGCAGACACACGTGTGCATACACAAACGCTAGAATATACTGTATGCATGCTGCATACACACACTTCTGAACACAGTCTATACACGCTCAAGCGAGCACATGGATTTATAATGTACCGTATTCCCTGTAGGAGGCTAGTTAGCATTTCAGGAAGATTGCACTAACACTGGGGAACTGTAATTAGGAAGTTATTGTTGCAAGTTGCAACTCTCACTCTCTCACACACACACACACACACACACACACACACACACACACACACGCACACACGCACACGCATGCACACATGCACACACCCAGTAAACAAGAGGGATGCAGTTTACTATCCGTTACTCCTAATCTGTGTTTCTTTTCATCAGTATGTGTACTATTCTTGTACGTTATATAAAGCGGTGGGTTCTAACTAAGTGCAGTTACTTATTTTGATTTATTGTACTATTTACTCCATAAACTGAATTTGACAGATACATTCACAAGTGGAGATTGATATTTTACAAACTTCCTCAACGTTACATGTTAACATTTTAAATGCATCTAATGGGGCATTTGTTAAATTTTGGTATTGCTTCTTTTCTTGCTTTTAGAAAACTATATTTGAATTCCTTTATATCAAAATAGAATAATCTAAAAAGCTTTATTTGAGTTACAATTACATATTGTTGGTATTATTGGTCAATAAAGATACAAAAAATGTATATCTTGTGCTCATAAGACTGATCAAACTTGTTGGTCAAGATGAATGAGAGAAAGACATCTTTTTGATTATCTAATCATGTGTCTGTGAGGTTTGTACCCCTGCTCACAGCATTGAAAAAACATTAACATTTGAACAATAACAGCTCTCATTCCAGGGACAGCATCCTTCTCAGTAGAGATCATTTCCATTACAAAATGTCAAAATAAGTGAACTGGCCCCTAAACATAGTCCAAATATAGGCATGTTGTGGGCGTAGGTCCATTCCCTTATCACACTGAATTAAATCTCACTCTCTGTGCTGAAATGGTGCCTAAATGCTTTTGGCCCAAGTCTCTTTAAATATTGATGGTTTTCATTTGGAAATCCTAAAAACTAGAATCACTTTATGTCTCAAGTTAAGAAATCCTTAGAGCTGGTTTCATTAACCCAGGCATGATGTTTTGAAACAATGAGACAACCCACCGGTGACCTCATACCTCATGTTCATCGCGTGAATGATGAATGAGCTGCTTAATGTATGCTGACGCATGTCTTGCTGATGCCGGCATGCAAGAACTAGAGCAAATCCCAACTTAAACTCTCCAGCAAGGGTCTCACACCTTCTCTTTTTCCTTTTTATCTCCACTCCCCAAACCCCGTTTGCCCTCCTCCCTCCTTTTCCTCTAATCTCTCACCATCTCTGCCTCCATCTTTCCATACCGTCCACAATTCACACACCCTATTCATGCAGCCTGCGTGTGTTTGAGTCAGCTAGTTTGTATGCTGGCTGCTGCTAAAC
This sequence comes from Etheostoma spectabile, assembly GCF_008692095.1. Classification (NCBI taxonomy): domain Eukaryota; kingdom Metazoa; phylum Chordata; class Actinopteri; order Perciformes; family Percidae; genus Etheostoma; species Etheostoma spectabile. The sequence continues at coordinate 25,025,213 of NC_045734.1, read as the reverse complement.
CAGGCGAAGAGGACTAGAGGTGATAGAGACAGAAAGATAGATGGAGAGAGAGGTGGGGATGCCACAGGGTGAAATGAATAGCCGGAGGAAAAAAATAACAAAAGGGTGGGAAAGATGGAGAAAGCGTTCAATGGATGGGTTTTCCATTAAGTCTCTTCGTCTCTATTCTGTTTCATTACCTCTCTGCCCACTGTTCGGCAGACAACACTCACTCTGTGGCAGAGGTGCTTTGGAGAGACTGTGGCCTGGCTTGAAAAACCCTCTGATGTTCTGTTCTGAGGTGCTCTTCAGGGCTAAGAGCAGAAATCTTTCTGGCTGTCCCATTAACTACTAGAGGCTTGACTATTGGAATTGCATTACCTCTCCTGACCGAGCAGCACATTGGCACATCCTCCATTTCCCGACAGAGCTCTGTCATTCAAACCCCAGAGATACAAGCAGCAGCAGAGCAACAGGGAGATTGTTTTTTGATTTGTCTCTTGTCCAGTATCTTTAAGGCATCTGTCTATGCTTTCTCTTTTCTCCGGTGACAAATTTCTCTAGGGTTTGGGCATCATTTGTATCCCCCTCCTGTTGCTCGAATTATCCTGAGAGCAGCCATGACGGCGACAATGACAGAGAAGAAGAGCAAAAATAATTCTCTCTGTTAGGCAACAGATAACTTTCATATTTGAGGGACTGTTTCAATTCTGAAATGTTTTTGCTCCTCTTTGAAAATCCATCAGTCCATTTAAAGCCATAGTGCGTAGTTTCTGTCTGCACCATGAGGAATTTTAAGTAATAACAACAGTGTCGGCACGTCCACATGATACAAGCCTGCCGTGATCGTGCACGCGCCCCCACCCCTCCTCCACACAGTTGCCAGTATATACAGGTGGACACAGAGGATTAAAAAAACATGATGGACTCTTAAGAAGTGGTAATTACCTTCACTCAAGCTCCTGAAAGTCACCGGATGACACAATCTTCTGGAAATACTGAGAAATACAGGGAGAGTTGTGTGGAGCTGATAGTATTAATTAGCTTTGTAGCAACTCATTTGGGAATGGCTTGAATGTAACGGACGTTCATTAATATCAAAAAGTTACCAAAAAGCCCCAGAAACGTACTTTACAATCAGTTTACAATCTCTGTCATGTAAAAAATATGTAAAGGAAAACACTCATACTCATAAGTCTAGAAATATAACAACAAAGATTCAGAGACCTTACTTCCTGCATTGGGGTTTATAGCTTATGCAAGAACTTGTGGTGGAATGTACTGTAACTAAGTTCAATTATTCAAGTATTGTACTTTTCTACTAATTGACAGGTACTTTACTTGAGTCTTCTAGTATTGTACAAATACTTGATACTCCACTACAATAATATGACAGGTTTTGTTACTAGTTACTTTAAAATTAAGATTTTTATACACAAAACACACATAGTTTATATTATATGATGTTTAATTATAAGTCAAACTACCCAACAATATACAGGCTACAAGGACAGCTGAAATGATTAGCTGATTAAACACTTAGTTGATCAACAGAATTGTTTTGATCGTTTCCAGTTTCTAGGATTTTTCTGCATTGAGGGCTTTTACTTTTACTTTTAATACTTTCAAGTACATTTTCTTGATGATACTTACATACTTTTACTTAAGTCACATTTTTATTGTAGGACTTATACCTGTAAAAGGGCATTTGTACAGTGTGGTATTAGTACGTTTACTTATGTAAAGGATCTGAATGGCACCATTGGTGAGAACCACACATTTACTGTATCTTTCTGTATAAACTCTCAACACTCAATTTGGAAACCATAGTTGACCCTTAAACTGCAAATGTTGACTACAAAAACAGAAACCTTGATATAAGTAAAAAAAGTAACTAAGGGATGTTAATAATGATGTCAACTGTTAATAACGGTCACTTGTATAGGAAACCACAATTATTAGGACAGCATTACAACCTGAAATCTCTGAGAACGGTTGACAAGTAAGCACTTTCTGTCTTTTCGTGCTATGATGGAGGATCAAAAAGAATGACTGTGGGACTGACGAAGCTACTTTATGTGCATTTGTGATACATGTGCGAACGGGGCGTGTTTAAAGAGAAAAATCATATTTTTTCTGTGATTTACTCTGTCAAGTCATGTCAGGTTAAGTTTGTTTGTTAGCCCAATATGCTATTCCTATTCAGGGGCTTTCTGTCAGGATTTATAGAAATGGTGGACCCAAAAATGCTGAGTCGACAAAGCGGTGTTAAGTTCAAAGATTTAATAAAAATAAAAAGGGTTACTACAAAAAGAGTCCTGAAGTAAGCAGGCAAAAACAGTTCCAGAAAAGGTTGAGGAATCCAAAAGACCAGGAATCCAAAATAAACTGGAACACCGAGACGAAGTGGGTAGACATGTACAATGATCTGACAACAGACAGAGACAACACAGCAACTAAATACACAGGGTGACAAGGGTGAAACAAGGGACAGGTGACACAAGGGCTCAGAAGAGGTGAAACACATCAGGGTGGGGCAGACAATCACATTGGTGGGAAAACACAAGGCAGGATGTAACACAAGACATGACATGGGAGAAAACAGACTACAAATAAAACAGAAAACACTACAACAGAAAACCGCAACCGTGACACTTTCCAGGCCCTCAACAGCAACGGCTCTGAGCTCAAGCTTTCTGAGAATGGGAGAGAAATTAAAAAAAAAAACTATGTTAGCACATAAAAAATGGAACAAACTTTGAAAGAAAATTTAAGAAGAGATTCTGACTGTGCTACAGTACGTTTGTCAGCAGCAGAAAACGTCAGATGTGCGACTGATGGAGATACTGTCTGTAACTTGAAAGTTTCTACTGCAGGTTTGTATCAGAATGTGAAATAGCTTGTGTAGCCCAGTAATAATGGGGCTCAGGCAAGAGATTCCCAAGTAAAAAAAGTTGAAGGGTCAACTATGCTGTGTTTCGAACAACGCCACCACAGTGGGGCAAATGAACAAGGAGGCTTTGTTTCATGACGAAACGCTATTAGTTACTAATTAGTCTGAACGCAGCCTGACTTTTGCAATGTTGTTCAAAAAAACAGTAACGACAGACTTTCTGACTTGAATTGAAGGGCTTGTTAAATACCACAATTAAGCCATTAAAACAATTGAGTTACAACCTCAGTTTTCTAGCTAATACAGTACTACCATACACTTAAGTTTTTTTTGTCTATTATTAAACCTTAAAAAGCCTCCATTTCTTACATAAATAAATCTGCCAGCGCAGTAAAATCACTTCAGCCATTTTCCTGTTATTTCACGAAATTTCTAGAAAGGACTATCTTGAAAGACAACAAATACAGACAGATTGCTGTACCAGTAATACAAAAAATGAAGACATAAAATGTATACATGTATCAATTATGACACTGTTACAGTAAATCAAGACACACAACACGCCAACATACAGTAGTCAATAACACCAGTAAGGGACGGCACAACAATATTATACTTTATTTACAATAACGAGTATTCATACATGGGAGGGCTGATACAGCTTCTCCAATACAACAAATCCTTTCTTAGTGTTAAAACAGTTCAATTAATGTAGTTTCCAGTACATCAGCAGTATCCATTTGGCTGACAGGCAAGCCTGTTTGAAAATCAAGTGTAAAATGTAAGGTTTTTATAGTAAAGCAAGGCAAGGCAAGGTAGCTTTATTTGAATAACATATTTCAGCAACACAGAAATTCAAAGTGCTTTACATAAAACATTGAGTCAAAAAATATGAACACTCTTGTAACTGATTTGTATTGGATACAGGGTGAAATAAAGAAAGAAATGCAGTTTTTGCATATTAATACATAAACATCACCTGTAGTCTATAAATGTAATGGTCTAAACCAGGGGTCTTCAACGTTTTTCAAACCAAGAACCCCTTAACTAAAAGAGAGACGGAGCAGGGACTCACTACTACTAATATTGTATAAAATAAAGTTGCATATTAAACTGGGTCTATAATACATGTAGGGCGGCCTAAATCCTTTAAAATAAATGCTAATAACATGTTGGATTCATGTAAAGACATTTTAAATTTTGAAAGACTTTCAAAAGTTAACAATAATTAAAAGACCCCCCCCTGCAGTGACTGAGGACCCCCTAGGGGTCCTGGACCCCCCTGTTGAAGATTTCCGGTCTAAACCGATGCATAGTGATACTGACAGTTGGTGACATTGACTGATTTTTACAGCCTCTTCTTTTCTTTTGAAATCTTCTGACCAAACATGGAAGGTGTTTCCACTTTACTGATGTTTCGGTTGTGTTGTTTTTGTAACCTGTTTCATTTAGCACTTCAGTTATTCACAATCTTAGTGAAATCAGCCAATTGGCAATCACAACAGGGGCTAAACCATACAAACCTTTTTCAATTAGCACTTAGAAACCCCAGGGGAAACTACCAGTGCTTGACAGCCAACTGTATTTTGTGTGTGTGTGTGTGTGCACGCATGCTTGTGTCTGAAACGGACACAAATGAGAAACAGCGTACATATCTGACAGCTGTTGCAAGTTGCCTCTATGTTTCTGTTAGTGTGTTAGTGTGTGTGTGTGTGTGTGTGTGTGTGTGTGTGTGTGTGTGTGTGTGTGTGTGTGTGTGTGTGTGTGTGTGGTGAGTGTTGAGGCATATGCAGGGCATTAAATGTGAGTGAAAGCAATATTAGGTGTATTCGATTTTATAATGGCCGCCTGTAGTCAGCCTATCATTTTCTCCCTCTGTCACTGTCCCTTTTCTGTCTCTCAGGCATTGTGTTGTGCTGTGGCATGTGGTCTTCAGATTGATTTTGTTTGGAGCGCTTTGCTCAAAACCAAAAGAATTTACTCCTTAATTTTATCTTATCTGAGGAGGTAAGAAGGTGCTCTACAGAGTTGTTGTTGTTAAAACAACAGCCATCCAGTCTAGGCCTGCAACTAATGATTCATTTTCTGATCAATTAACCTGCCAAATGTTTTCTTAATTAATTACTTATTTGGACCTTAAAACATCATAAAATAGTTAAAAAAAGGGGAGTTTTATATATAAGATTATTTCTATTCTTCCCATTCATAATGTTAGCTGTTTCCCCGCTGCATGCAGTGAGAGTAGCATCAATCGTTTTTTCTAACTTGACACTGAACCCTGAATTGCGTGTGTGTGTGTGTGTGTGTGTGTGTGTGTGTGTAAGTGGTTACTGTTAAAGTGCTTTGAGTAGTCGTTAAGACTAGAAAAGCGCTTTATAAATACAGTCCATTTACCAACTCTGGACAAGAAGGTAAATAAGCACATTTCCCAAAATGTCAAACTATTTTTTGTAAACATTCCTCTAATTGTAGTCCATCAGTTTGAACTCATATAGAATGTGTATTAATGTAGTTAAACACTGAACATTGGATATAAATTGAAAATGAAATGGAAAAGTGTTACTTTTTTGTCAAAAGTGAAAATTGTGATTCGCAGTAGATATTCAGTGTAGCAAAACAGAGTTTGTTAAGATTGCAGAGCTTGAAACACAATTTCTTATAGGAGGGGGGGACAAAATAAAAACATGTACTCCCATCCTTAATTTTCCATCCCCCTGTGATCTCCATTACCATGACAAACAAGCAGCGCCCTCAACAGAACAGCGAGCATGGCAGGGCTCGGATACACAGAAACTTAACCAAGGTGCATGTTTTACAAGTTAGTTCATTTAAAAAAATATATATATATATATACAAACTGTAAGCAGCATAGAGCTACAACAAGCGTGTGATACTGGAAATGTATTTACAATAGTTGTATTGGATTGCACTTTACTGTATTGCTTTATTTTTTCCATCCTTTAGAAATTCTGTTCCACCTCCACATTTCTTTTGAGAAGCAGATGAATAATGTTTAATTGTCAGAGCAAAATTCCAATAAATTCCACCATATGTGAATCAGGTGCCAGGATATTACTATTAGCATGACTCGGGTTGGGGAGGCGTAGTAGTGGGACTGGTCTTTCCTGCAAAATCAACGTCGGGGATAGAGTAGATCATCTAATGTAAGGTGATAAAAAATGTGAGGTGACAAAAATAACAAATACTTAAGTTTAGTTCTTGTCAGACATCAGTACATGGCAACGGTAGATAATTTTGTTTGGCACATTCAATATGAGTAAGTTCAATTTCCTTTGGATTAAAATGCATACAGGAACAACAAGAAGCATTTAGACTACAAATACAAAAACAAGCATCCATCCACCCACCCGAATAGAGTAAAACAACACCCACATGTACCTAAAAGAGACACACAAAAAACACATGCAGCAACAAGTCACGTGTAACAAAAGAATGTTGAATAATTTATAGAGATGCTTGTTTTGTTTGTGACCCAACCGAGAAGGCCGTATACATTATACCAACAACTTTGTGTGTCACATAAACAAATGCACACAATACCTTGTTGCTAGGTGACACTGCTCCAACACAACCACTAGCTGAATGAAAAGTTAGTCACTTGTAAGTTAGTCACAGAATATAAAGAACTTAAAGAAGTCTGCTATAGCTTTAATGTAAACTATTTGCTGAAACATGTTTTGCCTATATTTTATATTCTGTTTTGGAAATGTAACATCTGATTAAAATTTGAATAGTGGATATAAACCATTCATTTACTAAATTTAAGGGAGGCTTAAAACATCACATTTTCCTTAAATTTGGGACCCATTCACTTGTTTTGAAGACATAAATGTGTAGTTAATGTATCCATGTTGTCAATCACTGCCTAACCTTTGGTCCTGTCGTCATACCTCCTGTGTTGATGCTGCCTTTCTTATAAATATTTCATACGGCAGAAGGAGAGCAGAGTTGTTTAAAGGTTTTAAAAGGTTTATTTCTAGAAGCCCTCAAACATACAACTTTAGAAGAGCAAAAACAATACTTCCATTTTATCTCCACCTTGCATACCAAAATAGAGAGATGCGTTTTTAGATGAGCTTCCAGATACAATCAGGGTAGCATATCATGGAGCACTCACACATGGCAGCAGCATGATGATGTCAAGACCAAAGTCACATCATCTTGGAGAGAAAACAGGCCGGAATCTCATCACTGCATCCTGAAATGAGATTACCACCACAGCCTTGCTTTTCATATAGAAGTCAATATATCATTCATCCTGCCTCTCCCTCCTTCTCCTGCAAACTGTATTAAATCCCAGATATGTCCCTTAGAATAAAAACCAGCTTGCTGGGTGGGTTGGTCGGACAAGAGACAAAGGGAGAAAGAAAGGAGAGAGAGAGAGACGTGAGTGTCGGGGACTTCACAGAGAGCAGAGCTTCTTTCTGCGTCACTCAGAGCAAGCTCAGTCAAGGACACATTGAGACGTGTGAACTGAAAATATCACACACGGGAGTTTGTATCTTTTGTGTGTCTGTCTCTGTATGCATGCCACACTAAGGTGCAGCATTATCTCTCTGCAACGCGCGCACACACACACACACACACACACACACACCACACACACACACACCACACACACTCTCTCTCTCTCTCTCAAATCCCTGTGCTTATATTTAAATTAAACACAATACATAAAAGACATTAAATACACGTGAAGCTGCTTTTTGCCTGTGAGATACACTCTTTGCCATAACCATCGTGAATTGAGGAGAACGTCCTCGTATAGAAGTGTATTCGGAAGAAAAGGAATCCTTGTACCTGTAATATTAGACAGGCTGAGTAACACTATACATACAAAAGTGAGTCATTTCTAAAGAACAATTCAGGAATGACGTGCTACTGTAATTAAAGAATTAAAGAATATGTGAATTGTTAAAGTCTTACTAACGATTTATCGAAGATAACCAACACTTAAAGAATGACAAGACCATCAAAAGCAGTTGATTAATTTCTTTTAACCAACTAATCTATTAACTGACTTAGAACTTAGTTCTTACTAAGGGAAATTAGTATACACATATACACAAATATATGATATATACAATTTATGATAATTTGGTGAGTGCCCTTTTCTATCTTAACATGCATTGCCCCCGTGCACTAAGCCAGGTTTGAAAGAACTTAACTGGCCTGCACAGAGCCCTGACCTCACCCCCATCCAACAACTTTGTGATGAAGTAGAACACTGACTGCGAGCCCCGCATGTTCTTACAGACAACAGCAATGTGGGAAATATGCAGTCCTCTCATTCTTCCCTGCTGAGCCAACACAGAGGGCTCCTGCAAGTGAGAACAGGGTCGTCCTGCAGAAAAGTTAAAAAAAAGAAGTAGGCCCAACTTTTGCCGCAGCGCGATTTGGGACGCTGCTTCGTTTAGCGATCAAATACATTTGAACAATCATCCAGGGTAAATTACTTTGTAATGTGATTGCCTTTATTTCTACTGTGTACTATCTGCACTGCAGATTACAGACGATAAAAACGTCACAATGCAAAATACAGCAGAAAGCAGCAAAGACAAACCACCATAAATGCAGATATACAGCTCAGTGCTTGCAGCCACAGAGAACATATCCCCACAGGAAGGAGCAGAAAAAGTCTACTGTCCTTACACTATACCTCATCACACAGCAGTGTGACTCACCCACCCTTGTCTCCCCTCTCTAGTCTACAGTTGCCAACTCAGCTATTTAGCTCACGTCTGCCCTCTCTGACCATGCATGGTCTCACCCTCCCCCGTCCCCCAGTCCCCCCCACACTCCTGCTCTCCTCTGTTCTCCTCTCTCTCTCCTTCTATTGGCTTTTGCTGCTCTATAACAACTCTTAACAAAACCACTCATGCACACCTACCCATATGCCTGCATTGCACACACATGCGTTTAAGGCACTTAATGTACTTAAGATGCAAATGCAACATTAAAGAGTGTCCTGATCAGCACAAGGTCCTGAAGCCAACCACTTTAATGAGGTCCTTTGGGATGTACGCATGTGTGGATTGCACATGATTGTGTTTTGTGTGTGTGTGTGTGTGTGTGTGTGAATGGAGCTCTTTCTATGATAGCTGAACAGTTGACTTCTGTCTGTGGTATGGATGTATGTCCACATTTTCTACAATTAGAACTTTCGGAATATTTGTCTCTTCTTCTTTTACCCTCGCAGCCCTTTGATGTGTGCAGTCAGCAGCTGTGTATCAACGGGCCGCGAGCCAATCAGAAGCCGACTAGGGCTCCTTATACTTTGGTCCAAAACCACAAAACACTGGACTCTTTGATTTGAGTGACACAATCATTTTGTGTTCAGTTGATGATAAAATGGGACAGAAAAGTCTGCTGAGGATTCAAGAGTTTCTGATGAGTCTGGGTAAATATTGCATCCACCATGTAAGGCAAGGCAAGGCAAGGCAGCTTTATTTGTATAGCACATTTCAGCAACAAGGCAATTCAAAGTGCTTTACACAAAATCAGTTAAACAGATAAAACACAAGTAAAAACAGTTAAAAATCACAAGCATTAAAAACCGGTAAAACACATGAATAGACAGTTAAAAACAAAGAGAAACATAAAACACAAGAATAAAATTTACAGTGCAGCATAAGAAATTTAAAGAAATGATTAGTCATTTAAAGAAAGGCAGCATCAAATAGAAAGGTCTTCAGCCTTGATTTAAAAGAACTGAGAGTAGCAGCGGATCTACAGGTTTCTGGGAGTTTATTCCAGATATGAGGAGCATAGAAACTGAAAGCTGCTTCACCCTGTTTAGTTCTGACTCTGGGGACAGAAAGCAGACCTGTCCCAGATGACCTGAGAGGTCTGGGTGGTTCATAGTGTAGTAGCAGATCAGCAATATATTTTGGACCTAAACCGTTAAGTGATTTATAAACTAGCAAGAGTACTTTGAAATCAATTCTTTGAGACACAGGAAGCCAGTGTAAAGACTTCAGAACTGGAGTGATGTGATCCAGTCTCTTGGTCTTAGTGAGGACTCGAGCAGCAGCGTTCTGAATCAGCTGCAGCTGTCTGATTGATTTTTTAGGGAGACCTGTAAAGACCCCGTTACAGTAGTCAAGTCTACTGAAGATAAAGGCATGGACAAGTTTTTCCAAATCTGTTGACACATAAGTCCTTTAACCCTTGATATATTCTTAAGGTGATAGTAGGCTGACTTTGTAATTGTCTTAATGTGGCTGTTAAAGTTCAGGTCTGAGTCCATGACTACACCAAGATTTCTGGCTTTGTCTGTTGATTTTAACATTGTTGTTTGAAGCTGAGCGCAGACTTTTAATCGTTCCTCTCTTGCTCCAAAAACAACCACCTCAGTTTTTCCTTCATTTAATTTCAGAAAGTTCTGGCACATCCAGCCGTTAATTTGTTCGATGCACTTAGTCAGTTTTTGTATTGGACTATAGTCCCCTGGCGATAAGGTTATGTAAATTTGTGTGTCGTCCGCATAACTATGGTAACTATTTTGTTTTTCTCCATAATCTGAGCCAGTGGAAGCATGTAGATGTTAAACAGAAGAGGCCCCAGAATGGAGCCTTGCGGAACTCCGCACGTCATATTTGTACGCTCAGATGCATAATTACCTATAGACACAAAGTAATCCCTATTCTTTAGGTAGGATTCAAACCAGTTTAGTACTGAGCCAGAAAGGCCAACGCAGTTTTCCAATCGGTCTAGTAGTATGTCATGGTCGACCGTGTCAAATGCAGCACTGAGATCAAGTAATACTAAGATTGAAATTTTGCCATTATCTGTGTTAAGGTGGATGTCATTAAAGACTTTGACAAGAGCCGTTTCAGTGCTGTGGTGTGGTCGGAAACCCGACTGAAAGGTATCAAAACTGTTACTTAGTGACAAGAAATGGTTGAGTTGTTGAAAGACTACTTTTTCAATGATTTTACTTAAAAACGGAAGGTTTGATATTGGCCTATAGTTGCTCATTAGTGACTTGTCTAGGTTGTTCTTTTTTAAGAGTGGCTTGATTACTGCAGTTTTCAGGGCCTGTGGAAAGATACCTGAAAGAAGAGATGTGTTCACAATCTGTAGAAGATCAGAAGTCAAACAATTGGAAACATTTTTGAAAAGTCCCGTTGGTAGAACATCAAGGCAACAGGTCGAGGTTTCAGATGTTGAATAATGTCCTCCAGGTTTGATGGTTGATCGTGTGAAATTCTGTCATATTGGAACTATTTTTGCTTGAACACTGTGACAACACATATCCTGGACTTGATATGGAGGCACTGACTGTTTGTCTAATCTTTTGAATTTTGTCTTTGAAGAAGGAGGCAAAGTCATTGCAGGCCTTGGTAGATAAAAGTTCAGATGCTACTGGTACTGGAGGGTTTGTTAACCTATCAACAGTAGCAAACAAAGCACGGGAATTATTATTGTTTCTAGAGATAATATCAGAGAAAAAGGACCTTCTTGCATTCCTCAGTTCCAAATTATAAATGCGAAGTCTCTCTTTATAGGAGTTATAATGGACCAGGAGATTTGTTTTTCGCCACCTTGTAGCCTACATCTAGTCTGTATTAATAATGATTTGGCCACTTGAGCCTTTCTGTATATGCATTTAAATTAGAGCCACATACTGTATGCATATTATTACACCAACTGACTATACTTTAATTAGTGTCTTGGGGGACTTTTCAAACGGCTAAAATAGAAAATCTAAATAAACCACAGGGGTGTTGACTGGCAAGGCTATGAGAGTCAATTCCGGACACGAACCAAGACTTGTTTCCAAAGATGTCACGACTCACAGTCCTTAAACATTCTCAAAATAAATAACTAAAGCAGTTGATTTAAAAAACAAAATACAACATAATTGTTCAACACTGTGGTCTATACCTTTCTTTAACTTTATGGTAAACATTTTGGAAAAATGTGACAACGTTTCCAATCTTTTTCCAGCTTAAAGACTAAAAGCAAAGATTAGTGACAGAACAGAAATTGAAATTGATTTGTTTTGCAGAATTCATAGAGTTTATTGCTAATGTCTGCATTAATGAGAAACCTGTCACATATTTGCTTTCATGTTCACAATGGCATCCTGGACAGTCTTTTTACCTGCTTAGGTAGCTCTTTTGTAGAGGATTTGCCAGTTTTTATGAACTTTTTCTTCCTTGTCCTTCAAAAGGAAAAACTTATTTAAGATGCAGTAGAGATTTTGTCTTGCTGTTCATGCCATGGTGACATATATGTGTCACCATGGCATTTACAATATGTATATATGCATATATGTGTAAAGTTGTATGTCAAGGAGCATCCCCAATTCATGTCCCCATAAGGACCAATTACCTCCATCATCTCTGACACTGTGCTATTGTCCCATTGAATTGTGTGTGCTGTGTTCATTAAGATCTTTGAAAAATTATAAAATTACTACATCTACCATGATTTCGTTGATATCATTTACATCTATTGGGTAATATCAGTCATAACAACGCATTATTTGATAATGTAATCTTAGTTTGTTTTGGAGGGGAAACCATAATTTGCTGGTATGTTGTAGTTTAGTTGTATTGCCTTGGAAATGTACTGAAGTACAATGTGCGATGTGTTATGAAGTATCAGGTGGAAGTACTCAAGTAAGAACCTCAAAACTTGTAATTGAGTGCACAATTTGTGCATCTTAAACGCACATCCCATCAATGTCTTTTTCTCTGAGGAAACTCTCCAGAAGATATTTTGTGTTAACGCTCATCTTTTCCATATCAGCTTGTATGTGGCATCACAAACAGACATGTCATATGTCAGACATATCCTGTAAATTGACCTGTTCTCTTAACCTGTTAGGATCACAATAGATCAGTCTTCTAATGTCTCCCCTTGTGACTGGTTTTCAGGAGCACATATCTACTGAACAGGTCATCCTGGGCCATCTGCTGCTTGTCAGTGGCTGATTACTGTCGTTGTCTTCCTGCTTTGTCTGCCACCTGGTTGCTAGAGTAACAGCATGGCATGGTCATGAACATCCAGTCTGCTGAATTGTCCTTGAGCCAGAAACTTACCAGCTCTATATAAGGCTACTGCTCCGTAGCTGGAGGGCATCCGAAAAGAGATCTCTCTAGAGGGATAAACAGAGTATCACATTATTGCTAATTATTATCAGTGGCCCTGATTTAGATGATGAACACCTGATTTAATTATCATTGATGCGTCTTTTTATTATCAGCCTTATCGCGGCACTGAGGTGGTAAAAGGGCAGGAAAATCAGGAAGTCGATTTTGAAAGGGTTCAGTCTACTGCTGAACACTCTGCTTGCTTACAATCTTTGAAACAGATCTTGTTACATATTGATGATGGCCCAATGAACACAAATCACTAAATGCGCAGATCTAATAAATGCCAATGTCCAGTCTCCGCATAATTAATGAAGTATCGGTACTCTGAAAAGAGGGGACATAGGTCGAGCTTAGAAAGACTGGCATTGCCATAGGAACCAGCTGCACCCACGCATTCACGGAGGGAAGGCAGGCAGAGTCGCAGAGAGACGGCGAGAACAAGAGAGAGTGAAAAAGACAGAGAGAGAAAGAGAGAGAGGGAGATGTGAAAGTAATGTCTTTGATGTGACTAGCAGCCTAAGGTCTCTAATCTCTTCCTTCTAAATATTTTTCTGCTTATGCGATGAGATTCACCCCCTTACTATTTTATTTTTATTTATTTTTCAAATCCCCCATTTACATGTTCTTTGCACCCATGACAGATGTCCTTGGGCAGAGTGAACATGGAGATGGGAGTTACGTCAAAGAAATGAAACAGCGAGTGTGGTTTAAAACAGGCAATGAAAATGTCAGTCAGTCCACCTCATTGTGTCACTATGTGGAGGAAGGGTGGGCGGGAAGCGATAATACCTGCGAGGTGCTTCGAGCACGGGGAAAGCCTTCAGGGAAGCAGAAACTGTGGGATTTCATATGCATTAGACATGTGGGGGCCCATGTGTCACGTCTTATCAGGCTGACCAGAGTATCTTAGCAGCTGGCCCGAGCCTGCTGCGTGATAGCTCTGTCTGTCACATACTGTAGCTGGACTGAAATACTGCGGCATCATTTTGTTTGGCTGAGCATTGATCTCTCTCTCATCTTGCTCACAGAGAGCCCATCAAATATTCCTTTCATCAAATCCAAGCTTTACATCAATTACTAACTAGGCCTGGGCACAGATCTTTGTTTTTCAGTGGGCTTTATCAACTTGTTTCCATACAGTACTGACAACAGTCATGTTTTAGCTCTAACGGGGTGTGTTAACCTAGTAGGCAATGTTTTATTCTCCTGGATAGGCAACGTGCTGTGAAATGAGACTATGGATTGATTTTGGACACATTCAAAAAACATTGCCATACCTATCAAACTTAAAGGTGGCATTGAATGTAAAGTTTGTAATCTTGTTTTACTAATTCTTCTCTGTCTTCATATATCTTGCAACTCACTTCTCTATCTCATATTTTTATGTTTAATCTTTCACCAAATCTCATCTCCTCATCATACAGTATTTCTCTCTTTTCATGTCATTTGGACAAATTCTATCTTTCCATATCTAAGTTCTTTCATCTCATTTCTTTAATCTCAACAATTTTCTAAATCTAATTATTCCATTCTGTTTTATTTCATGGATCTCATTTTATCTGATTTCTTATTACTTAGTTATTTATATCTAATTACTTGTATCTCAGTTTCTCATTGCATTTCAAATTTCCATATCTCATTTGCATCTAATTTCCATATCACATTTCATTTCAATAATTGCTCTTTTTTCATTTTTTGTCTTTAATTTCTTTAAATAACTAAATAGTTTAATCTCATTTCTCCATCTTCTCACTTTTTTTAATCTTAATCTTTCTCTCTGGTCACATTTCTGTTAACTCATGTCATTTTGTCACTCTCAGTTTTCTATCTTGTCTCTTTTCTTTGATGTCATGTCTGTCATTTACTCTATTGAATATCTTTAATCTCATTTTTTTTTAAATTGCATAGCTGAACCTAATTTCTATGACTTATTTCTCTATCTTATCTCATCACCCTCTCTCATCTCATTTTTATTTTCATGTCATTATCTTATTGATCACATTTTATCTAACCAACAGAGAAACACATGGTTGTTAAGCTAAAATCAGAGCCGTTTCTCTATTCCATTAGAAATGGGCTCTGTGGAGATGCAACCTGTTCATGTGGAGCTGTGAGTGCTGGAAAAATAGGATAAGGAGAGTTAAGAGTCCTAGTCCATGGGAATAGTAATGAGGAAGTTTGATGTCATGCTGCATGGTGTCTGTGCTGACGGGACCATCTGTCAAAAGCACTATGCTCCTATCGTCCAGCTCGCCTGCAGCCACCTCAGTCATTACATCACCACGGCCTGATGGATGGGCTTGTACGTGTCAAGTCTGAAGCAGCAACACAGTGACCGTGTGACATAGAGACAGAGAGTTTTGGCATTAGGTAATTGTGCGTATGTTGTTGGCACAACACAACACGTCTGCTTCAGGACAGCATAGGCTGTCATTCCTCTACTCCTTTGTTCTCCCTCTCCCTGTCCCTCATGATGAAAAGTCCTTGTTCTTTTCTGTCTTTCCTTTACTTTAATGTCCTTTCCTTTCCTGATCCCCTCACTTTGCTGGCTTTTCCCTTTCCTTTCCTTTCTTTCCCTGTCCTTACTTTCATTTGCTTTCTTTTTTTGGCCTGTCCTTTCTTTTTCTTTCCTTGTATTTCTTTTCCATTCCTTTCCATTTCCATTCTCTCTCCTCTTCATTCTTTCTTTTCCTTTCTTTTTCCTTCCCAGTCTTGAACATCACACTTCTTCCTCGCCTCTGTGATTTTTGGTTAAATCATCTAAAACTGGACATTGAACTTTATCAGTGATAAAGTTCTATTTACAAGCTTCATTGCTTTGTGATTAAAGTTGTGTCTGACAGTAGTTTTTTGACTTCCCTCCCCAAGGCTGAGAAAATGACAAAACAAATATTAGGAAATGGAATTGGTAAGTTCGCTTGACACAAAAGAACTTCCTTGTTGCGTTTTCTGGTATAAGATCTTGGTTTAAAATGTGATATTTGACTACCTGAGCCAGTTGACCTGTCACTTGCTATGAATTTTGCAGTTTACAAAACCTGACTCTGATGCTTTTTATTGCCAAAATAAAACCACCCAATCAAATTGTTCTCAATCATTAATGCTCTATATTCTTTTTGACCCATCCCATCTAACTTTTTTATATTTATCAGAGTACGGTATTTCTACTGCTCTTTTTCCCAATAGCTTCTCTCTCCCTCTCGCTCGATCTCTCGTTCTGTTTCTAAGACTACCTCCTTTAAAAGTGATCTATACCACCAGAGGGGTAATTTGCTTTAGCTCAAATCCTAGATGAAAGCCATTTTTCACCCAACACAGTCAGGACGGCTACATATTCAGGTGCTAAGAGCAATATATTACACAGAACGAAAGTGGCAATGGGATGAATAGTAAAGACCAATGGGGGAAGGGTTCAGAAAAACCCACAGTACAACTTTGCTTGATTATGTAGTATCGGGGACATTCTACACCACTTTCTTTTCTTTCTTAACATCAAACGAAATAGAGTGCATTGTTTTCCTGTGGTTTTTCCGTGATGAGAATGTTTTAATTAGCCAAGAAATGCCTTTGCAATCATTCGTGCAAAGAGAATAATGAGGAGGAGAAACACTTACTCATGCATTATTCATTTGGGGAACCATTTCAATTTGTACTCATTTTTAAAAGTCCTGAAAGTAAAGCATTGGTCTGATGTTTTTGCTACCATAAGCTAGTCCTGAGAATAACTCTCTGTGACACGAAAAAAAGGTACTCTAGGTTATCTGTCTACGTATTGGCTTTCATTTCACACTCCACTCTAGTAATGTATGGGCGGTCACAGTAAGGTCCAAATCATCCTGCAGCCCTGGGAGCGGGTGCTTTACTGCTGCTGCTAGTAAGAGTTATTATAGCCTTCTCTCTTGCTGCTCCAGTATTGGCACTTTAGAGTGATGTTGGGCCAAATGACTTTACATATTTAATGTATTTCCACAGGCTGAAAGGCAACAGGCATCCACTCCTCGCATTGTGCACTATACTAGTCCCTTATGTCTTCTAACAGCAGACCTAAATGATGCTGTTGGAGGGAGTCTCAGCTCTGCCCCGGGCTTGTTCACATGCCATTTAAAGGCTGCACTCTGGTTTCAGGTTTGATTTTAACATGAACATTAGCAGATGTGCATGTTTTCTGGCTAAGGAAAATCATAGTGTTTTGCTCCTCAAGGAGCGTCACGACTGAGCTGCGAGGCATGTGCTGCTCAATTGGCTTTGTGCTCATTTTGCCAACTGCCTGTGAGATTTTCATACAGCTACTTGATTAAATCAAATATTGTTTGGCTCATTTTGTCATCCGAGCTCAGGTCACAATTGGTTGTGTGCTGTTCTGCTCAATGACGTGCAATGCCAGCATAAGAGGAGTATCGTAAACGAGGTTGGAATGTTATTAGTTTGTACTTCTCTTATCTCTGTACAGAAGGTGAATATTGCATTGTTATTGCTCTGAAGACTGTGTGTGTGTGTGTCTGTGTGTGTGTTGTGTGTGTGTGTGTGTGTGGTGTGTGTGTGTGTGTGTGTGTGTGTGTTACTCATCAGACCGCTAGTCCTTGACAGTCTAACATCTGACACACTGGACCTTAAAAAACACACATGCTCATGATGAATTTCTTATCCTCTAACTCTAACCAAATTCTAGCATTAACCTTAAAACCAATGGGCATATTTATTTTTATATTTAATTTTCTAAATTTCATCTTCAACAATTTGCACTGGTAAACAGGAACCCATTAAAATGTACATCTCGCATGAGCCCAAACATGCAATTTCCACTAGTGGGGCTTTGAATGCATTTTACAGATGCAAAAATTATATAACAAAGACCAATTGACTTTTCACAGCTGAAGAAGGGGGTGTTAACAGTCAAAAAAAGGACCAAAAATGTGCTTAGTTTTCAAAAGTGTTGTCACTCCCAAGGTCTAAAAATAAAATTGGTCCTCCTGAGAGAATCCTCGTTGACAACAAGTATTCCAACGCCCCTAACTATGAACTTAAATGTAATCATCACAGCTACCTCATCCATTTTATTTATGGGATTGTTCTGGTGCTGTTAGAGGTTCTGCATGAGGTTCTGCCGGATGTCCCTCATTTTTGGCCAGATGTCTCTCACGTCTGCTTTCTTTGTATTGACATCAACTCTGGTTGATTCAGGAATCATCCTCCAAGCTAGAACTGACAGTCAAATTAGATTTATCTTTTTTTTAAATAAAATTCTCATCACACACTTGACAGCCTTTTTAATTCCAGAGCTCGCCTCCCTACATGCACATGTTCCAGCAATACTTACTGAGGCTATTTTGAAGAGGCACGGTACCTGCGCCCAGCGCTTAGTGCCATGCGAGACAGTTGTGATTAGTTAAAAGAAATGCCAATAAACCAGAGCACGTTCTTCTCCTATTCCGGAATGTTGTGTGGACTAGCCAGACCTTCCTCCGCAGAGCTGTGGACCGCAGTGCTGAGGTCTGGGAATGAGCGACTAGCTTGCTGCAAACACAACTTCTGCCACAGAAGAAGAACAAATAACTCATGAGGAAATGTTGCCTTACGCATTATGTCAAATGAGCACAAGCAATAACTTTTGTCTCCTGCATCATGTCCATTATGAGCATCGATTGTTTTCAGTGAATCCCTTGTGGGTTGTTGCACAATTTAAATCCTGCAGTGAACCTACTCCAGTAACAACAAAGCTACTGCAAAGAGAAGTAATTAGAAACCCATTAAATGGTTATTTCTAAAAACAAAGACAAAATAAAAATCTGGCTTTAAATAGTATCATAGGATTGGATGTAGTGTAATCTTATATATTATTACTTTACCCAATTCTCCACTTACCAACCCTAAAACCAGGTCGCACCCTGACCCATTGTCCTCAGTTTAAACACGTCTTCAACCCTAAGACGCACACACAGTCTTAATGTACAAATGAATGCCGGAATTGCAAATTAGACTATGAGATTACTGAATCAAGAGCATGTGTGTGTTTGTGTGTGTTACAGCAATATGCATGTGCAGGTCTAAAAGAGTGGCGGAGTGCAGTCTGAAGGACAAAAGCTGTAACAAAATCATGCAGCTTCTGTTGATGGTTCTTTTCACAATAGAAAAGTCAGGTGGCATTAAAGAAGAATTCACCCTCAGAGACGGTTGCATCATTTTCAGCCATTAAGCTCTGATGTTTAGTGCATTCCAGGAATTATTATGCGATAAAGTGCTGTAATTTACTCGCTTCCGCATACCCTCTTGTACCTTTAGTTCAGCTAGTAATTGGCTCCTGAGACACCAGTATGAAATTGTTTGAATTATACAGTACTTTGTATCCCACGAGTGAGATTTTCAGATCAAGAAAATCTTATACACACTGTTCACAGATGAAGAAAACATGCCTTGTGGCTGCATTAAGTTTGGGTCTGTTGAGGCTGCTCTAGCAAGAAAAAACATTGTTGATTTACTCTTTTATAATGGATTGTGTTAGATTGTTGAACCTCAGTGAGTCTAGAAGAAAGTTAACTAAAGCCCATACTTCATATTTATGAATTACTTTAACTAAAACACTGTTAGATACTGTACCCAAGACATTTTTTACAGCTGACTATACTTAAGGCCTCTTTAAAATACTGTGCTTTTCGAAAAGTACAGTGTATGTGTTCAGTAAACTGTATCCATTAAATCTCCGTTATCTTGTTTAAGCTCCTCCCGCTTGTTAAATACATGATTGGTTGCTTGTGCCTGTACTTGGTATACTTTGTGTGGTAAAATGTACCTCGGTATATCTCTACTGCCCAAATCTGCTATCGTTTTCGGTTTTATTGTTGTGCCTGCAGTCTGATTGAATTTTTATCCTTCATCTGGAATTTGAGGAGCTGCTGAACTTCTCCTCAGCATCACTCGGCCGCCTTGAGCAGAGCATTATAGTAGCACTTTAAATATAGAAGTTGAAAATAGAAGGAACACACAGGCACTGCTATGTAATGTATTGGTGACCGAAAGCAAGTGCAGCAAGTTGGGTTATAGTTGTTTTAATGTAACATATTTTACATACTAAAAGTTTTACAGCATTTTCTTCAGGTCCATCCCTGAAATTGCTTTTATCTGTATAAAATAACATATACAAAATAGCTTGCTTTTTAGTAGAAAATTAAAATCAAAAATGGATGTCTTGGTCAAGGTGATTTATTGGGTACTCTGATATTAATAAATAGAAACTTGGAAATGAAAATGGTAAAACTGATTCCTAGATAGATTAAGAATTCACTGTATAATCGGAACAGGTGATAACATACTTAAAATTGCATGAAAAAAGAACATGCTGAGTATATAACACCATAAAATATTCATTTTGGACCCAAACAGTACGGAGTGTGCTGTGCCATTTTTTTAAGAACAAAAACAGAAGAGGCCAAAACGTAGATCAGGTAACTGTGTGTGTTTTTCTTTTTAATTATCAAGTTATAAAAAAAAATGTATCCAACATGTGATTACACTAAAAATGTACCTACTATAAATAAAGATTTCTGGCAGATTACATTTATATCAAAAGAAGATGCAGCACAACACATTCTAAAAGTTATTACAATGTTAGCACACTAAGGTTAGCAAAGTAACGTCTCTAAAGCCAGTTTGTCATTTCTGGTTCTACAGAAAATCATGGCGGTGTAACATGGTGGCTAACAAAAACACAACAATTCTTAGTTGCAGGTGATAATGCACCAATGAAATCAGTTATGAATATTATATTCTATTTCAGCCAATAGATCCCACTAAATTCTCCACACTGCTCCTTTAAAGCATTATCTGGTATGTTTTCTGTTGGGGCGCCACAGATAAACGTGTTGATTCAGAGTCAAACTGATACCCAAAATCAACTTAATCTGTTTTTGAACATTTTGCCATTAATGCAGGAACTCTGGGCAGTCCAAGAATAACCCATAAAGCCTTGACTGAAGTATTTTTCTAGTAAAGTCCAAAGTAAACTTTTCTAATGACTTTTTTTAAATTAGTTTTTGGACATTCTCCATTGTGAAGTACCACTATAATTGCTGCACTTGGCCCGCAGGACGCTGTCTTCACACAATCTCAGAGTCTTCTGTGACCGCTTAAAGTGATTTGAACAGTAGTGTCATCATTCTCCTAAATGTCCCTGTTAGCATGCTTCTCCCTGCACCCAGTGTTATGTTATATGCCAGTTAATTAGATTCTTTGAATTATGTGATGTGACACGAGTCTTTCTGCAGCTAATTCAGGATGCTAAAATATAAATGATTACAAACGGGAAAAGGATCACTGCTGAATTCCCAACATTGTGCCATCACACCGTGTACTGGTTATGCAGCCAGTATTGAGGTGTTACTCCAATGCATCAGAAATACACAGTTTAAAGGTAAAAGCTGACTCATGTACCCCAAAGCAAAAAATGCCTCCCAGACAGTAACGTCTCTCTAATGTTAGTCTCTGTAAAGGAGGAGACAGGAAAAAAGGACTGTCACAGTCAGAGTTACATTTTCACGTTGAATGCCATTTAAATTGAATTAAAATCATTTGAATGTAGAAATTATTGAAGAGTCTCACAAAATAGTCCCCCCTTCTCAGGATGAAAGGATGAACTCTAAGAATGGTGTGACTAGATTAAAATCATTTTTTAGCTCATAAAACTGGCTAGAAATGTCCAATCCAATCCATTAATTTCACACATGAACAACATCTAATGCAAGACAACCACAGTTGATCAAATGGTCAAACAATGTAATAACTCAATGTCAATTATGCTGATTTTGTCAGTCAGTCTAATCAAATTCGGCAGTTCAATGTGAATATTCAACTTTTATTTTTTTTTATACAGTATAGATTATCAAGCAACACTTATACTGTCAGATTTCTGAATGGGGTTTGGTGGGACATTCTGCGTGATAGTGACATTCACGTATTATAGTGAACAAGCCAAGTTAGCACTCTGAGCTAATGCATGCTAACTACGCTAGCGACGGATTGGAAATGTGCAACAACAATTTTTGCAGACACTTAGTAAAACAAAAGCCGAAGACTATATCATAATCAGATGACAGAAGATAATGTTATCTTTGAGCCTAATCTTCACCGAGAGGACGAGATAACTTGGCGTAGTGAAAGGATTTTACCCCAGAGGGCAGCGTGAAAACGAGTAGCACTCACTCTGCTACTACTTCCTGTGACCAAATAAAAGATAAACTAGAATTTGACAGTGATTACTCAATTAATTGATGAATTTGTCAACAGAAAATCAACATCAGTCATCAATAATCGTGATAATTCATTAAATGTTTAAGTCCTTAATTGGGCAAAAAGCATTGCTGGTTTCAGGTTCTGAAATGTGAAGGAAGTGCTGATTTTCTCTGTTTAATGCCGTTGTTAAGTCGGAATCTCTTAATTTTAGACTTATGATGACAAAAAATGGGCTTTGATGGGCTTAAAAAATATCTATGTTTTTATGAATTTCTATGAAAACAAATTTAAAGATATATACAGATGAATCATTATGAAAGTAATGACATGTTGCAGCTCAATTTTGAACATATTAAATACAATTGTAAATGCTTGTATAACAGCTCTGTGTTTGAAACTTGAGGGTAAATCGGAAATCTGCAGCATATCAGTCATCTGCCTTTTAATTTCATGAGCTGTTCATTTGCCAGAGAAACGGCATTATGTAAATTTGAAATTTGAGTAGAAGGCACCTTTTTAACACAGCTACACCCCATATGGCCTGAGTACTGCATGTGCTGAATATTCTGTATCCCAGAATATTCTGCTCTCAAGTCCCCATGGAAACAAGGCAAGCCACGAGATCCATAAAGCTGTTTGAAGGAGTGCGTGTGCTTCAATTTCAGTGTGTGTGCACACAAAGTATGTGAGTTAATACTAATGTATAGAGGAAATGTGTTGCCTACATCCTACATAAATTCACTGTATTAAAAGAGTGGAAAAAACAGCCTAATTAACCGGTTTTTGAAAGAGTTGCGCAAAATTGGGGCAAACATGTAGCAAACATGACTATAATCATGATATTCATTGGATGGGGGAAGGATCAGGAAATGGGTCCCATCCAGTGCGTTGTAGACTTGTCTTAGCCAGGTTGGGTAAATTGACGAATTGGTTCAACGGCCTCAATCGTATGCCCCTGCTGACACCAAATGTCTCTGCTACAACCCTATATTCTGCACAGGTGGCCAACTTGTACAATGCTACCTCTCTCCATTTAGCCAAAGAACTTATCACTTCCAAACTCTTTGATTTAGCAAGCCGGTTCGCAACCTAGAATCATGAGTGACGTCAACTTAGTTCTAAATATTAGTTAATTCTAAACTAGTTGCGCTTCCTAATCACATTTTCTTTTTTATCCTTTTTTTGCAACATTTCAAAAGTTTGCTCAAAATTCGCTAGACAATTAGATGGAAACAATGTAACATGACAAACAGCCTAATGTATGTGTTGATCAGTGTTGGGAAATTGACTTATAAAATTTGATGACATCTTGAAATCTTCTTTAACACATGCAGATATGAAAAAAACTCAACATTGTGGTTTACTGTAGAAAACAGCCTGCCTACAGTTTGGAGTTAGCTTAGCTCCATGTTTAGCAGACAGCCCTACACTAGACAGTATACTGACATTGATCGATTCTACAGCCCTCTTATTATGTTCAGTGACAGCTCTCATGTTCAATGTCTGTGTTTTCTACAGTATATTTACATGGCAACTTTAGCATGGCTAAACTTAAGGAAAGATTGTGATTATGGCAAATGGCAACCGTTAGAGTATAGTTAAGGTTAGGTAACACTATACGTTAAGGAAAACAGTAATTTCAGGGCTGTGATGGGACAAAAACTGTGGGCTACATGCACATCAAACCACATAAAATGATTCATTTTGAGGTTATTTCCTTGAGTATTTACATGTTATATAACTTTATACTTGTACTCGACTACATTTAATTTGACAGCTTTGGCTACTTTGCATAGTCAGTGTATTAATACAAAAAAGAAATCCACTGATCAATTTTGCTGTCATGGATTAAACTACCCAGCAGTTTATCAAATTGACTCCACTTTTACCAGTTGCAACATTAAAGTGATGAGCACACTAATGCATCAATAATTATAATCCCAAAATATAATGGGCCACATTGTTCTGAAATGGGCCAATCTGCATCATAAGTTGTGGAGTTGTGCATAAGGAGTGCAGGACTTTTACTTCTAAAAGACTATTTCTACACTGTGGTATTGCGAGTTTTACTTCAGTAAAATATCTGAGTACTTCTTCCACTACTACTGAATTTCAAATTATTGTCCAGTACACCTCTTGTTACTGAGAAAAGTAAGCACATTACTGTAACATTTCTGAGTAATACCTAATAGTGATTCTCCTTTTCTAACCAGTGTCTTGTCATAGCCTACATCTTGCCTTCTTTTCCCCCGGCCTTTACCTTTTCTCCTCTGTAGCCTCTCATCTCCGGTGGCTCTCATCTCTTAAGTGTCTGGTTCAACAGTAGTAGTAATATTATCTCTTTTATCTCACTTACCTCTATGATTGTTACAGAAAGACCCAGGGTGGATATTTAGATTTTACAATGTCTAGGACACACAAGGTCTCTTTCTCATTGGTTTAGAGTTTTCTCTCTCTCTCAAACACACTAATGTGGACTGCATGTAAATGGTCTGCAATTATAGCACTGTTCTAGTCTTAACGACTTTTCAAAGCACTTCACACTCTACTGGCACCATTCAGTCACACATTCATACACTAACACTGAGGCTGCCATAGACATAGGCCATCGGATAAACATTTAGACACGTTCACATACCAACATTGGGAGCAATCAGGGTTCAGTGTCTTGCCCGAGGACACATGTAGACTGCAGCAGACTGCAACCGCCGACTTTCCGATTGGTAGACAACTGTCCATTTACAAACTTTCACAAGAGAAGCCAATTAAGTGAACCAGTTTCAAATCAGAGGACAATAAACTGATGCCCTGATCGTTTCTGATCACCAGTTGTCTCCATCACTACAGTGCGGACACACTTAAGCATGCTACAAACACCACTGATACCAGACTGGAGTGTGACTGAGAGAGCAGTAGTACAATACACTTCAATCAACTCTGCACTCAAATGCTTTTTCTGTTTTGAACTGATCCTCTCTTTTCCAGCTCAACCCCTCGTTCCTCTTTTCCTCTTGCCTGTCCTCTCCTGTCCTTTCCTTTCTTTTTTTGTACTGCCCTCTCTTTTACTTTCCAATCCTGTCCTTTTCAACAGCTCAACCGCCCCCAACTCAAGACTGTTCACAGGGATTTGTATGTCTTGTCTACTGCAGAGATAAACCAACAAACGGGGAGAGAGAATGAGAAAGGGACGGAGAGAAAAGTTGTTTAGATGGTTTGATTGATTCTTTTTACCTCCTGGTTTCTTTAGTGATGAAGAGGAGATGAGAGATAGATGAGGGAAGGTGAGAAAGGAAGAGGAGAGTGGGGAGGTGACAAAAGAAGCACTGATTGTGACCAAGAGTGGAAGTGAAGTGTCTTTTTAAGTCTGCATACTGATGAAGCCAGAAAGTGGTTGAAAAGCAACTTATATGCATAGTATCTGTTGACATGGTGCGAGAGCTTGACTATTTTGAGATGCCAGGCAGGTTTTTTGTGTCATAAAAGATTTCAGTGAAGTCAGTTTATACTCAAATAAACCTGACAAAGAAGGCGTGCCTTGGAAATACACTGAACACAGAATATAAACCAGCCCAAACTATAAACCCAATAAACACTCTTCAGAAAAATGACAGCATGGTTGAAAGACTTAAAACAATGTCCACTATCCTGACAAGTAACCTCTGACCAACATTTCCCTCCACCCTCTCCCATTTTTCAACCCGTCTCCTTACATTTATGAAGCAGTCCATCAATTTGTGCCGCCCAAGGCAAATTTGCGTCTATTTGCGTCTTTCTGTTGACTTTGTATACAACTCTTTCCCCTCAAGTCTTTATCCTCTAAAATGTACTTCTCTTTCTGTACACACAGTTAGATAGGAGGCTGGGGTAAGTTAGGCCAACAAAGTGTGTGTTGATGTAGAAGACATATCAGCATCCCACCACAGTCAACGTTCAACAGTCAACGTTTGTTTTGAGTCTATCCTTCAAACAGCTTGCGTTCCGTTTAATTATGAGGATGGGAAACCCTCCTGTGGGTCGTAGTTCCTGCCACCGCTGGAAGCGCTAATTTGTATTGGTCGTATTAGAAGGTAGGAAAAAATATTCCTTATTACACTTTTAAAATCATTATCATTATGAAGATGACTGGCTTAACCTTCCAGTCATCAGACAGCATATTGCAAAAACTAAAATAGTCCGGTTTGTAATCTGTTTACCAAATGCAGAAACCAGTGTATGGACAGGTACCCTAAATACACACACGCTCATACAAACACACACACACACACACACACACACACACACACACACACACACACACACACACACACCACACACACAGTAGAAAGTGCAGAGTTGGCAGGGCGAACTAATTTATGCTTGAGTGCGGTTCAATTAAGGCAGATGTAAGGAACTGTTCCCCGTTCTCAGCATGTGCTACTCTGTTCAACGCAATGCAGAACACACACATCCTCTCTCTCTTTCTCTCTCTCTCTCTCTGTGTCTCACACACACACACACACACCCACACACATGCCCAAATACACGTAACAAAGGATGGTAGAAAAACTATCACATAATCAAGTTTTGTTTGTTTGAGCCATAGGATGTATACAAACACCATGGCAACACAGAGAAGACTGCATGCAAGAATACTGGAAAACACTAAAAGGCTTCATGACTGAACTGGGTTTGGCTTTTGCCAAGCGTTTACATAAAAACACACAAAAAAGAAGAGACATTTGTCTTTGTTTTTCATGCATTAAAAGAAGGAAACATTACTGTTGATTTAATAGATCAGAAGAGTTGGTGGCAGCTGGCCTGGCTCCGCCCACCCAAGTACTTTGGCTCAATATTCAATTCCTTTCAGTACTCCGTCTGGGTTTGCAGTATACTCCAATTCAGCGAACAGAGGGAGTGGCTGTGAACAATGACATTGAGGCCGTGCGCTAGAGTTGTGGTTCAGAATTGGCGGCAGAGAAAGATGCGAGCGAAGCCATTCGGTCTGTTGTGGCAAGGTTGCCAAATAGCCAGAAGTTGAAGCCAGAGCAAGAACAATCTTTGCTAAGTTTGTTGGTGGCTTAGATGTTGTTGCCCTCTGCCCCACGGGGTTTGGGAAAAGTTTGATTTTCCAGCTTGCTCCGTTAGTGGTGAAGGAGTTGGCTAAGGATAACGCTATGATGCTAATGCATATACGCCTTGTGTCTTCCCTCTTGTTGCACATGCGCATGACATATGTCAAAACCAAACGTTAGCGATTTGTTATAGCAGATCCAGAGTGGCTCTGGGCAGATTCAATAGTTTTAAACTTCAACAGAGTACCCGTTAACATGTCAATGGAGAGTGGTCAGACTCTCTGTACAAATGAAATGTACAAGAGTCTGGTAGGGCCAGGCTAGGTTAGGGTGACCAGACGTCCCCGGATTTCACTGTGACTGACAGACCCGAAATTGGAATGAAAGAAAGAAAACATTGACCAAACGTAGCCGATGGACACACACCCTCCACACACAGGCTCAAGACAGCCAGAGCAATTGCTGCTCAGAGCTCAGAGATGTATTTTACAATGCTAAAATTACTGATTATTTACATGGAGTCTGGTGGGTTTAGCGAATGCAATTTTGCGGACTTTTATGTTTAAAAAAAATATCTTAATCTTTAACAGAAAGGTCGACCTCCTTAGAAATCCTTTCCATAATGTTGTCAGACACAATATTAATCTGAGTCTGTCAGCAGCAAAACGAGCACTTTTATGAACGTAAATACAAGCCGGACAATTATCCTATTAACTTACATTGTAGCTTGTTTCTCTGCTGCCAACTGCAGCGATCTCGTTTAATACTGGATCAATGTCAAAGGAAAATATTTCCTCAATAGTTTTTATTGTATCTGATACTCAATGAGCTGTTGCAGTAACAAGCCTGAAGAAATAAAGCAAAAGCTGTCAGATAAATGTAGTTCCTTAAACATTACAACATTCCCCTCTGAGGTGTAGTGGAGTAAAAGTATGAAGTAGCAGCAGGGGTGATTCTAGGATCGGACCTTTAGGGGGGCTCAGCCCCTAATGAGAACAGCTCTAGGTCTAGTGTCCCCGTTTTAAGTTTTACAAAAATAAAAACATGACGTGTTTTGGAGGTATATATGCTTCTGAGCTGAAAATGTCCCCTGATTTTGTCTGAGAAATCTGGTCACCTTAGGCTAGTCGGCAGCAAGGACAATGATGGAGAAACCAGCAATCAGAAGCTTTCAAGGCATCATATTCTTGGTCTTTGGCTTTGAAACTGGTTCACTTAAAGGGGCTGTACTTGAAATACTGGTAGCTGTGCCAAGAGAAATCTCAATGATTCAGAATCTCGCAGAGACGGGGAGTGTAGGTATATGTTAGGAGATAACATAGACATAGGCTAATTGTTGCTAACTAAAAATGCTAGTTAACATCAGTATTTAAACCTAAACAGCTGATGTGAGTTGAAACTGCCTGCAAGCTCATCCTGTACTGTTCGGTAATTCCTCTACCATGCAACAGTAAGTCAAGTGGTTATGACACAATTGTTTGCCTATTTTTACAAAAAACGCATGCAACGGAGCCATAACATGAGATAGAAGGTAATGTAGCCTTTCATATATTGTTGTATTTCTTTAGAAATAAACAATGTACAAATTGAGTCTTTAAACGCTTCGGATGTTAATTTATTCGCTGTCAAAGTGACGTCAAAATGAATGGCAGTTGATGGAATGCTAACGGCGGGAGAGTGCAAGGTAGCATCAAAATGGCACCATAGGAGGTACGCTCAGTGGAGACTGGCTCACCCCCTTGGTGTGATGTCATTCTCTGCTCAGGATGCCATTACTTCACTATATCTTTACGTATCAAATATTTGCTTGCTGCTATATTGATTTTATAAATGTCAAGTACAGCTCTTTTAACTTCTCCTTATCATTCTCGGCCTTGGTGCCTTTGTCACTTCTGCCAAATTCTGTTGCAAGTTCAATTAAGCTGAACTCTGGCCGTAAAAACTGGCAGAAAACCAGGGCAGTGTGTGCTGCTATGGTTTGCACAGCTGTCCAAGAGACCGCAGCCACTCTCTCCATTAAAAAATAAAGCCATTTACTGTGCAATGTCACACACAAGATACTGTAGATTTTCACATTTTGAAAAAAGGGTTCTTCTCTAGTCAACTAGTCAATCAGATTTTTGGTTAAATTGGAGCTGAGCAAACATGTAAAAATCACTAAATATGGTCTTTTCCTTACACAAACATTCAATACTGAAGATCAATGATGGAACAACAATGCATGTCTTTACTTATAGCAGCTGATTGTATGAAAACGACATCCCATCTTTTACAATGCATTACATGTAGTGCTATCATACGATTAAAATATTTTATCGTGATTAATCGCATTGTCATAGTTAACTCGCAATTAATCACACACTTGGGAATAAATAATCTCTAAAAAATGTTTACACTGTCCATCAATAAAAGGGTAGCCTAAATAATACTTTTATGAGAGGGTGGAGAATTTGCATCAGCTGTGTGCTTGGCCATCAAGTGGTATTTCAGACTGGATATGCTGCGATGATTGCTCAGTTTACAACAACAAAACACACAGATCACTTTGGTCTTGTCAATGGAACCATTTGGCAACTTTGAAAAAGTAAACTTTCCATTAAGAATCTTATTGGCATCCATTTTGGCATCTCGCGCTCGCCATCCAGTCCAAAAGTAACGTTTCTACTCTTTGGCCGGCTCGCAAGCCCAAACAAGTGTGTGAGTCTTGCCTGTTGTTTTGTTTCCGGTCTATAGATCCTGTGTGGTGTTGTAGTTTTTGTAACGTTACTAGTTGTTGCAACAGCATGTGAAAAAAACTACAAAGTTTGCTAGGCCCAAAAAAACTTTACTCTCGCAATAATTAGAATTGACGCTTTTATCCAAAGCGACTTCTAATTATGTCATTTCAACCCTGAAGGTGAACACTCCAGACAACAATTAGTAAGTACAAGTACATTAGCTTTACATCAGCAATTGGTAACCAGTGAAGGGAGTGGATGAGCGGTGTAGTGTGAGAGAACTTGGGGAGGTTGAAGACAAGTCAAGCTGCTGCGTTCTGAATGAATGAGCTGCAGGCAGACCAATCAGGAGGGAGTTGCACCAGTCTATACTTGAGATGACTAGAGCCTGAACAAGAACCTAGCCGCCTTCTGCGATAGAAGGGGGCGTGTCCTTCTGAAGTTATGCAGCAAGTACTACACTATTGCAGCAATGTTGGCAGTGAAGGAGAGTTGGTCGTAAAGTGTCACACCCAGGTTTCTAGCAGTTTGGGTGGGGCCTACCACAGAGTTGTCACTTGTTATAGTCAGGTCCTGGGTAGGAGAGCCCGTCCCTGGAAGGAAAAGGAGCTCAGGCTTGTCAAGGTTGAGTTATAGACGGTGTGTGGACATCCGAGCAGAAATGTCAGTCAGACAGGCCGAGATACGTCTTCTTTCTCTCTGTTTTTTTCCTTTCTTTAAAGTGACATACTCAAGATACAAACGCTTTCCTCCTTCAACCATTTTTTTTTTCCCTCCGTCAACATCTGCGTAATCCTGTGTTCTTCTAGTTTTCCTCTAACTTAATTCCCTACCTCTCCCCTCCCTCCCACATCTCATTGCTCAGAGCAAACAATTACTTGCCTTGTTAGAGATACTCTGGACTAAAATAAATCTGAATAGATGGAGGGATCTCAGTTGCTACAGAAATGTAATTTGGGTGAAGGAGGAACAGATGAAGAAAGGCAATAAGAGCACACATACATGAAAACACACAGTTATATATGTCCACATATTTCTGAAGCACAGCTTTTGTTTTGAAGAAATGACATCCCTGAAGGCAGAGAGGAAATAATGTATGTTCCAGTGGATTACTAAAGAAAACATACAACCCTGTCAGACCTGAAGGCTGTTTTAGTATTTGTGGGGAAAAAATGGCATTTCTTGCTTCTCTCTAACTTATCATCTCTGCATGTTCATGTTTGTTTTACTATAAATTATTAGTGGATTCCCTCAAATCATCCACCTTGGCCCCTGATTTACTGTGACCTCCATTTGAGTCTGTTTTCCCAACTGCAACTCTAGGATGTTGGAAAAGACTTAAAAGAGCCAGAAGGACGTCAGTTGCAAATAAGACTCTGCAGGACCTTTGAGGATGGATATATACGATTATGTAAAACATTTATGGCATTTCTGAATTGCATTTTATAATTTAGAGTAGGATGAGAGAGAAACTGGGGGATGAGAGAGAGTGGGAAGGATGTTCATGTAATGAATTGTGTTAACTCTTTAATTGTCTCAACAAGAAACTTTTGACAATGTTCATTTACAGTAAAAGTACACTTTCACCGATCTGCTTTTTTTTCTCAACTTAAGTGAAATAAAGGCATTTGTCAATTACACATCTTATTACAAAGATTTTAACACATAACATAAACATTACTCTTCATTATAAAGTATAAACCCACTAAATAGTCATTTAATAGTCATATAAAAACCACATCAAAAATCTGCAGTTCAGTTTATTTTCTACAAATCATCGCTGACTTATTTTCTTATCGGTATTTCCTATACACTTCAAAGTCTACAAGACATTATACACAAAACATATCATGCTAAAAACTCAACAAATATACAAAAAACTTTAGAATTATAATGCTGACAACCATCTGATTAGGACCTTGTATTTCATGGCAATTTTAAGTTGGGTAAAACAATTGGGTAATAATTATACAGTCATTATAACAGAGTCATCTGTTCTTTAGGGAATATTAATTTACATAATTCTGTTCAGTCATCCCTCTAAAACTAAACTAATCAAAATAATCAAATTCATAATGGAAACCTTGACACAAACAGACCACAAGAGTGATTTTTCTGTCACTAACTTCCTCGAGGGATGCCACCTGAAAGAATCTGGCTCTGTAAACCACAGTGCACCCTGGGAAATGGGGCCTAACATACTTATCTATCTGAGTACAACTCATTTTTCAACATGATATTAAAGCTTAAAATGTGCTCCACTAAAGGTCTAAAACCTTCTGCATGACACTGTTTGCATGTTATCACTCCATGCCCCCAGTTTAAGTGTTACTATTAATGTTTTATCCTCTCAAACAACCCCCATTTATTAGGAGTTGAATAAACAAGGCCCGACTGCTCTATGGACTGTACCAACAATTAATAATTGAAGCATAAAGTCCAAATCTCCTTTCTATGTTGGCCATCTATAAGAAGATATGAAATATGATACTCCCATTTCAGCAAATGGTAATTTGGTATTAGATCTCTGGAAAGACACAAGATAATGATGCGTTTCTGCAATTCCAGCGCAGTTGTGTATATGTGTGATTTTGTGCTGATACAGAATCTTAATTGGTTGATTAGGGAGGATTAAGGTCATTGATTGGATAGAGCTCAGGGCTCACCTGCTGTTCGCTGAATCTAATTGGTTGGCTAAATAACATTTCAATGAAAGGCTGGGAGCTGCAGCAGGCAAGAGTTCACACACTATCTCTCTCTCACACACACACGCACACACACACACACAAACACACATGCACACAGCCGAGAGGGAAGGATGAAGACAGATAAGAAGAGGAGCAGGGGATGAAGGATAGAGGAAGAAAGAGAGAGGGAGAGAAAATCATTTTACACCCGAGTGTCTCAACCTTTCTGCATGACAAAAATATGGTCTGTCAATCACAAAGCTGGGTGAAAAGGCGTGTGTGTGTGCATGTGCCTGCGTGAGTGTGTGTGTGTGTGTGTGTATCTGTGAGACAGACGGAGAAAGAAGCTCAGAGCTCACAAGGTGCAGGTGTTCAGAGTAGACTGCTAATAACCTGTGTCAGCACACACACGCACATGCGCACGCACTCACACACACACACACACACACACACACACACACACACACACACACACACACACACACACCAAACACACACCGTGTGAAGTGCTGTGCTGTGTGAAGTGGGACAGCTGCGGTGACAGTGACTGGCTGTGGAAGTAACTAATAATTGATTGACATTGGTGTCCTTGCAGCTGTATCTGTGTTTGTATATATGGATTTTGTGTGTGTGTGTACTTATCTATGTGTGTAATTTGAATGTTGAATTTGACACACTTAAAGGGAAAAAGAGTATAGATCCATGCAAAATGTGCTGTTCTGTGCAGCTGCATCTGCACCTGCAGGCTCTTTACGGCATACATGTTCAGTAGCTTGTTATCAACGTGTCTTCAGGGTGCATGGACTCATATAATTTCACGTGGTTCATGAAACCACACAGGTAATGCAGGCTGTTAGAGGATTACTGAGATGCCTGCTTGGCAGCTACTGCCTGTATCATTATTATGGGAGATCTTAATGACGGTGAATTATCATTACTGCAGAAAATGTTCCCCTGCACAGTAGGAAGGAGGGACATGAACAACATATTCACACACAGGAGGTTGTAAATCTCACTCTAGATATTTCTAACATGATGTGTAGTGAAGTACTGGAGTGAGGGGCAGTGCTCAAGTAAAGCTGACTACAGAAATGTTTCTGTATACCAGAAATATGGCAGTAACTTTGGTATTACAAAATCTAAAAATACGGTGAAAGTAATTATTGACCAATGACAACAGAGCTTTTACACACACAAGTAAATTAGCAACAGTTGAATGGTTTATAAGATGAGTAGGTGAAGAAATCATCCAATTTCTTACCTTTTCTGAAAAACTAAAGCAAATTTTATCCTTTGCTGCCCAAATATCAAGGACACAAAAATGTTGACAGTGACACACTGTCAGAAACATGAGTGCACTAATTCAGAGATGCAAACAAACACCTGCAACACAGATTCTCCAGCTCTACTGTCCGATCGTGAAAAATTTCCCTTTCCGGCCAATCAGAATCCAGAATTCTCCCTGATAACTAACACAAAAACACATTGGGCATAAGCTAACATAAGTAAATCTTATGTTTTGGAAGAACAGTTGTTTTATTTTTTTGAGATGTGACATGATATTGTTGTTATAGATTTTAGATCATGTCATCATCCTATTCTTAAAGGGGTAGTGCAGAAATTTAGCATTGCATTCCCATAAAGGTTGATGGACTTGTGGCTGAAAGATTAAGACAAGAATGGTCAAAATCTAAACAGAGAGGTTAAGATATTCTGACTTTTAGTTCTCAATATAAGTCTAACCAGAGACAGTTTACAGAGCCATTTCCTGTATCTTTGTCACATGTGTTTTGCCACTGCCGCGCCTCTTTAGTAGACTAGCCGCAGGTCCTGAGTGTATTGATACTAATGGGAGAATAGAACATGGAAATAGATTACCTATTATTTGGCCCAATAGTTACCTAAGTACATTTTGGAAACATTTTTCACAAGCAACACACTGTAACTCTCGAACAGAATTCTGACACCAATATGGCATTTTTTAGAGAGACATATTTTTTGAAACTTGTTTCTGTCTCAGGAACAAAATCTTGCACTGTCTAGTCACAGATAAGCTAATTTTACGCCCTGATTGTACACCGCAAATGCCCTAACAAAACCGTATATAATATGGCTTTTAGCTGTGTAAATGTCTAATGTTAGGAAAAGCTATGCAAACACAACTTTTCATTTATCCACACAGCATTAACCACACTTCCAAACCCATTTAGGAGAAAGGAAATGTGTACAGTTTCATACCATTACTAGTAATGCGCCATCTTTCGTTATAGAGAATCACTGGTCAACCTCAACGAAACCGGGTGTACACGTCCCACAATGCATGGGGGTATCATTGCATCTTTCCTACCTCGCTTGTACCACTCATATCTTTAAGACTTCACGTCCCCAATTTGTAATACAGATTTTCTGTTAAGTAGTCTCCAAACCAAAAAAGGGATGTCAGTGGGTTCCGCTTTATTAAGTATACTTTATTAAAATCTACATAGATTTCCAGACATTTGCAACATAGAATGATTTGCAGTTATTATTATTTTACATCAAAAACATTTGTGTTCTGGTCTTAATTAGACTCATTTAAAGTAAACAAATAAGGTGAGTACTGTCATTATTAATATCTTATTTGATGAGGGCCTCCCTCTCATGTACACACACACACACACACACACACACACACACACACACACACACACACACACACACCACACACACACACACACACACACACACAATATAATACAGATAGGCTTTGACCTTTTGGTCATACTAAGTAGGGTGAGAGCACAAACTTGACTCAGCTCTTTTACTCTTAAAAGTGTGTGTGTGTGTGTGTGTGTGTGTGTGTGTGTGTGTGTGTGTGTGTGTGAGAGGGGGAGCCACTAGAATAGCAGACTGTACTTCCTCATTTGCCATATTGTTCATAAGAAGGTACTTAAAACCAGATGGATCTCTTTCTCACACACACACACAGACACACACACACACACACACACACACACGCACTCACACAGATGCATTTATAAATTGAGTATGCATATTTATAAGATGAATCACTGAATTATTGAAAGGTTTGAAATGAAACCAATGAATGTGGAGCAGTATGTGTGTGTTTTGAAAAGAAAATGAGCCAAAAAATCATGAGCTCTGCATGTATTGATGGCTTGCCCAGGTACACACACACACACACACACACACACACACACACACACACACACACACACACCACACACACACACACACACACACACTCGCACACTAATCCTCAAACCAAGTCTTAACCTTGTGGGGTTCAGCATTTTGGCCCCACAAAGCTGTCGGGACCCCACAAGTGTAATGAACTCCTGTA
This sequence comes from Etheostoma spectabile, assembly GCF_008692095.1. Lineage (NCBI taxonomy): Eukaryota > Metazoa > Chordata > Actinopteri > Perciformes > Percidae > Etheostoma > Etheostoma spectabile. The sequence goes on along the minus strand of NC_045734.1, from coordinate 24,989,194 downwards.
TTTTGGACCCCACATATATACAAGAAAATAACAATATATAACAAGGAAATTTCCCCGCTGTGGGATGAATAAAGTATAATCTAATCTAATAGTTAAACAAGACCACATACAGGGTTCAGGGTTAGGGTTCATCCGTCAAGAGAACACCTCTCCAAAGTGCCAGACGCCATCAAATTTGCCTACTCAAGTCAGTTAAGAACAGTCAGGTAGAGAAAGAGAGAAAGAAAGAGACAGAGAGAGAGAGAGAGAGAAAGAGAAAGAGAAAAAGAGATAGAAGAACCCTAACTCCAACCATAACACCAGATACTGGGTATGGGTATGTGTGCTTGCATGCATGTGTGAGTGACTTATCAGACTTAAAATTGTTTAAGAGAACAAAGGGCTGCGTGCTGTAGGTACTGTTTTGACATGTTGCTTTAGGAAGCCATGAAAAGCTAAAATACAATCACAGAAACATGATGTTTTTAATGATACATTGATGTACAGTACAGAACTTGTCAGTGGTTGATTTGTGTCTTCACCTTAAAGAGAAAGAGGGAATGCTGAAGGCAAAAACACCATGCAATCTGTTCTCTTTTAATAAAATATAATGGTTAATAGGAGACTAGTTCAGAACATAAGTGCTGAGTTTTCAGTTTAGCCATTAGGAAGTATTGATGGTCACAGCAACTGACCAGCCATCCTATTCTTAGAATTTTAATGAATACAACCCAGTTTTACATCCTCACAAGATCATCCTGCACTCATTCTTTTTACTATTAACACTCTGTGGTAGTCACTCATTGTTAACTTTAGAGCAAAAAAAAATATTACTCATTTAAATGCTCATGACAACAAACAGACATCAATGCAATTTACATTTCAAGATGACAGACTTTTGCAAATTTCTGCCTCTGAAGAAAGAGCTGCACAGTCGTGTACACACACGAGACACCTCAGCTTGTACATTTTGATGAAAAATGAACTGAATTCAGAGTCATTAGTACAGTATGTGGGCTGCTTCAAAATCCACATACTGTATGATATTTTAGCCTGGGGCTTATATTAAAGCCCTCTTTACACTGGTAATCACACTTAAAAGGCCTGCACAGAACACAGACACTTTTCATCCTGATTTCCTCAGTCGTCTTCCGTCGTCTGGACAACATATCATCTCTCCTCTGACAGGGCCCAGTTCTTCCAAAACAAGAACATGTTTCAAGCGTACAATTTAAATGGAGCATTGATGCAGAACAATATGGGATATTGCGCTGTATTTAGTGGTTGGTGTGACATTTATGGTATTGGTAACACTTTATATTAAGCCTGTGTCCATGACACATTATAAACACAATTAAAATGCAATTTAATCTGCTTTTCATGATTAATGGTTAACACTTTACAATAATGGTACATTAATTAGCATTACTTAATGCATTAATATGCATCAATTAACTGTTAATATTTAACAGTTAAATAAGGTGTCTAATAAACCTTTTTTACCTCATGTTAACTAAGGTATTAATTGATGCATTATTTACCATTTGTTAATGCCTTAACTGTTAACTACAGGTAGGTAACTGTTAATTACAGTTACCTAAGGTGTCTATTTTAAAATTAGTTAATGCAGTAATAAGCCTTGACTGACTGTTAACAACAGTTAATTAAAGGTCCCATGGCATGCAAATTTCACTTTGTGAGGTTTTGTAACATTCACATGGTCCCCCAGTAGCTAGAAATGGTGACAGGTGCAAACCGAGCCCTGGGCATCCAGCTCCGCCTTTAAGCAAATGAAAGCTCAGATGGGCCGATCTGGATTCTTCCCTATATGTTGTCATGAAGGGAAAGGTTACCTCCCCTTTCTCTGATTTTCCCACCCAGAGAATTTGACCCGCCCATGAGAAAGAGAGAGACATCACATCAATTAATACCTTAGTTAACATGAAGATTGTTTATAAATGTTTATTAGACACCTTATTAAACTGTAATTAATGATTAATTAATGATTATTAATACATTAAGTGATGCTAATTAATGTACCCTAAATGTAAAGTGTCACCCAAAAATCACAACACATTTACCAACAGGGTCAAGTGTATTGATACTTTATAATTGCTAGCCAATCACTCAGCCCATGACTATAACGCACTATGAACATACTTAAAATGCACAATAATTTAGCATATTGCACTGGCTAGTTAGTTATAAGCATTCATAACTCTTCAATATGCTTAAAAACAGTATTTGTATAAAGCATTTTATGATGATTTATAAGGTCAAGTATCCTGATACTCCATAACAGCTGGTCATTACTGACATTAAATGAGCACTAAAGAAGTTCCTCTGTCATGTACTTTAACACACAACAAACCAGTTTCTCCTCTGACATCAGTTTTCAGAGATACAACTTTTTCAAAAGGCAGAGATCACTTGTTTTGAGCTAGAGGTAACAAAAATTAAAAAAAAAATAAAATAAAGAAATGGAAATGTAATTGTATTAGCTTTCTTTAATTGACTTTTGATGGTTTGTGAACTTAATTTGACCTTTTATTGTGTTTTACCCATTTACTCAATTGTAACTGGGTTTTTATCTTAACTTATTCCCATGCTCCAGGCTATTAACTACATTTACTCACTCATTAAAATGATTAAATATGGAATATAATACTGTAGTCAATAAAAAGGTCTATTTTCTGAGGATTCAAGGGCAGTCATTAAGCTATGTTGACTTGAGTGAAAAAGTGTTCCTGCACATAAATAATTACCAGTTAATTATTAACAGTTGCGTTAGCAGAGCTGACATTAAGCAACAGGATATGTGTGGGGTATGGACACTCTTGAAAGTAGATATTAAGCCGCTGGATGAATTACTTCAATTCAGCAGGCAATTTGATTAGAGTCTGAATCTTCATCCGTCTTTTTTTGTGCAAATTTTGCTGCTAATTTGCAGGCTGATTCTCTCTAGCAATGTGTGTACCAGTCATTATGTGTCTATGTGACAGCTCAGAATGATTTCAAAACTTAGTTAGGAACCCCGGCCCGTTCTCCTTTTTTCCTTTCTCTTCTTTTTCCTCTTTTTGTCTCTGTTTTCACTGATAGTTAACTCATACAACTTTTTTTATAATCACAAACAATGTTTTTAGCAAATCTTTCCAATGACTTGGATGAAATCCTGCCTTTGAATATGCTTTGTGTTGTTTAATTTTAAACTTAAAAGACCCAATAATTAGCATTTTGTAATTTTGATTTTATAGTACTGTACCAAACATGATTGCATTATTACTACCCCAATCATCACCTCTATTTTAAGGATATACAGTACAATTTCAGAATGTATACTTGTGTGGAAGGTGACACTGATTAACAAGCTTTATTGCATAAGACGACATTATGGCAGTTATTAAGCTAAACATGTTTTACTAACATGCAGTGAGATGTGACTGACAGGCTGATGGAAGAGTTGAAGGTTGCACCTTGAACCTTAAAGCTGAAACCTTTTCACAGGAAGACATTTCATGGCAGAAATTGCACAAGTTTTACAAATACATTAACATCAACAATGACTCTGCTTTAATCAAGTGTCCCAATAAACCATGACACCCCGTTTCCATGACCCTGAAACGGGGTGGCAGTAGCTCAGTCCGTAGGGAGTTGGGCTGGGATCCGGAGGGTGGCTGCTTCAAGTCCACATACGGACCAAAGTATGGTGGTGGACTGGTAGTTGGAAAGGTGCCAGTACACTTCCTGGCCACTGCCAAGGTGCTATTGAGCAAGGCACCAAACCCCTAACGGCTTGGGGCGCCTTATCGTGGGCAGCCCCCTCACTCTGACATCTCTCCATTTAGTGCATGTGTGTGTAATTCAGGCCTGTGTGTACATTGTAATTTCCCGTTGTGGGACTAATAAAGGATACATTATTATTAAATTGAAGTAGCTAAGTTTGTATTTCCAATACTGTGACAAGTCAAAAATACCCTCTAAGATGTTTCAGACTGTGTGACAATGTTTCAGACAGTGAAGTGTAACACTGTTGAGCTTTAGCTTGATTTAAAAATACAAACATGGTGTAAAATTGTTACTTCCATGCAGTTTCCTGGTTTGAATAGACTTTATTAGCACTGTCAACCAGAACAGGTGGCTGTTTTATGTGTTTTCTGATAGAAGCTCATTCACAAATGTTTCCAGCTGAGTTATATTAGTTATGTAGTCTATCACTTCTGCTCAGATGCCTTGTTCGCCTCCTACTTTTAAAAGATCAGGATGTAATTTATGGCCGTTATCAACAATGACCAGCCGCTTGCCAAGTACAGCAGCATCCACAGGTCTTTGTGTAATAAAATATGTTGCTTGATTTTCACGGCTAAAGAATTAAATGTGATGTAACACATGTGACTCACATTTTACACCCACTATTCTCCATCTTTTAAAAAGTTTTCTGAGGATGTGTGTGTGTTTGTGTATCTGAAACTTTGAGAAGTGTGTTTTAGAAGCCAGAAATCTCATCTCAGCATGCATAGTAATCGTTAAGTCGTTGTTATTGAAAGCCTTGCAGATGTATTAGGGTGATTTTATGCGACAGTAAAATCTTGCTCAGTGCTCTTTAACAACTACATACATTATAGAATCATTTTGCAGAAGACAGAAATGAAAATCCATGGCACTAATGCCAGAGATCACATATTGATTGTTATTGTTTTTCCCTTTCTTAGCTTCTTGTACTTTCAGAGTAGTGCCTACTAAATTAATCCCTGCTGTTTTTATTTGAGGAAAAAACTAGATATATTAGACAGATAATTCGAGTCAACAGATCCGGGAGAGACGTGAGCAGAGATCAGCATGAGGAACCAAGAACAAGTCTATAAACACTTTGGGGAATGAAGCCTTGGCTGTCTGTTTTGGAAAATTGAGAGCCTTGTTCCATATTTATAAGATCAGAATAAAGTGATCAAAGAGTAACAGGTGGAGTCTTAAATTAAAATGTGCCTCTTTGTAAGCAACTGAATAACAACAAGTAGCAGACAGCATATCTTGCATGCCTCCCAGCTGGAAAGACTTAATCATTTGACTCTTGGTTAGTGTTGTGTCTAACGTGTTCAGAATAGTGTTCATGGAAGTATAAAAGAAGGGGATGTTGCCACCGTGACGTCACCCATTTGTTGGCGGACTACGGTTTTGCAGCCATGAGATTGGCATTATGGCTGTTGCCATCTTGGTTTTATGGAGCCAGAAGTGACCATATTTGAACAAGAGGATGGATTTGGGCAGGAACAAAGATTGGACCTGACTGAGAACACCACCGTGGCAGCGACTTGTCATTCACAAGCTAGCCCCACCCAAAAGCTGCTTAAATGTACATATGACTCAAAATGGGACCATCCTTTACAAAATGAATATCATGCTGTATTGAAGAAGAACTGGAAACTAGTGATTGACACCACAAACTCAATAGGAAAATATTTTCTGAGCTAACACATTTTCTCATAAACTTCTGTACAATCAAGACTTCCTTCCTAAATTGTCTCAAATAGGAGGACTAAGATATACTGTACATTTAGGATGAGTACAAATTAAAAGAACCTTTCGTGCTTTCCCTCAAAAAGGTCAGACTACAAAATGCAAAAAAATTAAAATACATTACTCTTCCTCTTTTCTGACCTCTCTTCCACCCTTAATAATGTTTGTACAGTCCCCATAGGAAAGTTTCTCTTTGAGAACAAAAAGCAATGTGAGACTAAGAAACTGGAACATTGAATACACTTATTGGAGATCATTTTTTCAGGTTTACTTTTTTTCTTTTGTTGCCTTTGAGCTGGATTTTAACCATGTACTGAAAAAACAAGGCAATTTGTTACCCCACTCCTATCAAAATGGGATCGTACCCCATGAATCATCTACTACATGAACATAACTTACAGACCCAACAGCTGGTCAGTAAAATATCCCACAGAGGCACCCAAGACATGTTCAAGGACATCTGTAATATGAAAAGTTTTCTGAGATGTTTCTGCAAACTGAGATGGAGGAAAAATTCTCCAAGTATACCTTTTTGCCTTACCCATCCTCTCCTCTCTCTGTCATATTTCTACTGTGTCTGCCTTTTTGTTTCTTTCACATCTAATCTTACACCGGCCTACTTCTCCATTAGAGGTATAGTATGTCAAAGGAAACCTTGTGTGTGCTGTCCAGAGTTTAGCCATAGGTCCTGTCAAATCCTTAAGTTAACACACACAGAAGCTCATTTGCAGAAGATGCTTGACAACGAAAAGACAAGGCAAACAATGCATGGAACAGAGAAAGATGTTATACAGCACAACTGTGTGTGTGTATTTGTGTGTGTGGATGTGTGTGAGTGAATCCTCTGTGTTCTGGCCTTATTTAGGCTCATTTACAGTAAACAGATGAGTTAGAAATTCTGTTTATCTGGTGTCAGGGGGGGTGGAGGGGGTAGTTGGAGATGTGGGAAAGACGGAGAAAAGAGGCAGAGCATCTCCTTGCAAACAATGATCTATTTATCAATTCCCCATCCTGTTTCTCCCCTCTCCAACCATTCTCTCTCTCCTCCTCCTACATTATTTCTCCTCCTCTCTTGACTGGCCTACTTGCTTATCCTCTTCAGAGCACTTAAAATTCAACTTAACAACACTTTTTTTGGGGGCTGTTGCATCGTTCCTTTCTTCTATTCCCTTCATTTAATTTCGGTTTGATTGCTCATCTTCCCTGGTACAAATAAAATACAGCAGAGACAATTGGCGGCCTATATCTCATCCCCGTTATTACGCCCTGTTTGTATGTGTGCCGTTTGTTTTAGAAAGAGAGAAAGAAAGAAGCAATGAGAACAATACAGAGGGCCGTAATAACTGTAGAGTTGTTGTTCTGAACAGTACACTGCTGCAATGCTTTAATTAACGGCTAAATATAGAGTCTTAAATAAATGCTTAGAGGCTGATTTGAAGAAATACATGCCAATTTCCTGTAGGCATATTGCTTAATTAAAAATGTTATTTTCTGAATTTCAAATGATGTCAGTCTGTAAAATGGAACCAGAGAGAGAGAGTGAAAGAGAGAGAGAGAGAGAGAGAGAGAGAGAGAGAGAATACAAGAATGATGTCTCATCCAAAGTTTGAACTTTTGGAAATTTGTTTAAACAAGACTAAAGACATTTTCTCATAAGAACTTTGGACAATGTCGACCGGTCCGAACCTAGTCTGAAATTGCCCTTTATCACATGTGGCACACAACAGAAGATTGTCCACGTCAGACGCGCTCTCCCTTACTGCACATCCTCCCGTTTGGTTTGGGCGAGGGGTGCGCTGGGTAGAGAGTGCAGCAGAAAGGACACCGCGGTCACGTAGCTGGTTTGTAATTGGGTCTTAGTCAACCGAGGCTCTTGCCGTTCCTTAAATTTGTCTGATGATTTCGGCATTGGTCATTATCGACAGAAGTTCCTGAATCTCGTCGTCTCTCCAGTTAGACAATTTCATTGTCCATCTCACACACTCTTGTTGGGATTTTTGCGTCCATTTCTCTGTCATCATTTTTTGCGGGAATTAGCTACCATCTATGTAGGACGGTGCCATTGACGTTCTAAATGCTGTCTACAGAGCTCTGATGTGGTTGCCTTTTTTAAAAACTGGATTGAAAAACAGTCAATGGGCACAACACCAGACATGCAGTGTATGAATCGCTGAGATGTGGGCACGCATTCAGAGGTCTGGAATCAGGCAAGGTGTGTGTTGCAACAACACTCATTGATGTCTTTTTAATAGTTTTGGGGAAAGAATGGAGCTCTATGGCGCAGGGTAATAATATATGTATTAGGCTTTGGCTACACACACAATACTTACAATACAGACAATACTTGTTTGTGGTAACAAGTAATTATTGATTTTGGTCTTTTTATGGGATTTATTGACGATAAAGAAATATGGAATATCAGTGGATGTATCCTTTTAATGAGTGAGAGAATAAGGAACAGTGGTAGTGTTGTGTCTGTCTGGTATGATGATTCTAAGAGTTGTTCTGATCCACATTTGATCCCTGTGTGTGTGTGTGTGTGAGAGATGACAAATCTATGTCTCCTCATTTTCTGCCAGAATTGTACATACTGCCCACAGTGGGTTTTGTTTTTGTATGAACAAACCGTAATCAGAGCAAGAAAACCCAGTAGGGGGCAGTTAGTGAGAGAGAGTGGGTGGAATCATTACTGTGTGTTCTGCTGTATGTGTTTTTCAGAGAGAGGGAGAGGGAGAGGGAGAGGGGAGATTACACTGAAGGGATAACTCAAAGCTGATTGAAGGCTGTGGCTGGGCCGGAGCATGTGACTGGCTCATGCTGATATTATGGTGTCATCAAGATCATAGCTTGTTTCTCTCACCCTCAGCAAAGCTGCTAAAACACATGTGTTCAAGTGTATATTTAGCAACGCTGCACTGCTGCCCGCAGCCCGCGTTAGCAACAAAAGGTCAAAGTTCTCCATGATACAGAACAGAAATGGTGGATTTAGGCACTTAAAGTCATTTGTAGAATCCTTGATCAAAAAAAAAAAAAAGGAGGACGTTGTATCTCCACTTCCTCCCACTTTACAAACGTGAAGCCAAAATATCTCGGCTACGGATGCAGCCATATGGTGGAGACGTGGTGTTGATTTCTCACCCATACACGTGTCTGACCAATCACAAGTCAATCACAGCGGTCAATTATGACATTTCACCCTGTTTTTATAGCATCAAATGACTAATAACAACCAAACTTGTCAGAAAAATTAAGATGACAAAACTTATTTGACATGTGTTTTCATTTTTTTAGTTTGGCTAATGTCCTATCCATTAACATGGAGAGGGTGGTATTTTAAACCGGTATTTAGGTGGTATTTTAGATATGGAAGCCAGACACCAAGGGGCGATTGAGATGTTTTGGCTTCACTTATACACTCTATGCATCAACCCATGGTATAAACACAGTCTGTCATATAGCTGCCCGACAAGTTGAAAGGTCCTAGTAATTAAACCCTATGTCTTACTGCTACAGTATCTCAAACAAACCTCTCAAAAGGCTCCAACCTCCTACTTGGCAAAGGTAGAACACGACAAGCCAACACAGCAGCGTTGCTTCCTCTGACTTGGGATGTGACGTGTTTGTTTGCCAGTTCTGCCTACCTTGAGATCCAATTGCAATGCAGGCAGACTAGAGAAAAGGAGAAGGCTACCGAGTTTAAACGTATAGGCATATCAGACATGTATGTTATTATTTAGATTGAGCTAGAGTTCACATGTTTAACCAAGTACACTGTACAACAGGGGTGGGAATCACCAGAAGCCTCACATTACGATACAATCACAATACTTCAAATGGACATACAGTACATCTGTTTTATTTAAAATGCATTTCTCTGTTGTTCATCTCACTTTAATTGTATTGCTGCAAAATGGGACTGTCAAGCAGACAAACTGACAAACATATTTATTGATACAGTATTGCCACAGACAATATTGCGGATTTCGCTCACTAGTACTGGCGACTTACAGCTGCTGTCAGTAAGGTGCACATACCGAATACCACTGTGTGTAGCCTAAAGGTACAGTCTCTCCAGCACCAGTCTGTGAAAATAAGCTCTTCAATTCAATGCGACTGAAGCCTACGGTAGATGAATACACGATTTCCTGTCTTGTGCAATTTCCCAGCAGACTGACAGGTTCACCTTTGTTCAACCCCTCAGATTAGCAAGGACAGCCAATACAAACACCAATGCACTGTGTTTGGAATTGTAAAAACAAACTGCAACAATGTTCTGAAGCACTATGCACAGTTTGGGATTGTTCTACTTAATATATATTGATTATCAAATCAACTTTATTGACATCACATCCATTTCTGGGACAGAAGGCTAATGTAAGCCTTGATGCAGTAACAAAAAAAGAGTCAAAGTTGTCGGGCCACAGAAAATGTATTCTAAATAAGCCACTTGGATTTAGTGAAGTTTTCATTTAAGTTAAGTTGGAGATATAGGGATAGACTTAGATTTTGCCTGTTAAACCTCCTTTAAATGCATGTAGAATTGGCAAATATATTTTTGAATATTATGCTCTGTTCATCTGTGTAAACAGTTTTAATCTGAGAGTATGGTTAAGTATCAAACATCTATACGTGTACTACAGTAACACATTTAGTTTGAATAGTATAAAAAGTATTAGAAGGTGGCATCAAATGAACTGTTTTAACTTATTCAGTTAAATCAAAATGTATCTTTTTTATAAACTGGGTAAACCCAGCCCAATCTGCCCGGCGATTTGGTTTCGCCCTGCAGTTCAGGCTGCAAACCTGTCCAGTTTTCTATCCGGCTTCCATTACAAATTTGCCGGGACCTATCGCAAATATGCTTTTCCATCCGTCGCGCTATTGGCGAGTTTAACACAATGACCATAGAGAAGTGACGGCAAGCAGGTTTTTGTTTACATTCAACATACTTCTGACCAAATACCTCGATATCGATACCGCTAAGACATTTCAGTTTAATTTATTTATTTATGGTATCAAATCATAACATAATAATATTGTAGTGTTGACTAATGGTGCTTTAAAAAAATATTGACGTTGAGATTTTTTGACAATCCTCAGTAATGTAGATATAATGACTAAGTGGGTAAAGGCAAATAACAGTTACAAGAGTTACAAGAGTGTGGTAAGTTCAGAAAATAACATCACTTTACTGAAATGCAGCCTTTAAAACCAGGAAAAGACACCACTTATGCCATATTACCGGTGTGTGTGTGTGTGTGTGTGTGTGTTTGTGGGGGGGGAGTTGAGACTAATGTTCTCTCAAAACAGGACGCCCGTGATGAAATAACCTGGGAAAAGGGTAAACATGACACACCGAAACACCATTTATTTATGGTGCTGTGTGTGTGAGTGTGTGTGTGTGTGTGTACGTGCGCGTGTGTGTGTGTTGTTGGTCCCAGCAATATGATGTACTGCAGCTATATGGTTCTTTCTCTTTTGAGAAAGCAGGGGTTGTGATAGGGAGAAAAATGGAGAAAGCGGAGTGGGGTGACAGAGGGATAGGTTGGTGTGTTTTCAGCTGATCCACTTCCTCCTCAATGTTGGCTCTCATTTGTCTTGGCTGGAAACTAAGTACAAGGCTGGAATACTGATGACTGTTACTCCGCTCCACCCCTCCTTCATCCCCTTCTCTCTTTCTACCTCTCTCTCATCTTTACCCCCTCCATTTATCCTCTCTACACATACTCTACATTCTGTCTGCTCAACTGATTTCCTGCCTCCTGTCTCTCTTCCCACTTTTTACCCTCCTCATCTCAGCTATCTCTCCATGCAGCTGCACTTCGCCGACCCAAATTTCCCTTCCACCCCTCCTCTCCTTCTATCCATCTCTCCATCTGACCTCGCTCTACCTCTCCCGCTGCTCAGTCTATCACTTACCGGCTACATTATCCAGCTCTATTCCTCCTCCCTCTTGCCTTTTTCCGGCCTGCGTTTCTACCAATTCCTCCTCTCATCTCGCCTTCAGCATCCCCCTGCATCTTGCTTGTCTCTTTTGCTTTGGCTTTCTGCTTCCTCTCATTTAGCGTCAGGCCCCTGTTCTCCTTGTTCGGTCTGCCTGCTGTCACCTTTCTGTTACTCTTTTTTTCTCTTTGTCTCTTTCTGGCTTGTGTGAATTAGTTCCTGGTCTATGTGGGTCACGGAGGTGATGAGACGTGAAATCAGAGGTGTGTATATGTGTGTGTTTCTGTGACAGATAGCAAGGAAGAGTGGCTGAGGGAAACACAAAGAGAGAAACAGAGAGAGAAACAAAAGAAGACTCTGTATAGGTGACGTCCAGCCTGGTCCTTGAAAAATGTAGTGAAATGTATACAATGTCTTTAAATGCAAACATGCTCTGCGGATAAAGTGTACACCCATTCTTCTACACCTTTACCTGTAGTGTGGTACTGAACAACTAGGACAGTCTCGACAGAAAGTGTGGATAGCAGGGCTTGGTAAATCTTCCTTGAATCAAATGCCCTTGTCTTGTTAGCTGTGTAATACCAATCGTCTTAACTTAGGTGCAAGTAGCAAATCATTTATAGTAAGAACTGTTCTCCAGAAGAAACACAAATATGCACAGTGCACAGTATGTAAAAAGAATCTTTCTGCAAAGTAGAGCTGTTCCTCTCCAGCATTACTGTGAGGTTTATTCAGAGTTGAAAAGGATGTGAAGTGCATGGTGCACATATTGGAATTTCTTAACATCTGTCTCTGTGGCCGTTTCATATTGAGGACAATGGGAAGTGAAATGCATTTCATCCTCAATGTCACCTGAATTGCCTCCTTTTCAAAGTCTGTGCTCCCTTGGTGACCAGGTTTTTTTGGATGACGCTCCTCTTGCTCTCTCACCGCTCAATAAAAAACGACATGATTTATGAAATATGTCATGAGAGTTAGCACAAAGGTACAGAGGAGCCGAGCATCTTGCCACACACTGACTGACTTCAATTTATCACTTGATGACTAGGGAACTGTGGTATTGGACCCTAAAAGTATCTTGGTTTGTTTGTTTTCCTTCATTTGAGCTTTTGTGGCGCAAACCGATTGGTTGATTGATTCTTTCACGGACTGACTGATGGACTGAGTATCTCTTGGTTGCCAGCTTCTCCTTTTAAAACTCTCCACCAGCAGGCTGTTTGTGGAAAGCAAACTCAACAAAACAAAGCAAAGTTTGCTCTCAACATGACATAAACTATCTGAGGGGAGCTTTTCGCTTTACCCAAGATGATCTGTTGTTGTTCTGATGAGGTTTTTCACAAAGCAGATTTTCTTCCCTTCTCATTTCTCTGCACCAGTGCGAGGCAAAGAGCAGCCATAAGGTTGTCTCTCTCAGAGTTCTCTCTGAATTTAATGAGCATCTGCAGCAGCGCAGTCAATGGTTAGCTGATGAGCAAGAACTCGTTTGTTTTGATCATATGCTATCTGGAGGACTTCAAAGTTGGAAGTTTCGATAGATTTTCCGTGGAATGGATTGGCAGGAGATCTCCACAGCAAAGTTGAAGAAGAACATGTCCTGAGTTGTCAAATCAGAGTCATAGTCACAGAAAGTATGACCCTAATTTCGCATGAATGAAGTAAAGGAGAATGAGGAGCTCAAGAAGTCTAATAGGTCATGTCAAACTTTGGACGTTGACTAATAGAAGTCTGATAAAACGATTGTTGCTGGGAATTAAACTTTCCTTTTAAGCGTAGTGAGCAGTTGGAGGTTCTGCTGCTGGTTGCATAGTAAAAATCTTTTTATTTTGTAAGATCTACAATAAGAAACGTTCGGCAGCATCCAAGCTGAATGAAGAAACAGCTTGACTGATGGTCTAATGCTGTTTCGTAAAAGCTAGAACAGAAAAGTAGATGGCAGGAAAATAAATGTAAATCCACTTGTTGTATCATAGCTGTGTTACATTAATTGGCTAAAAGCAAAACAAAGTCAGCTAACTTCACACCCAGAATCCCCACAAACAAACATAGAATTGATTAACCAAACCATGTTGCTGCTTTTGACTCTCCCCGTTCAACATTATTTATCTCTGTGAGTTTCCGTTCGACTAAGCTCCTTTCAAAATAAGGTACATCTGCGTTTAAAGTGGATAACAAAATAAAATCCATAGAACAAAAAATACTTAAGAACACAAAACATTTAGGGTAGGTAATACCAGTGTTATGGTTGTTTTGATTATTTTCCTTATTTCCAATATCACAAATTTTACAATCGTTGTACTACATCAGTTTTCTTTACATCACTACATCAGTTTTCTTTGCAATTTACTGACATTTATAGATTCAAACAACGCTCAAAACAGCACAAAGTTACATCTGAAAAGCTCAACACTGTTTAAATTAAGACGTAATATTCAGCATTATGTTTTGTTTTTTTAGTTCCGCAAAGAGAAAAAGGCATAGTTTGCGTAAAAAAGGCACAGTGTGCGTATGTTGTTTTGGGTGAACTATGCCTTTACCTAATAATGTTGGCCTGTACATAATGTTGCTACAGAGCCTTGTATCTTTATAAATAGCAGTCCTCTTTAGTGTCATCTACATCTAATTGTCCATTCCCTTTGAGATCTGTGACTCCTTTTTTCCCTCCATCCCTCTCACACACACACACACATACACACACACGCACACACACGCGCGCGCGCACACACACACACACACACACACACACACGCGCGCACGCGCGCGCGCACACACGCACACACACACACACGTCCCTCTTCCTGGACTACCATCTTTGTAATTCAGATTATTTTAATACATATTTCATCCTTTGCTGTTTTATTCCAACTTGATCTATTATTCACAGCCTACTTTAAAAATGCAACAGTGCGAAGGTCACTGATCCATGCTTGGTCCTTATTGCTCATGCAAGATACCATGTATGCACACACACACACACACACACACACACACACACACACCACACACACACACACACACACCACGCACACACACACACACACACACTTAATACAATTATGCATACGTAATGGGACTAAGGTTATTCATCTGCATGACGAGCAAAAGGCAAAGAGAAAGAAAGAAACAAATAGAGAGGGAGAGAGATTATTACCAAAAAACCCATCTATAGCTGGAAAATTTTATTAAATTTAGCCCTTAACAGACAATGCCAAGGCGCAGATTACCTTGGCACCATAGGCCAATAACATGGTCCCTGAGACTGGTAGACAAAGACAAACCTGGCAATCTACAAAAATCAGACAGTTCCATCAGAGTCAGGTCTTCTAGAAAAAGAGCTCTATTTTTGGTTTCACTACAGAGTGTACAAAGACATAGGAAGCTCTTTACCAAAATAAAAGTAAATTACCAAGAATTTGACACACTCCCAGAACAAAATTCAGTATTTACTTCTTTGGGAACAATATGTCAAAATATGTCTGAGAATGGCAAAAATAAAACCAGTAGAACAACACATGAAACTGTAATGCCCTTTCTTTTATGGTCCTCATTTATTATTTTTTTATACTTTTGTTTGAAATTGTTGTTGTTCCATCCTCCCTTATAGTATTCTGTCTAGCAGAGGCGTTGTGATCATCTCAAAAAATTGGGGCTTAGCCCAGGCCAGAAAAGTGTCTGGGGAGGAAAAAATTGGATTTCTGGTAGTAAAATGCATTCATCTGGTGCAAAACAATAGCTATAATACATGTGTCAGTCCTCAAAAAGCCTGCTTATTAGATGCAGACCGTTTGGTGTGTGTGTTGATTTTGTATTATTGAATTATATTAAATATTAGAGGCTATTTGGAATTTCTAAATCCTTAAAAGTCATCACCAATAATGATAATTACAAATTCCTCATATTTTAACAACTTATGATCCCAATACACTGTATTGTTCTATTTGTAAAGTTTGTATTGTATTTTTATAGTGCTTTCATTTTGTTGTTTCCTGTTCTACTGGAAGTTAGCAACTCGAGCAAAGATGCTGAGACCATCATGTACAGTAAATTGACCGTGAAAAGGAAGCTACGAAGACATACCAGGAAAGTAAGGCCATTAGTCCTGGCTTTTCTTTTCGACTGGAATACTACAACTTACCTGTGGTTGATGGCATCAATGTATCAATTCAATTCAATTCAATTTTATTTATAGTATCAATTCATAACAAGAGTTATCTCAAGACACTTTACAGATAGAGTAGGTCTAGACCACACTCCAGAATTTACAAGGACCCAACAGTTCTAGTAGTTTCCTCCAGAGCAAGCAACAGTGCGACAGTGGCAAGGAAAAACTTCAGACACTTCAAAAATCAGACTGATTTGACTTTGATTTCTCTGAAAAGTACACCCTTAACAGCTATCTTAGAGACGGTTGCTACGTGATAGCAACAAATACAACACACTGGTCAGACCCTGCACATAGTTGCCCGTTCTATTTGCCGGGAAAAAAAAAACGGACAAGGTTGCACCTTGAGTTCTACAAAAATAATGAAAGAACGGCGAGTGCCTTGGAAAAAACCTGTTTTCATAATTGGCATGTGCCATTTCATGGCTTTATTACTCTGTTATTCTTATTTTTGTACTAAAAAAATGCCTAATGAGTCCAAAGCTGTATATAGTTAAAGTTGTGGACAATTCTTTAATCCAATCTTTAAACTTTACTTTCACTGGTATTTAAAAAAAAAAATGAAATCATTTTGTTGCAAGCATTAAACAAAGATGTAAGTGAGCGATATCTGTCCTGCATACATGTCTGTTGTTTGGTTTGGAACCTCTTGCCACAAAAGCTTGATTGGGAACAGTCAGATGGCTGAGAGGAGTACTCAATGTCTGAGCCCTCTTAACAAACAGATGGTATTTTGTATGAAGGGTTGAAGTAACGTTTTGGACGTTGACATCAAAATGCGGTACAATGGTTCAACTGACAATACAAAGGCAGAAAGAGACAAGGACACGTCTGAGCAATAAGAATAGAATAAATCATTGCTCAGAGAAATTAGACACTTGAGACATATGTGCAGATTTATCATTTTACCTTTGGCGTCTGATACTGTTTGTACATGTTATCTATGTTAAAAAAGCATTATTGAAAAAAAGAAAAAAACAACACTTTAACAGGTGACTCCAAACTTTTGAACAGCAGTGTTACTAGTGTTTATCAGAGTGTTGCCCTGACTTACCACTGTGCACTCTGTAAACCTTGTTTAACCTGCTTTAGTAATGCTGTAACTATGATTGAGAGAAAACAGGAAGAGAGAGAGGAAATGGTCCAATGAAAGACAGGGTTAGTAAGAATAAGAAAGAAGGAAAGCTGGAGAAATGGTTATTGCGACATACTGAGCCAGCAGATGGTGGAGTTGGAAGGAAAGAAGTAAACGGGAAGATAAAGGAACAGAGAAAGAGACAGAAAGAGAGAGTCATCGACATACAGTGAAAGATGAGGATGTGTAAAAGTTGTTTAAAAGAGGAGAAAGGAAGATAGGTACCGGAGAAACAAACAAACTCACCCTTTAACACGCTTACTCATTTCCTGAGTAGCAGATCATCGAGCAGTTAAACAGGATCACCAGAATTAATTATTCAAAGCACCGAGTGACATGGTTATGGTCTCCCGATGTGCATTTCACTTTGAAGCGCACACTCTCACACATTATGTGCGGAAAGCCTTACTGTAACATCTCTGATGTGCATCTATGCACTGAATTCTAATTGCCTTCTTTACCAGCCAATTAAATGGCAGTATCTGTCACCATGACAGCTCATTAGTAAATCAGCATTCAGCTTTCAGGCAGTGTGTTTCTGGGCATGTGCATGTGTGTGTGTGTGTTTGTGTGTGTGTGTTATTTTGAAGTCATGCAGTAATGCCTCATAACTTTGCCCAGTATGCAACAGCCGATCGTTGACCCTACCGCGTGTGTGTGTGTGTCTGGGAGTGTTGCTGTTAGCAGGAAATGGAAAACATTTTTTCCCCCCGTGACTGTGCATGCAGATAGACGAGAGAAATGTGAGCTGTGATTCATGGCATTTTGTATCTGCAGATGCTTTATCCATTTTCATTTGTTTGGAGGAGAGATTAGCTCCACGCCTGGCAAAACATCGTCAGGCAACTCAGAGATGTGGGTTTGACACCCTGCCAGACAGAGAAAGTCCCAGCAGAGCATTCTGGGAGTAACGACTAAGAACAATGGCGCTTTTACTCAGAACCGAGGGAGTTCAATTATGATCTCTATGGCTGCAATTCTGACTGTACTTTATATTAAAGTCCAACGGAAATTAAATTGCGTTTTTAGAGATCTCCTTTACCTTGCAAATAAATCCATACTCAAATGAAAGAAAGTAATATTTTCTGCCCCTCCTGTCTGTAAAAACTTTACAAGCTAGCTGTTTCCCCTGTAGCAGTCCACTTGTTCCTCTCTTGGTTTGGCGTGGCTGCCAGCTAGATTCTTCTGATCACACTCAATGCCTCCTTCAAATTGTTTTTGCTGCAGATTGTTCTCTGTCTTCTCTTGGTAGGTGTTCTTCCCATCCTCCAGTGCCCACTTTAGCTCACTCTAGACAGACTTAACGTCCTCCCTGTCGCAAAGCCCTGAGAGCTCTCTTCTTTCTATTTAGAGGGGATTTGACAGCTTATGTCATCCATAGTTTGTCCTTTGAAAAACAGTGGGTTTTTGCTTTTATTCTTAAGTGTCCACACAGACACTAAACTAATCCGTAATGCCGTGGGAGAGTACTTTGATGTCCCACAGAGCAGGCTCGAGTCTGCGCATTCATTAACAGTCTATTGGACATCGCACACTCCTGAGACCAAACACTCACAGTCCTGACAGCAACGGGTCTCTGCTCGACAGCGAAGAAGGATCGAGTCATGGTCTGATTTGTCGTTGGAAGGGAAGGTAATGGAGCTGCACAAGTAGATTTAAGTTCTGCTTTTGCATGTGCATGTATTAGATCAAGTGCCCTGGTTGACAGCTGATCAAGTGAAGAAGAAGCCATTTGGGGGCAGTTAAACAAGCTGTAAACACAACATGTGATCGTCTTATGAAGTTGTTAAGGTGAACTATTTAGAAAACAGTGTTTTTTACACATTACACAGTGACACTGAGAAACACCAGCATTTATTTAGAGTCATGATTCTGACTACATGTCCAAGACCAATATTTCCTCTGACCAATATTTCCTAGCTCTGGTTTGGTCTTCCCTAACTGCTGATGAAAATATGACTCTTCAGCTGCTAAGTGCTGCACTGTGTTTACCAGCTAATCCCTAATTGTGTCTGCTTGCTATTTGGAGCTGGGCAGATAGTTTACTGAAGTAATGTCATTGATTGATAATATATGGGGAAAAAATGAAAGGCAGCTGTAAAAACTGAATAAAATGGACACTTGAATGTCCTGGAAAGCTGCATTTCTAAAGTCACCACATCCTAGGCATGGACATAAAATTCCACCAAAGACATCAAAAATGTTTGTCTCTTCTATGAAACTTTACCCTTTACTGATATTCCAATGGTTTATATTTTGTAACAGGTGCTACTACACCTGACTGATGCCAGTTTGGTCAGCGTGGACATAATTATCACTTCACATGAATTCGGCACATCTTCTGCTTGTACTGATGTTGATCAACAAAATACCACCTACAAACAGCATCTTGAACATCACAGATAATAAATTTCATTTGGCTTGTCTTGGCGGAATCTAAATGGAAAAGTAATTTTGTATCTCTGCCAGCTTTTAAAACCTGTGAAAATAAAGAAATGGAAGTTTACTACAATATCACCACCACCTTTTTTTCTAAAAACTAACTGAGGGTCAATGTCAGGGCTGTAGTACTCAAGTCCAGACTTAAGCCACTTTTCTGTTGTCCCGGACTTGTTAGTATCTGGACTCGGATATTGGACTTGCCAAATACTCTAGTTGGCCTCAACTGAGTCCAGCACTAAATGCTAGTTACGTCCTCCTTAAGAACAAAACCATTGATGAAGCAAGCTCATTCAGAAAACGGGTATTGGTTTAATTTAAAATCCATCTAGAACAGGCATTGAGATTGGTCACCTGGTATACGCTTGGCTTTATAATATACCTCAATCATCAGGTATTAATCAGTTTCATTTTGGCCACAGACACAATGTCAGTGAGCACTTTGTACTATGAATTCTTCGGGACAAGTCATAAGTTCAAGAACGGGAACATTTCCATTGCATATTTTAAGTAAATAATATGGCCTAATTTGATCCTATAGTGTGTTACTCTGCACTTGCTTTTTGAATATTACAAACAATAAAGAAAAATTGTCATCTTAAAATAGATTTCATACATTACAACAAAGCCAAGGACTTTCCCTTAATGTGAAGTTGTAGCTCTTGTTAAAAAGAGGAAAACGTGTGGAGGGCACAGTGTGGGCATTACTAATGCCAAAAAGCATGTGACATCATGTTGCAGATGGAGTTAATGCCACAGCCACAGAGGTCGGACCGTGCCCCGAATTAAAAAGAAATGGTCCGATATTAAAGGTGCTCTAAGCGATGTTGGGTGACGTTACTTCTTGTGGACGCTGGACCCTGGGCTGTCAACAAAGACCATGTTTTTAACAGTGTGTTCTGGGGACAGGCAGCTCGCGGATAGTGACGAGATGTTTGCTGTATGTGACAACATGTGTTGTGGCCTAAAACACGCGTGATATTGCTTGGAGCACCTTTAAAGTTGATGTATGACATGGTTTCTCCGAGTGTTTCTCTTTTTGCTGTTGGTTTCCATTTGCCACATCTTCCAACATTGCAAAACCAGCCATTGTGCATCATTACGCATGGCCTGTCTTTTTATACCCATCAATTTGTTTGTATCTAAAAAGCTATGTAGGTGGGAATTTATATAATTGTAAATTATAAATAGTTCTGCGCAAGGAGCATGTAATAAGTAAAACTGTATTTCTATTACGCCTTTTACAATGGTTAAAACATGCTTTAGACTTACAATAAAAACAACCATTTAAAACAAAAGTAAAACGAAAGCCATAATAATAAACACTGTATAAAACACTATGATGGTGTATATTATGCCCATATACAGTATCATTTGAGTTTTTTCGCGAATATATCTTCATTTGAATTTACGATAGTATCTTGGTTTATTTTGTCTATTTTTCAATAGACAAAATAAACCAAGATACTATCGAATTGTTTAAGATATTAATTGTAAGAATAGCTTTGTGAATTCTTCATATCATTGATGAGAGGCAATATTTTGATTTATTTTACACAATGGTCTCAGTTTCACGAGTTTTATCCATCTGCCATCGGTGTCGCCATTTCTCAAGTCACCCGTTTTTGTGCGTACACCTGGGTCAGAGTGTAGCTGTGGAGGACCGCCCGTTTTTCCGTTAAGTTTGCTTTTAAAAAATCCCAATTCTTGCTTACAGAGTAGTGTACATATTCTTTTGTGTGTACACCATGTTTATAAATGAGGCCCCTGGTCTTGGACTCGACACATGTGAACTTGACTAAAGCCCTGGTCAACGTCATACCTGCCACCTGATATGCCGCCTTTGTGCAATTCAAATGGGGTTTTCTTTCCCTTTCACACTAGCACAACCAAATAGATCACAGCCAAAAACATACTTTACTATGGTATGTCCCGCCCCAGCAAGTACATCATATTAAGGAAATCATTTCTTCTACATTTGAATTGTGCACCCATTCTTTACCAATAAATGTTCAATTCACCTGAATTTACAGTAATTTAGTGTCTTGCATTTCACATTAGGTAAAGTGTGTGCAAAATAAAGGATGGGATGGCTGAGTCACCAGAGGTCAAAAAAAAAAAAAAAAGTTAGGGAAAAACTTAATTTGGTTCAGTCCAAGCAACAATACAGTGCAGTATGAGTAAATTGACACATAGTCAAAGCGGCTAAAGAGTCCAGTTTTCCCACCAGTTTAACCCATTTGGTTTTTAAAATGATACTGTTTGCCTTGTTATCATCACTGCATATTTCATATTTTATCCATCTTCTTCTCAAACTTCTCATTTTTAAATCATTATTCATTCATTATTAAAACAACACATACAGTATATCACATGGTAAATTACACAGTCCGACCCAGGCTCCTATGACCAACTCAATCTGCCCTGAGCTTGCCTGGGGCCAAATGTATTTCTTTTTTTTTCTTTACAACAAATCAGATATCCCACGCGGCAGACTTACCACTGATGGAGACCAGCTGAGTCTGACTCACTCACACTGCTCCTGGGCTCGCTGGTCACTGTGTTATTAGCCTTTACAGACACTATGTGAGGATAACAACAAACACCAGCTCCTCTCTGCTGTCCTCTCCATTCGCAGCCAAGGGGACAACTGAGGTGAAAACACACTGCTGATGCACAAGGAATAGTTAGTTAGTGTTGTTTGTGTTTGTGTCTGTGTATGTGTGTGCGTGACAGTTCAGTAGTAGTTTCTATGTTTAGCTTATTTGCCAGCAGCAATGCATCAGGGCCTCCGATTTTGGTTATTGTTTTTCTTTGGGCTCCTCATTTATCTCTCCCCTCGTGTTTCCACCTTTTGTTTCTCTTTGTTTTTCTACCACAGCCACCAGACCTCCTCTGTTTCTTTTTCCACTGCATGCTGCTTCACCTGAATGATTTTCATTTGTCTTGTTTTCAGTGAGTTTTTTTTCTTTCTTTTTTTTTAATGTCAAATGACGCTGGTATGGCCAGGTAGACTGAAGCCAAAAAATCCTTCTGAGACAAAACTGTCTTCATGGTTCATGGCACAGTATGTGTGTGTGTGTGTGTGTGTTGTGTGTGTGTGTGTGTGTGTGTGTGTGTGTGTGCAGTTGTGTTTTTAAGGACGTCATCACCTGCAGTGATTAAAGAGTGTTTGTGGTGTTTGAGATGAAAAACTGATCTCTGCAGTGGAGTTCAGAGCAGGGGAACTCAGGTATGTTGACCGAACGTCAGACCGTTTCTTTTGTCCAACACGATCACAGGACTGCATGGACAAATGCGCAAACGCGTCAATATCGCTACACGTGTCAGCAGTATTTTTCAGCTGCCTGTAACACTCACTATTAGTCTAACAGTTTGCAATTTTGACTTTTCACTCAGTCCCCCTCGTTTCCCAGCATCCCTTTCTTCCTCATTCATTCTCGCTTTCTCTCTGTTGGTTCTGTCCATCTCTACATCCTCAGGCTGAAGCAGCTTCAGATAAAAAAGCATAGCTGCAGTGTGTGGTTTATGTGTTTTGTTGTGTGGTACTGTATATTCAGTTGTGTAACAGGGCTGTTTATTTTCATAATTGTTCTTCTTTTCTTTTCTTTTGATTGTGCATGTCACAGTAGCTTGAATAGATTGTTAGATAGTACAACGACTAGAGCTGTTGACTTTAGATCTAACCATTTGACGCTGGGACTTGACTCCCTAAACACTTAACTTAACTTGAGACTTAAGTCTTAAGTCCGTTTTGACCTTGTAAAATCCTGGAACATGCCCATGCACACCAAATATTAATGTATTAGGCCTGTGCATGGAGAGGACACCATCTCAGCTAAGTGAAAACACTATTGTTGTATCACAGTTTTGAACACTGAAACTCCAAAAAAACACTTGTACTTTGTGTAGAAAGACTTCTGACTTTACTTGGATTTTAGATGTGACTGCTGTGACTTGCTTTTACAAGACTTGAAAATAGGGACTGAGATTGAGGGAAGGTCAAGACTGAACCTTCACGCTCAAGTTTTAGGCAAACAAGAATTTGAGATCTGTAAAGTACTCGGAGAAGGGGACAAAATGGTTGGGAAAATAGCATGGTGGAAAAAACTATTAAGTATCAGGTGTATATGCAATGGAAGTTCATCGGCAAGTGTCACATCTGAGGTTCAAGGATGCTCTGGCAAGAGACTGGCAGAGATATATTTAGTCCTGTTTCAAATCACGTTACTTCTATGTGTCATTTTGTGGCGCTAGAGACCATCTTAAGATGATTTGATTGATGTAATATGAGTATAATTATTGTGCAGAGAAAAGACTCACTTTTAAATCTAAGACTGATTTGGTTTTACAGTGTTGCTCAGATGACAACCTATGCTTGCCAAATTATACCATAAAGAGGTTATGATGTAGAAAAGCACCTTGACGGAAGACTACACTTTTCAGAATAGTGCATTCATTATAAAATCATTCATTTTGCATTAAAATTAATCAACAATACACAGATAATCAGATTATTTAGCTTACATTATTATTTCCTGATTTGTAAATCTAAATTATAGTTCTGCAAATACACTTGATATTTAGAAATGTGCTGCAATTAAATACTGTAACACATATCATGAGGACTAGGTTTAACAGACTTACAGGAGTGGACAAAATATCATGAAAACCTAATAGTGTAACATAATTCAGTCACACAGCCCTGCAACAAATTGATCATTAACTTAAAAAGTGTAAGAAATGGATTAAACCAATCATTTGTCTGCCCTAAATTAAATGTAAGCATTCCTAGCTAACTAGCTTATAACATAGCATTATTTATAAATGAAATGTGGCATGTCATCAGCTAACTACATTATTTAGTGGAGTTACAGGTTAAGTACATGTTCAGTACTGGAACTTCCACTGTGTAATGATATTGCAATGAAATGATAGTGGCTCTGCCCTGCTCTTTATCTGGTTTGGGGAAGTTTACCCTCTATCAACTCCAGCCAAATTGAAAGAATTAGTGGTTAATTTGCTAAACTCTTTAACTCTTTCCTCATCATCACTTTCTTTTTTTTCTGGTAGAAGTAAAGCATTCTGTGTGAAAATAGCAACATTAAAGCATAACCTCTTGTCCATTTTTTTTATTTAAACCATCTAAGTGTTAGCTTAGAATGGTATTTGAATATCATTTTCATTTGTACTACAAACCCCAATTCTAATGAAGTTGGGACGTTGCGTAAAATGTATACAATCAGCTCTTCCGTCAGGGGGTGGGGGGGTCAAAGGGTACTTATGACCAAGGTCTATGGTTAACCTAGACTGGGCAAACCCCGCCCACTCTGCCGGCGATTTGATTTCTCCCTGCAGCTCGGTCTGGAAATCTGCACGTTTAATTCTCCTGCTGCAAGCTCACAATTCCCAGGAACCAATCACAAACGGGATTATCTACCTGGCGGGCTATTGGCGGGTTTAACACGATGACCTTAGAGAAGCGACCAAGCAGCTTCTTGTTTACATTCAACATAGCGGCCACCGAATGCCACCGAAGCACAGCATGTTGCTTCTAAATCACCTGGATTGTTGATCTGATTGGTTGAAGGACTTTCCAACTGCATACAGAGTCATTTGAACTATGCCCGTTGGTCACGCCTCTTGTGCAGAGAAACTACAGAGCAGACTCCCCAGACCAAAGCTCAGTCTCAAATCTATTGAGCTTGGTTTGGTCTGGTGATAGCCAGACTATGGTTGACCCTGAAATGGGATCAAGGAAACAAATCAACAATTTACAGAGGTCTACTTGACACTTGTGGATGCGACGGAGACTGTTGTAAACTGTCTCCGTATAAATTTGTGTTTTTCCTGTGAGGCAGAGACTCACATTAGCCTTGGAAATAGGAGCTCTTTCTCTCCCTCTCCCTTTCTCTGTCCATCACCACTGGCAACTGTCAGATGTTGCTGTCATCCTCAGCCGTCCCTTCATCCGTCTCTCTAATGGGAATCCCCCTCTGTTTTCTCTTCACACACACACACACACACACACACACACACACACACCACACACACACACACACACACACACACACACACACACCACACACACACACACACACAAACACACACACACACACACACACACACACACACACACACACACACACACACACACACACCATATTTCTACAATCCCTTGCTTTTCTTCTGTCTTCTGTGTCCCATATGTCAGTCTATCTCTCCTCCCCTTTCTGACACACATACTGTAGAGCTTTGAAGGTGTCCTATTAATTGTGTTATATAAATCAAATCTTTTACAACTATTTAACTAGTTTTACTTCATCCCAGTAACCAGGGGATATAAGCGGAGTCCAAACTTAATTTCCACCCCTAGGTTTTTCTTTCCTGATGCTGTTTAGCTGTCCAAGACTTCCAGTCTGTGCTGCTGCCAAATGTTTTTCATAAATCTCTCACCTATGTCATTCTAACCACTCTCTTTCTCCTCCCACCCCTTCCTGTTCCCTTCTCCCCCTTTTTTCTCTCTTAGTGATGTGAAAAGTGCGCTGAGACTGAGGGCTCTGTTGGCTCTGTTGGTTTGGAGAGATCCTCCACCTGCAAAGGTAAAAAAGTTTTACTGTTTTACCGTTCTTTACCGTTCTGTTTACCATTCTGCTCTCTGTCTCTGCTTCTGAGTGCCAACCTTTTGCTGCTCGATGAGAAGACGTCAGCAGAATAGAAAACGTAGCTGTACAGACAGAAAATGGCATGCAGCAAATATTATGAATAAATGTTACACCTACAGCATGCTTCCGAGGATTGCACGAAGTCAAATCTGCACACACACACACACACACACACACATGCTCAACAGTGAACAGGCTATTCATCTTGTGATTTACCTGTTATTACCTTTGGGAAAACGTTCCTGTCACAAATTCAAGAGTGCATTTTGTATTGCATTTTCAGAATGTATGTATGTGTGTATGTGAGAGAGATCAAATGCAGAAAATCCTATTTTCTTTTCACTTTATGAAAAATTGTGAGCTGTCAAAGGTTTAAGGGTTACAGCCATCCAAGGACAACAGGGTGTATAACAGAAAAACAGAGATGCTCGATGTCCACCCAGCTTAGAGCTGTGTGTATCGAGCTACATTGCTATAGTTCATCATGTTATTCTTATTGAACATTATAGTATGGATACATTATACATACATTATATTTTTCAGCATCTCACGTATCGAGGTCTGTCTTTCACCCAAACTTGTCCCAAATAAGCATCATCTCAGTGTGGCCACTGGTTCAGCACATGGTGTTGTAGCTATCTGTAAGGGAGGAGCACCCAGAGTGTTAGCTGCTGTGTTTCGGTGTTGAGGTTTCCCTTAAATTACATAATTAATAATCTCAAGTTAATATTGTTACGGTTACACACATTCACATCTTGCACAGTCTGATCTATTGGTCCGTGAGCAGTGTGAAACAGCAGTCAAGGCAGTTTCAGGGTCTTGCTCAAGGGCATCCCAGCAGTGGTGATGCTGCTTTTTCACTTTCTGCACCCAGATTTATCCTGTCAGTCACGGGACAGAGCTGGAGGACACTGAGGCTATTTTCTCTGTTTTCTCTGGGAATTTGTGGTTTTGGCAACCTGGGGTAGTGATGTTCTACAATTAGAGAAAAAAATTGAAGAAATTGTGGATATTTTATGCTAAATCCCGTATGTTTAGACTCAGTTTATTTCAATTTGATTCCTTTTCTTGGTAAACATTCAAGAGGAGGAGGCTTTGAAACAGCTTTTATGCTTCAAAGCCTTCATATTGGGAAGTGAAATTACAAAATAAAATACATAATTTAGTAGTTAACTAGATAAATAAGATAGAAAACAAAGTACTTTAAAGATGTTGTTTTTTTGTGTGTGGTGTGTTTGGGGGACTTGAACTCATGACCTCAGTATTTCTAACATTTTAGTCACAGCCCTAAATGGGGATTAAACCGGTGGTCACTAACTTGCTTTGTAAACCTTTAGGCGACTGTTGCTACAGTGAATGCTGTTTTAGTTCCATCTGTGGCTGCACGTCACCGCTGTGTGAAGTAGAGGGAAATAAACACGACAACATTTGGTCAAAGTGGACTTCATTCTAATGAGTTTCACTGATAGGGGGTTTGTTTTTATTTTGGACTGTGATTCAGGGGTTAACTTGTGCTATCTTATAAAGTGGCTATGATCAATCAATATTGTCAATTCCCCTCAGCTCATTTTTATTTAGCTTTATAGCCAAAACTGTATTAAGACGTATACCGCATTGTTTCCAGCTCCAGTTGTTGGTGTGGACCAAAAACAGCTAAAACAACCAGATTAAAGTGAAGATAATGGATTTACATTCACCAGGTGGCCAAAAACACAACTCTGAATAAATGTTAGTTGCTCAATATCTGTTGGATGTGTGATTAGGTAATTGTTTGCCAATAGGCCATATCAGCCAGTTCACATACTTAATGACACTTCTCTACCTGTAAAACTGTTACATTGCATTTCAGCATTTCTCATTACGCAGTAATTGGCACTCATGGCCAGTTTAAAAGGTTATAATGTTTATCATTCATTGTTTTCATTACTTATTTCTGCATCTCCCCTGTGGCCAAAATATAAAGTATTGCAGGTTTAACATCCCTTGATAACATACTTCAGTCTGCAATTCATTCGGCTAAGTATCCTCCATTGCACCAAATAATTCACGTTATTCCAATAATTAAAGTTATACCCCTAAAACCTGCCAGGATCCATTTTCTACCAGAGCTGTACACAAATAAAAAAGTCTTAAAACAAAATTAACAGCAGGAGAGTTTGCAGATAATATCTATCCTGTCTGCCATGATCAATAATCTCTTTAGCTGTACCTTGGTTTTTAAATTGCAGTCACGGTCGCACTGCGGGAAGTCGTCAATCAGACCTGGAGTTATCACAGAGACCATCGACAACATTCATGTGCAGCTGAAAAATCACGATTTTCATCACTGAGGGAAGGAACGAAATAACGATTGAGAGAACATCATCATTATCATCACTTTCATCGCTTATATTGTCACTGTGACCTTCATCATTCATCAGTTTAATTACAATCATCATGCTGCCTCCACAACTGTGCACATGATTGTTGCTCCGTCCGCCCCTCCGTTATTCCGCCTTCTCTCCAACAAACAGCATCTCTGCTCTCATGTGGCCTCCTGTCCCCATGAATGTTTGTGTCTGTCTGTCTGTGTGTGTGTGTGTGTGTGTGTGTGTGTGTGTGTGTGTGTGTGTGTGTGTGTGTGTGTGTGTATGTGTGTGTGGTGTGTGTAAGAGTGTGCGTAATGAGGTGATTTTTATTCTGTCCTCTTGCCCTGTCAAGACCACAGATTCAATTTGTGAGTTGAGATTGTGTGTGTGTGTGTGTGTGTGTGTGTGTGTGTGTGTGTGTGTGTGTGTGTGTGTGTGTGTGTGTGTGTTTGTCTGTGTGTGTGTGTGTGTGTGTGTGTGTGTGTGTGTGTGTGTGTGTGTGTGTGTGTGTGTGTGTGTCGTTGAGCCTAGAATCAGAGATGGAAGCAGAGATGAATTCTATTTTTGGCGGGCTGTGTTTACCTCTGTGTGTGTGTTTGTGGGGGAAAGATGATGGAGAGCTCAAATTTAACAACTTGGCATAAGCTTGTGTGTATAAGATAGAAACGAGATAGAGGGAGGGAAAAGGTGGCCAGAAGAGAGGAAGAAGGGGTGGTTGGGTGTGAACAGAGGAGTGTGTGGAGAAACGAGGGATTTTTAGGAGGTGAAATTTCAGATTACAAGAGGGCAGATATATCTGACAGGAGAAACAAGTGCTGCTCTGCCCAGAGGGCGGATTAATAAATGATACATACGCACAAAAGCAATGCACACATCCCTCAAAAATTGATCTTTATATTAAAAAAACAAAACAAAGATAGACACATATATGTGATATGAAATGGGGACAACATGTTATTTTAGGGTCAGTTTAAGTCAGTTTTATTTATAGAGACTTGAATCACTTTGGTAACACTTTAACCTTTCTAATGATTTTTATGCAGTATACACTCAGTTCCCAGTTTGGGTACTCCTGGACAAAACAAAACAGTCAATACATCTTTGCATTATTCAGAGAGGTGCTTCCATTATTTAGCGTACCATCATTAATATAAAAGCGTTGATCAAAGTCAATTCATTCAATTGAAATAACCTTGTTAGCACAATCCAGGCAGTAGTTGGGTCTTCTGCACAATTTAATTGGGAAACAAATTTGGAATATAATATAAAATCAGATTCTAAGAACCAATGAAATGCCTCCTTGTCTTGCTGCAAGGATTTGACCCCTCCTGTGTACGAGCCTGCGCTGAAAGCGTGTTGTTGCCGCATAAGTTACTGCAAGTATACTGGAGAATGGAGGAGAAAACTCAGCTAAAGTTGCCACTGCCATAGATACTAAGTAGTTTTTATGAGTGAAATTGCGGCCCTTTCTCCACTCTGCTTGTGCACGATTGTGTATGGGTCAGAGCCCTGAGGGCAGTGCGAGGAGTTAGATGGAGCCCTGAGGAGATGCTACTTCCAAATCTTGCTAGCTTTTTAACGTTACCAACCCTGCCTTTAATAACTTGCATTCCGCTTTTGCTGAACTTACTCTGCAGAAGGAAGTCACAAAAGTAACACTTGACTTGAAAGCAAAAAACGTACCTGTAAATTTTAAATGTTGACCTTAAAAAATCCTGGAACAAAGACAGTATACAGAATGGCAACACTCACGGCTTGTATGATCACAACTTGCATATTTTTTTGCATTGAAAGTATTTGTTCTCAGGTATGTGACAACACTATTTACACAACTGTAAAAGCAAAATATGCTAATGCTGTTATTTTAATGGTCAACATTACAAGATCTGACTTGAGTCATGTTTGTGCTGGTAGAATACGAGATGCAAACAATTGTGGGACTCACACTAATTCAAGTTTTTCCATGCAGTGTCACTAGTGGTTAAAAACTCCACAGTGTCCCTTAAATCTGTTCACAAGGTTAAGTCATGGGGTCTAAATAGGATCTCACACAGTGTTATTCCTACAAGCATAACTGTTATTCTGCCAAGGAGTAAACAGCTGTACATATCAGTCCA